>NC_041380.1:477389558-477414301 GCF_002162155.2 Triticum dicoccoides
TTTTGTTGAGACAATCTCTCGAAGCTTTATTCAAACCGCCATAATGTTTACAGGGATGAAATGAATATCATCGGGTTGGCCAAACCAAACATGGCGGCCAAGCCCTAACCTTAAAGTATGCTTCGCTAGATTGTGAGCCTTAACATTAGAGCTCCTACCCTCGTGGACTATATTACGAGAATTAAAAGACAATAAATTTAACTGTATTTCATTGATGATTGCCCCAAACACAGCAGCAGTTCCACGTCCCACGTCTCTTACCACTCCTTCACAGTCAGAAGCAAGTTGTAGTTGATGTAGGTTCAAATCTTCTATCGGAGCCTCCAGTGTCGCGGGATCATCAGTGTTGTTAAGAACTGTCGCCGAGGCTCCAAGAAAAATACCCTGCTCACTTCGGCATACCACTCCAACCGCTACTCCTCATCCCTTAATGATAGCGGCATCAACATTGAGCTTCGCATGATGACCAGGAGGTGCAATCCACCCCGTACGTCGCTGTTGTTGCGCCCTCCTTCCCGCCTCAGCTTTGTTTGATAGAGCAGTCAATTCCATCAGATAAGAAGTTATGTGCCCATGTCTTGCATGAGGGTTGTCGGTGTCAAAACCGGCGGATCTCGGGTAGGGGGTCCCGAACTGTGCGTCTAGGCCGGATGGTAACAGGAGGCAGGGGACACAATGTTTTACCCAGGTTCGGACCCTCTTGATGGAGGTAAAATCCTACGCCCTGCTTGATTGATATTGATGATATGGGTAGTACAAGAGTAGATCTACCACGAGATCAGAGAGGCTAAACCCTAGAAGCTAGCCTATGGTATGATTGTATGTTGTGGTTGTTGTTGTCCTACCGACTAAAACCCTCCGGTTTATATAGACACCGGAGAGGGTTAGGGTTACACAAGGTCGGTTACAAAGAAGGAGATATCCATATCCGTATTGCCTAGCTTGCCTTCCACGCCAAGTAGAGTCCCATCCGGACACGAGATGAAGTCTTCAATCTTGTATCTTCATAGTCCAACAGTCCGACCAAAGGATATAGTCCGGCTGTCCGAAGACCCCCTAATCCAGGACTCCCTCAGTAGCCCCTGAACCAGACTTCAATGACGATGAGTCCGGCGTGCAGTATTGTCTTCGGTATTGTAAGGCAGGTTCCTTCTCCGAATACATCACAGAAGAACTTGAAAACGAGGATAGTGTTCGACCCTGCAAAATAAGTTCCACATACCACCGTAGAGAGAATAATATTTTCGCAATTCTAATTTGCTGACTTGTCTTGACAGTATGACGTTATGTCATGACCCGGTGATTATTCGAACCGTTCCCTTTAACCAGTCCCGCACATAATGCGAGGCAGTTTTTCGACACGTCTTGTCAAAGCAGAGATCGTGTCCCCTTATTACGGGATTCTCATCAATATGGGCGTGGGTAACCCAACCGCGCCATCAATTACGGCGCTTGGTGGATAAGCGAGTTTTACCAGGCAAGTGGGAACGCTTAGTTTCGTCCGCCCATATAAAGGGATAAGGATTCACCTTCCTATCCACGCCTTCTTCCTCCTTTGCTCATCCGTTTTCGCACACTCGAGCTCTAGCGCCCAAGTCCACACTTCCCACCTCAACCTTCTCCAACCATGTCCAGAGCGGGAGGTAGGTGGATGGTCTCCTCCGTCACGGAGGGAGACATCAAGAAACTGAGCAGAGCCGGATACCTGCCCGACGACATCGCGCACCGGCTCCCAGATGAGGGGCAGCTCATCCCCACCCCCAGGCCCCATGAGAGGGTAGTATTCCTCACCCATTTCCTCCGCGGACTGGGATTCCCTCTCCATCCATTCGTACGGGGGCTCATGCTCTATTACGGCCTGGATTTCCATGATCTGGCCCCGAACTTCATCCTCAACATCTTAGCGTTTATTGTCGTGTGCGAGGCCTTCCTCCGCATCAAGCCCCACTTCGGCTTATGGTTGAAGACCTTCAATGTCAAGCCAAAGGTGGTGGGCGGCCTCCAGGCGGAGTGCGGAGGCGCCATGGTGGGCAAGATGCCCAACGTAACATGGCTCGAGGGCTCCTTTGTGGAAACCATAAAGGGGTGGCAATCGGGGTGGTTCTACATCACCGAGTCGCGCGACCCTGTATGGGCAGCGGCCCCCGAGTTCCGATCTGGCATCCCCACACGGCTCACCTCCTGAAAAGAGAAGGGCCTGTCCTGGGGTAGTTCGGAAGAGCTGACCGAACTCCAAACATGTATTCAAAACATGGTGAACAAGAAGCTCAAACTTGTCAACGTGGTCCAGGTCATGCTCCACCGCCGGATTCTCCCGTGCCAACAACGGGAGTTCAACTTGTGGGAGTTCGACCCGGCGCGGCACCGAACTCTGAACAGGCCTCTCGACACAACTCAAGAAGATGCCTGGAGGGTGCTGTTCAAAAGCGCCGAGGTCCCCCCTCCCATTACTGAGGATCGTGGATTCAGCGCGAAGCGCCAAGCCAAAGCGGTAAGCTGCTTTACCTCTCACAGGATACTTATTTTTTATAGGTTGACTCCATGCGGGATCTAAACTCCCGTACCTTTGACAGGACTGTCAGGAGACAGTCGGACAGATCGATTGTCCGGCTCCTTTGCACGAAGGCCCAACAGACGCTCTTCTGGCGAAGATGCTGACTCTGGCTCCTTATACGGTGCCGAAGAAGACTAAGAAGGCCAAGGGAACTCGAAAGAGTTCCCGACGTCAGGCGTCGTCGGACTCACCGTCCGATGACTCTACGGCGCACTCCTCCCCCGAAGACGAGGAAGAAGAAGAAGATGCTCCCCCTCCTGCAGGGGGAGATAAGAAAAGGAAGGCTGCCCTAACTGGGGGGGCGAAGGGTCCAAGAAGGGAAGGACACTCCTTCCAGACAGCTCCACCGCCGCCGACGAAGACGAAGACGAGTGGTTGCCCAGGGCCAAGCCCCTGGGGAGATCGTAAGTATTCGGATACCAGAGTGACTCGTAGCATTCCTTTGTCGCACTGCTTTCCCTAACGCCGAACATGATTATGCAGGCCGCCACGAACCAGCATCAATGTATCATCGGACGGCTCCCTGGGCTCGTCGGACATGGATAGCAATCCAGTCCCGACCGCCACCTCCCCTCATCCTACTAACGACGCCGAGGTGCTGTCTCAAGAGGCACCGGGTCGAGGGGAGACAGTCCTGGAGGCGCCTCAAGGCGACCTTCCGGACTCCGGGAGCCGAGGGGACGTGGCCCCTGAGAGCTCCGAGTTTGGCCCTCAGCCGAACACCGTGCCGGACCCTCCAGCGGTTCCGGGCTCGGGCAGGCGGCCTCCTTCTAAGAGGGGCAAGACGCCTATGCCGGTGACCTCTGTCCATCCAGAGGCGCCGGACAATCTGCTGGAAGCGCTTCGCAGCGCTTCCATCGACGAGGAGCACCGCACTATCATGAGTGTGGTGATCCAGAAGGTTCAGTCCGCCAAGAGCGGATTGACTGAAGCCTATGCCAGCCTTCTAACAGGCTTTGAGGTAAGTGTTTTAAAATGTAGTAGAAATATTACCGCATAGACAGTAGCCCCTGATGCTTTGTTCGGTGTTCAGAAAGAAAAACCGAACAGAGGATCAAATAATATCGCAGGAGTCTAATATAAGTATGTCAATACGCATATGCAGACTTTGCTGCTGGCGTCCGCCGCACTGACTGCGGAGGTCGCCTTACTGAAGCAGGACCTCGAGGGGTCCAGGAAAGAGCTCGATCTTGCCAAGAGGCAGCTCGAGGAGAACAAGGGTAAGTAATACCCTGTCTATAGATATGTATATATAAAAGAAGACGCGATTGCAAAATGACAGGATCAATGTATATTTGCCAGGGGCCACGACCAAGGTGGCGACCCTGAAGCAAGCGCTAACCAGGGCCGAGGATATAGCGGCCAAGGAGCGCACCGAGCGAGAGAAGCATGAGGATCGGGTGGGCGAGGTGCAGCAAGAGCTCCAGGCTCTCGTGGCGAAGCACGAGGCATTGGAGCTTGACTCAAAGATGCAGGAGTCTGAGCTTGCCGCGGCCCTCGAGAGCGCAAAAAGTGCCAAGGCCGAAGCCTAAAAGGCCCTCCAGGAGATCGATGCGATGAAGAAAATAGCGGTGGGTAAGGCTTTCTATATGCAAAGCAAGCATGTAAAAGTAAATTACCGATTACTTACCCGAATCCGGAGCTCTCCAGGAGCATTCGTAGATTTGCCCCGCAGCGTGTCCGATGCCGCACAATTTTACCAGGCCGAGGATGGAAGCTCAATGGAGAAGCTGTTCTGGTCTCAGTATGCTGAGGCCGAACACCCGGTGCCAATGAGCGACCAGCTGAAGCAGATGGTCGAGCTACATAAGGCGGCCGATCTGGCCATGAGGACCTTTATAGTCCGGCTGTGGCCTGGCGACGCCCTTCCAAACAGCTTCTTCGGCCTGGTGAGGCGGCTTGTGGATGCCTGCCCGCGGCTGGAGGTCGTCAAGCGATCTGTCTGCATTGAAGGTGCACGTCGGGCTTTTGCCCGTGTGAAATTGCAGTGAGTCAAGCTAGACGCCGTGAAGCTGATCAAGGAGGGGCCGCTGGAGGGCAAGGAGCACCGCCACCCCGAGATGTACTATGAGGGTGTTCTGCCGGGTGCCCGTCTCATAGCGGACGAGTGTTCAAAAGATGTAATATTTGAGTGAGACTTGCTCGTTTTATCCTGTATTTATGAAAACTTGTTTCATATGCGATATGCAACGCTTGTTTGAATTTAAAATATTACCTTCTATTTGGCTGTTTATCCAATCTGAGAGATGGCTAGTCCTCGGCTTCTGCCCCCATGCCACAAGTGCTGGGGTGTTCGGGATAAACCTGAGCACTCTTGTTCTCATGTTTGGGTCCTTCGAGGGAGCTGCTCAGCACAGCGAACAAGGCAACCAGACTAATAATGCTTTATCACTCTCACTTAGCCATAAAATTCTATAGTTTTAAATTTCGGCGAAGCCCCTGGTATTCGGAAGGCCGAATTTGGGGCGCGATACACGCCTTTAAGCCGGACAGGGCCGGCCCCTCGCTCTAAGCGGCATAAGTCTTTAGGGACTCGAAAACCTCGCCGAACAGTGACCAGTCTCTCGCCTTATCATGACAGTCAGTTTTAGCTTTCTCTACTGAGGTGCTGAACCCAGCAGAACCGGGGCACAATCGCAGTAATTCTCCTAGCGCTACCTTAGCCGATAGAGCAGAACGTAAGGTACCAAAATATAGGAGCCGGGCAAACCCAGCATTTGACCAAAGACATGATTCGAAGCTGATGCATATAATGCTATAAGTTCGGGGTGCCGCACTTGTGAAAGTGTTCGGACTTTTCACACCGTATAGTGAGGTACGTAAGCCCTTGGTGTATTAGTTGTACCAAGGTGTACGGTTGCAAGGCGTCATTAATGAAAACACACACACACACACACACACACACACACACACACACACACACACACACACACACATATATATATATATATATATATATATATATATATATAACAAGAATGCAATAATAGTCGCAATGTCATGCATTGTTTATTAAAAAAATTGCGTTAAAGCAGAGTGATACAGATAGTGCGATAAGCAAAGAGTAGGACTATGTCCCTTCCAAGGGCAAGCTGAGGAATGATATTAAATCGAATATTTCGCTCGTTACTATAATCAACCTGGGAATTCCGTGGTATGACGTAACTGTCTGCCTTCTTGGTTGCTGCATCATGTGTTCGGCAATAGTGCTGCCGGACAGTGTTTCCAGAGATTAAGGTCCTGAAAAAAAAGAAAAATAACCAAACGGGAAGCCCCTAGTGCGGTTTAAGCCGCGTCTTGGGGCGTGCCGCAGTTGTGCCCCCTCCCCACCTATGCCCATGGTATTTTTAATGCGTAATTATGTATGCGCGGCATGAGTTCATCGTTGGGCTGGGATTGGGGTGGCCACCGTATTGCTACGCGAGCTCAGATCGCGCCAGGCGGTCTATTTGCCGATTGCCCCGAGCGCGCTTGAAAGTGTCCGGGCTTTGAAGCGCCGAACTGGTTGATTACCTTGAAAGGCTGCTTTGCGCTTCTGCTGCGAGGGCCGTCGTGTGCTCCTCTGTTCGGAGAGAGCGCTCTGCGTTTCCATTGACTGTAATAACTCCGCGAGTCCTGGCATCTTGAGCTTGAGGTATGCATAATGCGATACCACATTGAATCTAGCAAATGCGGTTCGCCCGAGCAGCGCGTGATAACCACTGCGGAACGGGACTATATCGAAGATTAACTCTTCACTTCGGAAATTATTCGGGGATCCGAAGACCACTTCCAGTGTAATTGAGCTTGTGCAATGGGCCTCCACACCTGGAATGACGCTTTTAAAGGTCATTTTTGTGGGTTTGATCCTTGAGGGGTCTATACCCATTTTGCGTACTGTGTCCTGATAAAGCAGGTTCAGACTGCTGCCGCCATCCATAAGGACTCGAGTGAGGTGGAATCCGTCAATGATTGGGTCTAGGACCAGTGTGGCAAATCCGCCATGATGGATACTAGTGGGATGGTCCCTGCGATCGAAGGTGATCGGACAGGAGGACCAAGGGTTGAATTTTGGGGCTACTGGCTCCAACGCATATACATCCCTGAGCGCACGCTTTCGCTCCCTCTTGGGGATGTGGGTTGCGTATATCATGTTCACCATCCGCACTTGTGGGGAGAACCTCTTCTGTCCTCCGGTGTGCGGCTGCCGGGGCTCCTCCTCGTCATCGCTATGCGGCCCCTTGTACTTGTTTTCGGCAATTAACTTGCCGGCCTGCTTGAACACCCAACAATCCCTGTTGGTGTGATTGGCTGGTTTATCTTGGGTTCCGTGTATTTGACACGAGCGATCGAGTATACGGTCCAAGCTGGACGGACCCGGCATACTTTGTTTGAATGGCTTTTTCCGCTGACCAGGTTTAGAACCTTTGAATCCGGCATTGACTGTCGTATCCTTGGTATTTTTGCTGTTAATGTGGCGCTGATGTTTGTTGCGATGTGACCTGCTATTGCCGTCCTTGGTATCCGGGGTACCATGGTTCTTTGATATGTTATTGCGGCGAGCCAGCCAACTGTCTTCTCCCACACAAAAGCGGGTCATGAGCGTCGTGAGAGCTGCCATAGATTTCGGCTTTTCCTGACCAAGGTGCCGGGCTAGCCACTCGTCTCGGATGTTGTGTTTGAAAGCCGCTAAGGCCTCTGCATCCGGACAATCGACAATCTGATTTTTATTTGTAAGGAATCGAGTCCAGAATTGCCTGGCCAACTCTTCTGGTTGCTGAATTATGTGGCTCAAGTCATCGGCGTCTGGTGGTCGCACATAAGTGCCCTGAAAGTTGTCGAGGAATGCGGCTTCCAGATCTTCCCAACGGCTAATGGAGTCCGCTGGCAAGCTGTTAAGACAATGCCGCGCTGGTCCTTTGAGCTTTAGTGGGAGGTATTTGATGGCGTGTAAGTCATCACCGCGGGCCATGTGGATGTGGAGGAGGAAATCCTCGATCCATACTGCGGGATCTGTTGTGCCATCGTATGATTCAATATTTACAGGTTTGAAACCTTCTGGGAATTGATGTTCCATTACTTCGTCTGTGAAGCATAAGGGGTGTGCGCCGCCTCTATATTGGGCTATATCGCGACGCAGCTCGAAAGGGTCTTGCCCGCTGTGTTCGGCCCGGCCGGATTTGCTTTTACTGTATCCGGCGTGACGTTTATCGTCTCGCAGAGTAGTGCGCCCTCGTGATCCGTAGATCGATCTTGCATGCTTTGCTTTGTCCTCCAATATGTCTCGCAGGTCTGGCGTATCTCCCCATGCCTTTTTATTTGAATGGCGTCGGGGTGAAGGCTGAGCTTTTGGCTGGAATGCCTCTCTATCGCGGCCACGAGGTGGCCGATCAGCCGTATCATACGCTTCCTCCTCCAGTCGGGGTAGTAACCTACACTTTGGGTAATTCTTGGAGGGGCGCTCGATTTTATATTCCTCGGCCGCGAGGATTTCAGTCCATCTGTCAGCTAGCAGATCTTGATCAGCTCAAAGTTGTTGCTGCTTTTTATTCAGGCTATTTGCCGTGGCCATAAGCCGGCGCTTGAAGCGCTCTTGTTCGACGGGATCCTATGGTACGGCGAATTCATCGTCGCCGAGGCTTGCCTCGTCTTCGGAGGGGGGCATGTAATTGTCATCCTCCTCCTCTCCATCTGACGCTCTCTCAAGAGAGCTGGCTCCTCCATCCTCCTTCTCTAAATCTTGCTGGAGGGGAATGTTGTTGTCTTTGGCACTATCCGGAGTGTTATTATCTCCTGTGCCGGTATCACCACTTTTGCTTTGGCGGGACCTACAGTGGCGCCGCTGACGTCGGCGCTTGGGTTGCTTCTTGGAGGGGTCATCCTCCGCTATCTCATCGCCATTGCCTTCTTTGGGTGTATCCACCATGTATATGTCATATGACGAGGTGGCTTTCCAGTGCCCTATAGGCACTGGTTCATGTTCGTCTCCTACATCGTCGTCCATACCGTCGATGTCTTCGGAGTCGAAGTCGAGCATGTCGGTTAAATCATCGACAGTGGCTACAAAGTGGGTGGTGGGTGGGCATCGAATTTCTTCGTCGTCCGCATCCCAATCCTGTTGGCCATAGTCCGGCAAGGGCTCTCCTGACAAAGAGAGACACCTTAGTGAATTCAGAATTTCGCCAAAGGGCGAGTGCTGAAAGATATCCGCGGCGGTGAATTCCATGATTGGCGCCCAATCGGATTCGATTGGCAGGGGCGCGGACGGTTCGGAATCCGGAAAAGAGTCCGACACCTTGGAGTCACGGGCTTCGTAGAGGATTAGGCTGGTGTTCGGCTCGATCGCCGTTGAGACTACAGCCCCTGAGGCGGTGTCTAGCCACCCGTCCTCGATTGGCGCAGTTGGCTCCGAGCTAAGGGTCGCTGCTGATGCGGGCGCGGCCTCTGGGGTACTGTTCGGCGGCAGAGCTAGGTCATACCCGTCATGACAGTGCGGTGCACCCGGCTGTGGCTCGAATCCATCGAAGATCAAGTCTCCGCGGATGTCGGGCGTGTAGTTCAAACTTCCAATTCTGACCTGACGGCCAGGGGCGTAGCTTTCAATCTGCTCCAGATGGCCAAGCGAATCAGCCCGCAGTGCAAAGCCGCCGAATACGAAGATCTGTCCGGGGAGAAAAGTCTCGCCCTGGACCGCATCGCTATCGATGATAGTAGGAGCCATCAAGCCTAAGGGCGATGACACAGAGGAACTCTCAATGAAATCACCAATGTCGGTGTCAAAACCGGCGGATCTCGGATAAGGGGTCCCGAACTGTGCGTCTAGGCCGGATGGTAATAGGAGGCAGGGGACACAATGTTTTACCCAGGTTCAAGCCCTCTTGATGGAGGTAAAACCCTACGTCCTGCTTGATTGATATTGATGATATGGGTAATACAAGAGTAGATCTACCACGAGATCAGAGAGGCTAAACCCTAGAAGCTAGCCTATGGTATGATTGTATGTTGTGGTTGTTGTTGTCCTACCGACTAAAACCCTCCGATTTATATAGACACCGGAGAGGGTTAGGGTTACACAAGGTTGGTTACAAAGGAGGAGATATACATATCCGTATTGCCTAGCTTGCCTTTCACGCCAAGTAGAGTCCCATCCGGACACGAGACGAAGTCTTCAATCTTGTATCTTCATAGTCCAACAGTCCGGCCAAAGGATATAATCCGGCTGTCCGGAGACCCCCTAATCCAGGACTCCCTCAAGGGCTTTCCTCCGTGCGCTCCAGATGGCCCATAACGTAACCACTAACGTCACAAATTCCTCAGATCATAAAGCTCTGTTCATAGCAAAAATCCACTCCTTTTCGTTCTCTTCCTGGTGGATGCTTATTTGATCTAGGATGTCCTCTGAAGATAATGCCCGAGTGCTTCGAGACACCGGACAGTTCAGTAATGCGTGTCTCCACGTACCATGAGCTCCGCATAGATTGCATGAGGAAGTGGTTGCCATATTCTGACGCTGGAGTACCTCACCAGAGGGTATGGAATGTCTCGCCAGTCGAAAAATTAATACCGGGAGTTTTGAAGGGACTTGAACTCTCCACAGTGATTTCCACTCCTTGCTTTCCGTCTCCACATGCGATGAACTCTCACGCCCTTCCAACCAGCCCTCTCTATTGTACTTTGTTCGGACTAACATCCGATATGCTGAGCCAACTGAGAAGAAACCTTGCGACTCCTCATACCAGGCCCAAAAGTCGACGGTCTTTCTTGTGCAAAGTGGTATTTTGAGGATTGCTTCAACGTTAAAAAGTGTGAATACCGAGCAAACAACTCCCCCCTTCCATGTCGCCGCGGACTGCTCAATCAACTTAGTTACTCTTTGTGGAGGATCCTGCACTAAAGAAGTGATTGGTCTTTTGTAGCTCACCCGCGGGATCCAGTTGAGGTCCCAAATGCTAGTGGTTTCACCATCTCCTATCCTCCTTACAATTCCTGCGGCATAATGTCTCTCTCATCCATGATGGCTCTCCATATTTGTGAAGGGTGAGTTCCCAATTCAGCATCAAGAAGTGAACAATTAGGGAAATAGACAGCTTTCAGGATGCATGCACTTAACGAATCTGGTTCCGTCAATAGCCTCCATGATTGCCTTGCCAAGAGGGCAAGATTAAAGAGCTCTAGATCCCTGAAGCCAGGACCGCCCATATGCTTCGGTCTAGTCATGACATCCTATGCAACCCATGCAGGTTTTCGTCTCCCTCTCTTGCTTCCCCACAAGAACCGACGTATGATGGTTGAAACACTTTCACATAGACCTCTCGGGAGGCTGAAGCAAGACATCGAAAAAACAGGGATTGCTTGAGATATTGACTTTATCAGAATCTCCTTACCAGCAGCAGATGGAAGTTTACCCATCCAACCTTTAACCTTCTCCCACACTCTGTCCCTTAGATACTTCAAAGTCCCATTTTTAGAATGACCAACCTCGGTTGGCATCCCCAAATATCGATCACTGAGCGATTCATTTTATACTTATAGTTTGGCTTTCACCCCTTCTCTTATTATCTGTTGGCACCCTCTGAAGAAGATAGACGATTTTGCATTGTTAATTTTCTGCCCTGATGCCATACAGTACCTGTCCAGTAGGTTTGAAACCTCTTCTGCACCCTGCACACTAGCCTTGAAAAGTAACAGGCTGTCATCAGCAAATAAAAGGTGATTCACCGGCGGAGCCACGGGCGCCACCTTAATACCTTCCAACAATGATGACCGAGAACTGGATTTTAGGAGACACGAAAGGCCCTCTGCTGCAATCAAGAAAAGGTAAGGGGAGATAGGATCTCCCTGCCGGATTCCTCTGGATGGATGAAAAATTTCAAGCTTCTCACCATTAAAAAGCACTGAAAAGGAAACACATGAGACCATAGCCATAACTGTATCAATCCATACCTGGGTGAATCCCAACTTGCTCATAATGGCCCTAAGATAATCCCACTCTAGCCTATCGTAGGCTTTCATCATATCCAACGTAAGAGCACAAAAGCTATTGTTCTTTGACTTGTTTCGCTTCATAAAGTGTAGACATTCATAGGCACAAATTATATTATCTGTAATCAACCTACCGGGGACAAAAGCAGACTATTCCCTGGAGATAATATCTGGGAGTATTTGCTTTAATCTGTTTGCTATCACCTTCGAAGCTATCTTGTAGAGGACGTTGCATAAACTGATAGGTCTAAACTGTGAGAGCAACGTAGGGTTAGTAACCTTTGGTATTATGAAAACGACAGTGTCGTTTATGCATTTTGGGCTCTCCTCCCCTCTAACAATCCTGAGCACAATGTTGGTCACATCATCTCCACACACCTCCCAATGCTTCTGATAAAACTGGGCCGGGAAACCATCCGGCCCCGGTGCTTTAGTGGTAAACATTTGGAACAATGCGTTCTTAACCTCTTCCTTAATGTAAGGCGCACATAAAACTGCGTTCATGGCGGCTGTAACTTTACATGGAACATGAGCAACGACCTCGTCTAGACCCTGAACACCCTTAGATGTGTAAAGGTCTTGATAGAAGGCATTTGTCATAGCCCTTAGATCCTCTTGATTATCCACCAAAACACCTATGGAGTTCTCAAGAGCTTTAATCATATTTTTCTTTCTGCGCAAACTAGCTCGAAGGTGAAAAAATTTCATGTTTTTATCTCCAGATGATAGCCATTCCATGCGTGCACGCTGCCTCCACATAAGCTCCTCTCGGTGATATATCTCGACCAGCCTCTCGTTTATTTTCAACTCGACGTGAGATGGGCCAAGGCGCAGTGGGTCACCTCTCAACTCTTCTAGCTTCTTTTTGAGCCCTTTAATCTCCCGGCGAACGCTTCCTAAAGACTGTTTACTCCAATTAGTTAAACCTCCCGAGACCTCTGCCGGTTTATCCCGCAGCTCTTGAACACTTTCACATGGCCCATCGGCAAGCCATTCATTGTTAACAACACCCCCAAAACCACCATGCCTCTCCCACATGGACTCATACCGGAAGGTCCGCTGTTGTACACCTTCTTGAGCTTGCCCCATATCAAGAACAATCGGGCCATGGTCAGATGTGGCCGCATTAAGGTGTTCAAGGGACACTAGAGGGAACAATGTCATCCATTGGGGGTTAGCTAGCGCCCTGTCCAGCCTGCACCTGGTATAAGTGTTGGGGAACGTAGTAATTTCAAAAAAATTCCTACGCACACGCAAGATCATGGTGATGCATAGCAACGAGAGGGGAGAGTGTTGTCTACGTACCCTCGTAGACCGGAAGCGGAAGTGTTAGCACAACGCGGTTGATGTAGTCGTACGTCTTCAGGATCCGACCGATCAAGTACCGAACGCACGGCACCTCCGAGTTCTTCACACGTTCAACTCAATGACGTCCCTCGAACTCCGATCCAGCCGAGCTTTGAGGGAGAGTTCTGTCAACACGACGGCGTGGTGATGACGATGATGTTCTACCGACGTAGGGCTTCGCCTAAGCACCGCTACGATATGACCGAGGTGGATTATGGTGGAGGGGGGCACCGCACACGGCTAAGAGATCAAGAGATCAATTGTTGTGTCTTTGGGGTGCCCCCTGCCCCGTATATAAAGGAGTGGAGGAGGGGGAGGGCCGGCCCTCTCTATGGCGCGCCCTAGGGGAGTCCTACTCCCACCAGGAGTAGGATTCCCCCTTTCCTAGTAGAACTAGGAGCCCTTCCAAGTAGTAGGAGTAGGAGGGAAGGAAAGGGAAGGGAAAAGGAGAAGGCAGGAAGGGGGTGCCCCCCCTCCCTAGTCCAATTCGGACCAGCCCATGGGGAGGGGTGCGGCCACCCTTTGAGGCCTTTCTCTCCTTTCCCGTATGGCCCATTAAGGCCCAATACGAATTCCCGTAACTCCCTGGTACTCCCGAAAATACCCGAATCACTCGGAACTTTTCCGATGTCCGAATATAGTCGTCCAATATATCGATCTTTACGTCTCGGCCATTTTGAGACTCCTCGTCATGTCCCCGATCTCATCCGGGACTCCAAACTTCTTCGGTACATAAAAACACATAAACTCATAATATAACCGTCATCGAACTTTAAGCGTGCGGACCCTACGGGTTCGAGAACTATGTAGACATGACCGAGACACGTCTCCGGTCAATAACCAATAGCGGAACCTGGATGCTCATATTGGCTCCTACATATTCTACGAAGATCTTTATCGGTCATACCGCATAACAACATACGTTGCTCCCTTTATCATCGGTATGTTACTTGCCCGCGATTCGATCGTCGGTATCTCAATACCTAGTTCAATCTCGTTACCGGCAAGTCTCTTTACTCATTCTGTAAAACATCATCCCACAACTAACTCATTAGTTGCAATGCTTGCAAGGCTTAAGTGATGTGCATTACCGAGAGGGCCCAGAGATACCTCTCCGACAATCGGAGTGACAAATCCTAATCTCGAAATACGCCAACCCAACAAGTACCTTCGGAGACACCTGTAGAGCACCTTTATAATCACCCAGTTACGTTGTGACGTTTGGTAGCACACAAAGTGTTCCTCCGATAAACGGGAGTTGCATAATCTCATAGTCATAGGAACATGTATAACTCATGAAAAAAGCAATAGCAACAAACTAAACGATCAAGTGCTATGCTAACGGAATGGGTCAAGTCAATCACATCATTCTCCTAATGATGTGATCCCGTTAATCAAATGACAACTCATGTCTATGGTTAGGAAACATAACCATCTTTGATCAACGAGCTAGTCAAGTAGAGGCATACTAGTGACACTCTGTTTGTCTATGTATTCACACATGTATTATGTTTCCGGTTAATACAATTCTAGCATGAATAATAAACATTTATCATGATATAAGGAAATAAATAATAACTTTATTATTGCCTCTAGGGCATATTTCCTTCAGTCTCCCACTTGCACTAGAGTCAATAATCTAGTTCACATCGCCATGTGATTTAATACCAATAGTTCACATCACCGTGTGATTAACACCCATAGTTCACATCGACATGTGACCAACACCCAAAGGGTTTACTAGAGTCAATAATCTAGTTCACATTGCTATGTATTAACACCCAAAGAGTACTAAGGTGTGATCATGTTCTGCTTGTGAGAGAAGTTTAGTCGACGGGTCTACCACATTCAGATCCGTAAGTATTTTGCAAATTTCTATGTCAACAATGCTTTGCACAGAGCTACTCTAGCTAATTGCTCCCACTTTGAATATGTATCCAGATTGAGACTTTGAGTCATCGGGATCATTGTCAAAACTTGCATTGACGTAACCCTTTACGACGAACCTTTTGTCACCTCCATAATCGAGAAACATATCCTTATTCCACTAAGGATAATTTTGACCAATGTCTAGTTATCTACTCCTAGATCACTATTGTACTCCCTTGCCAAACTCAGGGCAGGGTATATAATAGGTCTGGTACACAGCATGGCATACTTTATAGAACCTATGGCTGAGGCATAGGGAATGACTTTCATTCTCTCTCTATCTTCTGCCGTGGTCGGGTTTTGAGTCTTACTCAACTTCACACCTTGTAACACAGGCAAGAACTCCTTCTTTGACTGTTCCATTTTGAACTACTTCAAAATCTTGTCAAGGTATGTACTCATTAAAAAAACTTATCAAGCGTCTTGATCTATCTCTATAGATCTTGATGCTCAATATGTAAGCAGCTTCACCGAGGTCTTTCTTTGAAAAACTCTTTTCAAACATTCCTTTATGCTTTGCAGAATAATTCTACATTATCTCTGATCAACAATATGTCATTCACATATACTTATCAGAAATGTTGTAGTGCTCCCACTCACTTTCTTGTAAGTACAGGCTTCACCGCAAGTCTGTATAAAACTATATGCTTTGATCAACTTATCAAAGCGTATATTCCAACTCCGAGATGCTTGCACCAGTCCATAGATGGATCGCTGGAGTTTTTTTTTTTTTTAGTACCTTTAGGATTGACAAAACCTTCTGGTTGCATCATATACAACTCTTCTTTAATAAATCCATTAAGGAATGCAGTTTTGTTTATCCATTTGCCAGGTTTCATAAAATGCGGCAATTGCTAACATGATTCAGACAGACTTAAGCATAGATACGAGTGAGAAACTCTCATCATAGTCAACACCTTGAACTTGTCAAAAACCTTTTTGCGACAATTCTAGCTTTGTAGATAGTAACACTACTATCAGCGTCCGTCTTCCTCTTGAAGATCCATTTAATCTCAATGGCTCACCGATCAATGGGCAAGTCAATCAAAGTCCATACTTTGTTCTCGTACATGGATCTCATCTCAGATTTCATGGCCTCAAGCCATTCCGCGGAATCTGGGCTCATCATCGCTTCCTCATAGTTCATAGGTTCGTCATGGTCAAGTAACATGACCTCCAGAATAGGATTACCGTACCACTCTGGTGCAGATCTCACTCTGGTTTACCTATGAGGTTCGGTAGTAACTTGATCTGAAATTACATGATCATCATCATTAGCTTCCTCACTAATTGGTGTAGTAGTCACAGGAACAGATTTCTGTGATGAACTACTTTCCAATAAGGGAGCAGGTATAGTTACCTCATCAAGTTCTACTTTCCTCCCACTCACTTCTTTCGAGAGAAACTCCTTCTCTAGAAAGGATCCATTCTCAGCAATGAATATCTTGCCTTCGGATCTATGATAGAAGGTGTACCCAACATTTTCTTTTGGGTATCCTATGAAGATGCACTTCTCTGATTTGGGTTTGAGCTTATCAGGTTTAAACTTTTTCACATAAGCATTGCAACCTCAAACTTTAAGAAACGATAGCTTAGGTTTCTTGCGAAACCATAGTTCATACGGTGTTGTCTCAACGGATTTAGATGGTGCCCTATTTAATGTGAATGTAGCTGTCTCTAATGCATAACCCCAAAACAATAGTGGTCAATCGGTAAGAGACATCATAGATCGCACCATATCTAATAAAGTACGGTTACGACGTTCGGACACACCATTACACTGTGGTGTTCCAGGTGGCGTGAGTAGTGAAACTATTTCACATTGTTTTAACTGAAGGTCAAACTCGTAACTCAATTATTTTACTTCTACGATCATATCGTAGAAACTTTTATTTTTGTTACGATGATTCTCCACTTCACTTTGAAATTCTTCGAACTTTTCAAATGTTTCAGACTTGTGCTTCATCAAGTAGATATACTCATATCTGCTCAAATCATCTGTGAAGATCAGAAAATAATGATACCTGCCGCGAGCCACAGTATTCATGGGACCACATACATCAGTATGTATGATTTCCAACAAATCTGTTGCTCGCTCCATTGTTCCGGAGAACGGAGTCTTAGTCATCTTGCCCATGAGGCATGGTTCGCAAGCATCAACTGATTCATAATCAAGTGATTTCAAAATCCCATTAACATGGATTTTCTTCATGCGCTTTACACCAATATGACCTAAATGGCAGTGCCACAAATAAGTTGCACTATCATTATTAACTTTGCATCTTTTGGCTTCAATGTTATAAAAATGTGTATCACCACGATCGAGATCCAAAAAACCATTTTCATTGGGTGTATGATCATAGAAGGTTTTATTCATGTAAACATAACAACAATTATTCTCTAACTTACATGAATAAATATATTGCAATAAACATAATCCAATCATATTCATGCTCAACGCAAACACCAAATAACATTTATTTTTGGTTTAACACTAATCCCGAAAGTATAGGGAGTGTGCGATGATGATCATATCAATCTCGAAACCATTTCCAATACACATCGTCATTTCACCCTTAACTAGTCTCTGTTCATTCTGCAACTCCTGTTTCGAGTTACTATTCTTAGCAACTGAACCAGTATCAAATACCGAGGGGTTGCTATAAACACTAGTAAAGTACACATCAATAACATGTATATCAAATATAGCATTGTTCACTTTGTCATCCTTCTTATCCGCCAAATACTTGGGGCAGTTCCACTTCCAGTGACCAGTCCCTTTGTAGTAGAAGCACTTAGTCTCAAGCTTAGGTCCAGACTTGGGCTTCTTCACTTGAGCAGCAACTTGCTTGCCGTTCTTCTTGAAGTTCCCTTTCTTTCCCTTTCCCTTTTATTGAAACTAGTGGTCTTGTTAATCATCAACACTTGATGCTCTTTCTTGATTTCTACCTTCATCGATTTCATCATCATGAAAAAACTCGGGAATCATTTACGTCATCCCTTGCATACTATAGTTCATCACGAAGTTTTACTAACTTGGTGATGGTGACTAGAGAATTCTGTCAATCACTATTTTATCTGGAAGATTAACTCTCACTTGATTCAAGCGATTGTAGTACTCAGACAATATGAGCACATGCTCACTGCTTGAGCTATTCTCCTCCATCTTTTAGCTATAGAACTTGTTGGAGACTTCATGTCTCTCAACTCGGGTATTTGCTTGAAATATTAACTTCAACTCCTGGAACATCTCATATGGTCCATGACGTTCAAAACGTCTTTGAAATCTCGATTCTCAGCTGTTAAGCATGATGCACTAAACTATCAAGTAGACATCATATTGAGCTAGCCAAACGTTCGTGACGTCTGCATCTGCTCCTGCAATAGGCCTGTCACCTAGCGGTGCATCAAGGACATAATTCTTCTGTGCAACAATGAGGATAATCCTCAGATCACGGATCCAATCCGCATCATTGCTACTAACATTTTTCAACTTAGTTTTCTCTAGGAACATATCAAAAATAAAACAGAGGAGCTAAACGCGAGCTATTGATCTACAACATAGATATGCTAATACTACCAGGACTAAGTTCATGATAAATTAAAGTTCAATTAATCATATTATTTAAGAACTCCCACTTAGATAGACATCCCTCTAATCATCTAAGTGATCACGTGATCCATACCAACTAAACCATAACCGATCATCACGTGAAATGGAGTAGTTTTCAATGGTGAACATCATTATGTTGATCACATCTACTATATGATTCACGCTCGACCTTTCGGTCTCCAGTGTTCCGAGGCCATATCTGCATATGCTAGGCTCGTCAAGTTTAACCTGAGTATTTCTGCGTGTGCAAAACTGGCTTGCACCCGTTGTAGATGGACGTAGAGCTTATCACACCCGATCATCACGTGGTGTCTGGGTACGATGAACTTTGGCAACAGTGCATACTCAGGGAGAACACTTTTATCTTGAAATTTAGTGAGAGATCATCTTATAAAGCTACCGTCGAACTAAGCAAAATAAGATGTATAAAAGATAAACATCACATGCAATCAAAATATGTGACATGATATGGCCATCATCATCGTGTGCCTTTGATCTCCATCTCCAAAGCATCGTCATGATTTCCATCGTCATCGGCATGACACCATGATCTCCATCATCTTGATCTATATCAATGTGTCGTCACATGGTCGTCTCGCCAACTACTGCTCTTGCAACTATTGCTATCGCATAGCGATAAAGTAAAGCAATTATTTGGCGCTTGCATCTTATGCAATATAGAGACAACCATAAGGCTTTTCCCAGTTGCCGATAACTTCAACAAAATATGATCAACTCATACAACAACTTATATCTCATCACGTCTTGACCATATCACATCACAACATGCCCTGCAAAAACAAGTTAGACGTCCTCTATTTTGTTGCAAGTTTTACATGGCTGCTATGGGCTTAGCAAGAACCGTTCTTACATACGCATAAAAAACCACAACGATAGTTTGTCAAGTTAGTGTTGTTTTAACCTTCTCAAGGACCGGGCGTAGCCACACTCGGTTCAACTAAAGTTGGAGAAACTGACACTCGCCAGCCACCTGTGTGCAAAGCATGTCGGTAGAACCAGTCTCGCGTAAGCATACGCGTAATGTCGGTCCGGGCCACCTCATCCAACAATACCGCCAAACCAAATTATGACATGCTGGTAAGAAGTATGACTTATATCACCCACAACTCACTTGTGTTCTACTCGTGCATATGACATCTACGCATAAAACCTAGCTCGGATGCCACTGTTGGGGAACGTAGTAATTTCAAAAAAATTCCTACGCACACGCAAGATCATGGTGATGCATAGCAACGAGAGGGGAGAGTGTTGTCTATGTACCCTCGTAGACCGTAAGCGGAAGCGTTGGCACAACACAGTTGATGTAGTCGTATATCTTCACGATCCGACCGATCAAGTACCGAACGCACAGCACCTCCGAGTTCTGCACACGTTCAACTCGATGACGTCCCTCGAACTCCGATCTAGCCGAGCTTTGAGGGAGAGTTCCGTCAGCACGATGGCGTGGTGACGATGATGATGTTCTACCAACGCAGGGCTTCGCCTAAGCACCGCTACGATATGACCGAGGTGGATTATGATGGAGGGGGGCACCGCACACGGCTAAGAGATCAAGAGACCAATTGTTGTGTCTTTGGGGTGCCCCCTGCCCCCGTATATAAAGGAGTGGAGGAGGGGGAGGACCGGCCCTCTCTATGGCGCGCCCTAGGGGAGTCCTACTCCCATCGGGAGTAGGATTCCCCCTTTCCTAGTAGAACTAGGAGCCCTTCCAAGTAGTAGGAGTAGGAGGGAAGAAAAGGGAAGGGGAAAGGAGAAGGAAGGAAGGGGGTGCCCCCCTTCCTAGTCCAATTCGGACCAGCCCATGGGGAGGGGTGCGGCCACCCTTTGAGGCCTTTCTCTCCTTTCCCGTATGGCCCATTAAGGCCCAATACGAATTCCCGTAACTCCCTAGTACTTCCGAAAATACCCGAATCACTCGGAACCTTTCCGATGTCCGAATATAGTCGTCCAATATATCGATCTTTACATCTCGACCATTTTGAGACTCCTCGTCATGTTCCCGATCTCATCCGGGACTCCGAACTCCTTCGGTACATAAAAACACATAAACTCATAATATAACCGTCATCGAACTTTAAGCGTGCGGACCCTACGGGTTCGAGAACTATGCAGACATGACCGAGACACGTCTCTGGTCAATAACCATTAGCGGAACCTGGATGCTCATATTGGCTCCTACATCTTCTACGAAGATCTTTATCGGTCAGACCACATAACAACATACGTTGTTCCCTTTGTCATCGGTATGTTACTTGCCCGCGATTCGATCGTCGGTATCTCAATACCTTGTTCAATCTCGTTACCGGCAAGTCTCTTTACTCGTTCCGTAATACATCATCACGCAACTAACTCATTAGTTGCAATGCTTGCAAGGCTTAAGTGATGTGCATTACCGAGAGGGCCCAGAGATACCTCTCCGACAATCGGAGTGACAAATCCTAATCTCAAAATACGCCAACCCAACAAGTACCTTCGGAGACACCTGTAGAGCACCTTTATAATCACCCAGTTACGTTGTGACATTTGGTAGCACACAAAGTGTTCCTCCGATAAACGGGAGTTGCATAATCTCATAGTCATAGGAACATGTATAAGTCATGAAGAAAGCAATAGCAACAAACTAAACGATCAAGTGCTATGCTAACGGAATGGGTCAAGTCAATCACATCATTCTCCTAATGATGTGATCCCGTTAATCAAATGACAACTCATGTCTATGGTTAGGAAACATAACCATCTTTGATCAACGAGCTAGTCAAGTAGAGGCATACTAGTGACACTCTGTTTGTCTATGTATTCACACATGTATTACGTTTCCCGTTAATAAAATTCTAGCATGAATAATAAACATTTATCATGATATAAGGAAATAAATAATAACTTTATTATTGCCTCTAGGGCATATTTCCTTCAATAGGTGCCTCCCGTCACTTTCTTCTCAAAGGTCCAGAACCTGCCCTTGTAGCCAATATCCATTAGCATGCAAACGTCTGTTGCCTCTCTAAATGCCTGAATTTGTGCATTGCTCCGCTGACCTATTCCCACATGTTCATTCAGACGTAGAACTTCATTAAAATCGCCAATACACAGCCAAGGGAGAGAGCTCAAAGTGCTAATATTCTTCAAAACCGTCCAAGTTTGGTGTCTTAGATGGGTTTGGGCCTCGCCATAAACACACGTCAAACGCCAGATCTCTTGCCCATTCTCCTCAACAGAAACATCTAAATGATAACATGAATAACCCAAGATTTCAACTTTTATTTCATTATTCCAAAAAAGTCCCATTCCACCACTTCTATCTTGACTATCAACTGCATAAGCTTTATCGAAACCTAAAGTTTGGTGTCTTAGATGGGTGGATAGTTTTTTTTTGGAAACATAGATGGGTGGATAGTTAGTTAGTTAAAGATGTGATTGGAGATTAGGAAGTTTACCTTAAACTCTTCGTAGGAGCCCGTGGATGTACCATTTTCGTTCAGTTTTAAACTTGTTTGTCCAAAATGCATGTGTACCTCCGATAATAACCTTCGTTCCATATTACTTGTCTTAAACTTGTTTAGATATGGCTGTATCCAACACTAAAGCATGATTAGATACATCTGTATATAGATAAATCTAATACTCCTACAAGTAATTCAGGGCGGATGGAGTAGTTCCTACTCATTGGACAAAAAAAGACACTTGCTCCACCTAAAAATACACCTTAATGTCTGTATCAATATACATTTTCATTTAGTATGTAAACGTCACCTTCTAGGGGTGGATTTTTTGGTTCCCGGGTCTAGGCGCACCTATATATATTCTTATTTTTTTAAATATAAAAAACCAAAAAGAAACATGGCGACAAGGCTTTGGTGTTCTACTAAAATATGAAATTTTGCAAAGAAATAACTTCCGTGTTCTTTTTGGGCAATAATTTTCTTTTGCAACTTCAGAAACCCTGAATAGTAACCTTTATGAAGATTTGATTTTGTTATTATGCGCACAGAAGACCAGATCGAAACTTTACATGTGAATATAACACTAGACCATATTCATTACAAAAAAGTATCAGAAATATTTGATTTTTCTTTACTTTTTTAAAATCAATTAGGGCGTGCCTCGACCCAGGTTCATTTGGGTAATTTCACAGTGATGAATTCATACCATATTTATTTTATGTAGTTCTCATTAGGCTGATGTCATGGTTACCTTTGAGGAAGGGGGCGGAGATAGGATTTACACATAATGTAGGCGAAGAATACATATTCACAAAAGACATGCAATATGTCAAGGCTTAAACATTCGGCATGAATGTAGAGCTATTTCAAAAACAATAAATGAAAAAATGTCAAGGCTTAATTGTTGTCGGAGTCTCCCATTCATTTTATAGGAATAATAAAACTTTGTTAACGTGCATATAAGGAATCTCAGTTAGCTTTCGATGTCTTTTGATAACCATCCATACCTTACTTCCCACCAGACACCTCCTAGTTGACACCCGTGTTTGTCAACCTTTTTCTGAGGCAAACTCACTAGCTTTGTGAGACCGTCAAAACGTTTACAGAGACAGATAAAAGGTCTCCGGGCTGGTCTAACCACACATGGCGGCCAACCCCTACAGATAGTGAGTGCTTAGAGGGATTGTGAGCCTTGACATTCGAGGTCCTAAACTCATGACTAAAAATGCAAGAATTCAAAAAACTAGCTCTATCTAAGATTTCATGTATCACTACTCCATATGATGTTGCACTTCCCTTCTTGATCGCTTCAACTGCCACATTGCAATCTGATGCTACATCTATTCTTGTGATCGGACCATCAATGTGAGTGATCACCACTGCCGATGCCCCTTGATAAATTCCCACTTGGTCTCTGCATATTGCGGCAATAGCTCCTCTTCCTCTTGGCCGCAACACCGTCGCGTCAACATTTATCGTAGCATGGCCGTCTGTAGGAGGTAGCCAATGCCTCGGTCTTGGAGGCGTCGACGAGACCGCCGCAGCACTAGCTGGCTTATGGGAAATCTTCATCCCTTCCAAGAAACTGTTAATGAATGAGTTTGCTGCTAACAGAGTTTGGTATATGTCCTCGTGGATTACCTTGCGCCGCGCGGCCCAAATCACCCATAAGGTCGCGATCATTGAGTATACTCCTCATGCTGCATTGTTTCATTCATGGCAAAGAGCCAATCTTTGGCATCCGTACTCTCATTAGTGCACATGTGCTCCACTATATCATCGCTCGACAGGGCCCAAACGCCGCGGGACATGCTGCCGTTTAAAAGTGAATTACGCCAATATCTGTCGCGCCGCAGAGTGCGCACACTCAGGAGGTAGCCATGTTCCGGTGGTGTAGGACATTGTCGGTCGGCGGGGAACTGTATTATCGAAAACGGTCAGTGTGTACTTAAAAAAATGTTTGCCGTATATTGGAAGAAAAGTTCACCGTATATTGAAAAAATTATAAAAAGGTGAAAATGTGTAAAAATAAAAACTGAAAAAATTGTAGGAAACCCAAGATCTGGAAAGAGAGAGAAAGAAAAAAGCAAAACAGAACAACAGATAGATGGGCCGGCCTGTCTGGGGAGTCATTAGCGAAGCCTCAACTATTGACACACATGGGCGTCATATAGGATTGGCACCTAACATATTAATTATACATCAAAGTTGCATTAACATTACACTTATATTGTATAAATTGGAAACAACCAACATATAATTTATAGGCCAATTAATGTGCAACTTCAAGTGAATAAGTTTATTATTGTACAGTTGCTATTTGTTTTGTTTTGGTCTTCTCTCGCTTGTATGGTTTTCTTTTCCTTTTTGAGTTGGCTTTCTTAGCCACATATTTTGTACTATTTTTTCAAAATAAATAAAAACATGTGGCAGAGTCCCGTTGTTTCCCAAAAATCTAAGTTTTTAATGAAATTTGTCGGTAACTCAAATTATCAAAAGGAAATTAAGATACAGATAAAATTGGTTGCCTTTGTGCAATTTAAATAGTACAGCAGTGCATATTTTTCCTACAAGTGGTAGTCCGTGTATACGGATGGACATTGGGAATTAATTTTGATATAATATGTGGTAATATACTTGATGGCGAAACAAACAACACACCGAAACCACAGGAAAATCAATAGGGAATCATTTCGACGACATAACAAGCACTGCAATGGCACCGACAGCACAATGATACAATGTTCATGCCTCTAAGAGCCCGACCACTGGTGAGCTTAGCAGGAAGCAATATATTAGATCGATGATGCACGGTTCTCAGTTCTATGTGAGTGTAGCGGAAAAACTAGGAGATCGATCGGCTAAAATTTTCTCAAAA
>NC_041380.1:477414457-477440545 GCF_002162155.2 Triticum dicoccoides
TGACACAAGAGATGGCAAGATATCTCTCATAAGTATGGTATGCTACCATTCAACTAGTTCTTATGTTGCACAAGTCCGGAAAGAATCATTTTTTTTATTTTTCTCTCTTCAATTTTTTGAGATCCTCGCTCTTCAACTTTTCTTTCTAAGACAGATTGGCATGTCCGGTATGCTACCATTTAACATGTTCTTATGTTATACAAGTTCAGGCAATCTCATTTCTTATTTTGTCTCTCTCCAACTTTTTATTTCTTAGATGGTATGTTGTCGAGAGTTTTCGGCTCGAGGGAAGGTTTGCATAATCCCAAGAAATTTGTTATCACTTGCCATATGCAAGAATGCTCACCTCTACGTATTCAACAATGGGAAGGCTGATATCAAAGTGACACAATGGACATGGGAGATGAAAATACCCTCTCATTAATGACGCCTACAATATAGAGTGGAGCTTCCTATTTGCTTTCAATTGCAAATTTAGAGCATATTAGCATGTGCTTTGCATTTCAGATTTGAAATTGATATTCCATGGTGAATGACATTCCTTGTTACAAATGGGTTAGGGTACGAGAGGGTTCTACAAAGGGGTCACATTCTGCTTATAACTATTAATAATAAGGATTTATGAAACCCTATTACTTTCTTCGATCTTGACGACGATAACCCCGATCTCAAGGACAACGAGCGGTCCACCACTTGGGAATTACTGTCAACTTCATCGACGATTTTGAGCCCTCTGGATATTGAGATGCCTCAGGATCTTTGGTGGTCCGTTTGAGGTTTGATTTGCTTTGACTCATCAATGGAGTGAGAATCTGGCTTCTTCTTGGGAAGCATGGTTTTTCTTCATGATTCCCCACGGTTGGTGCTAATGATGTCACCATAGAACAACACAAATAGAAGGCAAATTGGATCTGGACCAAGTAGGTAGCACATAAGGGAAGTAAGCCTAGCTATGTATCAGATGATAGGATGACATGATCGTCGTGAAAACTCTGTTTGAGGCCCGTTGCGTCAAATAGAAGGGAACATGCAAAATCGGTTCACTCCTGGGGGCAGCCCTATTAACTTTTGGAGCGCTTCTTCATTAGCGATTTTTTATTTATTTTGGTTGTTTCTTTGGTTTTGGGGTTGGATTTATTTTCCCCCTTTTGGGTTTTGTCTTCTTTTCTTTTTTCTATTTTTTTGGTTATCATTTATAAATCCATATTTTATACATGAACATTTTTCAATTGCACAATGAACATTTTTCCCAAAGGATGGTGAACGTTTTTTAATACTACAAGACGGACATTTCTTAAATACAGGGTTAATATTTTTTTAATACACGATGGACATTTTTAACAAACGCTGGACATTTTTAAACACAAGGTGAACAATTTATGAAAGCATCATTTAAGTAGACATATGCCATAACATATTTTTTAGAAGCTGTTCTCGGAGGAAAGGACCTATTGTTATTCGGCCATGCTTGGGCGGTCCATAGGGAGAAGCGTGAGTGGCTTCCCTGTATTTTGACGCAGCAAGCGTCATATAGGGAGTCTTAGATCCTTGGCAGCGCCTGTGGCGCCAGCATCACCAGCAACCCCAGTTCGTTCGCCTTTTCTTTAATTTCAAAATTTTGAAAAACAATCGTGAGTTTATAAAATGTTTGAGGCTTCAAAAAATGTTCACGGGTTAGAAAACAAATCATGAAATACTAAAAAACTATATTCAGAAGTTTGAAAAAAGATTGTAAATTTGAAAAAAAAACCATAAAATTTGAAATAATTCTCACAAAATTGAGAAAAAATACAATACTTGGAAAAGTTCATAATTTGTAAAACACTTGCAGAAATAGAAAAAGTTCATATTTCTAAAAAAATAAAAAAAATAAAGAATTTGGAATAAAAAATAGAAAATAAATTAAAACCAAACAAAAGCAGGTAAAATAGTAGAAAATCAAAAAAATAAAAATAAAGTTTGGAGCTTCCCAAAACTGGGTTGGAAGCTTCCCGGAGGAGTTTCCGACCGTATCGCATGCTATGCAACGATGGGAATTGACGAGGTGCGCACCAAATACCAAACACGCTATATTTGGCCCAAATAGGATTCCACTTAGATCATCGACTAATCAAGTCCATGAGGGGGAGAGCAGCACACTTGATGCCAGTTTCAAACCCAAGTCCATCACATTATTTATAATCATCCTAGCCCTTTGCTTACAAAAACTTAGCCCCCGCATCATCCTAATAATAAAAAAAATAAAAAGGTGTTCACTTCTTCTTTTTTTGAAAAGAATCTGATCTATTATAAAAGTTCACCGCAAATACAAAGCATCTTGAACATAAAAAAAATACATCGAGATTTCTTTTTTTTTTCGGGGAAAACTTCCAATCTATTCATCTTCAATCATGGTAGTACAACGAATACTAGAAATAATAAAAATCACATCCAGATCCGTAGACCACCTAGCGACGACTACAAGCACTAAAGCGAGCCGAAGGCGCGCCGCTGCCATCGCCCCTCCCTTATCGGAGCCGGGCAAACCTTGTTGTAGTAGACAGTCGGGAAGTCGTCGTGCTAAGTCCCCATAGAACCAACACACCAGAACAGCAAGCGCCGCAGATGAAGAGTATAGATTAAAAGGATCCAACCTGAAGACACACGAACGAAGATGAACGACAAACAGATCCAAGCAAATCCACCAAGCACAGATCAGCCGGAGACACAACTCCACACGGCCACCGATGATGCTGAACCCATCACCGGAACGGGGGCTAGGCGGGGAGACCTTTATTCCATTTTCAGGGAGCCGCCGCCGTCTCGCCTTCCTGAGTAGGACGCAAATCCTAACGAAGATCGAAAAAAGATCTAAAAACAGAGCCCTCCCACCGGCAAGGGGCGAGATCCACTCCGCCTCCATGGCCCTAAGGCCACCGAAGACGGGACGGACCGGCGCCGGCGCCGGCGCTGGCGGGAGGCAGAGTACCCTAGCTTTTTGGAGGGGCGGCTGGATAGGGCCACTACTCCTGTGGTTCGTCAAGCCATTCTATCCCGGAATGACTAGGAGAAATGAACTCCAGTACCTCATCCATATCTAGGATTGGGTCAAAGTAGTCATACTCCGCAGACCAAAATGCCAATCCAACTTTTGTTCTGTTCCACCTCGGAGTATCACCCTCTTTCATCACAAGAGTATCGTGAGAATTGCACACCCTCTTATGAATTCTTGTTGCAGTGATACTTCTTGCCATCATTGTTCATTCCTTGGTTCCTGTGTTATTGTAACCGGAATGTCGACAAGTGAATCGTGATGTGTGAAATCAATACTCCTAGCAACCTTGTTGCTTGGTAGTTAAAGGACAATAATTTCATTCTTAGGGTGATGATTCAAGGAGTGCGTGAGATCTGGGGTAGCGGTCAGTAGGGCTAATTTGCTATCGGTAAATACATCGAGATTTCGAGGACACCAAACGACCACTACTGCCATCAGAACGAGTCGCCGACGTACTGCTGTCGCCGCTCTCCTACTGGAGCCGACTTGACGTTATCGATAACAATTGGGAAGTCTTCATGCACGTGTTCCTAAAGAACAACATCGCTGAGCCGTAGGCATCGCCGTTATTTTGCGTAGATCTGAAGCACCTCATACCAAATCTCGCCATATAATGAGAAACAGTAAATAGGTGTTTACTTTAATGTACAATTTAATACTTTGCCACAATAGAGAGTCCGAATGACTACACATATTTTTGTTTCAATAGTTTGTGCAGGATCATGAATGATGGGCACACATTACTGAATCATCTAAGGCCTCTCTCAATGCTCCGTCTCTTAGCATGTTACCATAGGAGATATAAAAAAAAGACAACTAGCCCAATGCATTGTTTCTTAGGGTTGTATCTAACTTTAACGATTTAGAACTTATGCATACATGTGAGTGGGCTAGCAATTTTTTTCCCTATGGCAATGTGTTGCTGGTTGTGTCAAGTAGCCATGCCATCTACCGAAAATGCCTACGAGCACCTGCGGGCTAACCACCCTGATATCTCTCCATTAAATAAGCATATGGATTCGTGCCGCTATATTAGACAACATGTATTCTTCAGTTTAGATTGATGTGTGTTTTCTTTTAGAGGTATAGGGTTTGTATTCTTCCAAAAATTTAATGATCTCTGACTATAATAAATGTATGGAGATGTGGGTGGCTGACTGACATCTGACAGTGACCCTACATGCATGCGGATTTTATTGAGCCATGCGTTTTAAATCATAAAACACATCTAATATTTAGTTTCTACCAAGTTTTCAAACTGCAGTATTATTTTTCATTTGACAATATCCTTTGCAAGATTATGTTTTTGTTTCAGTTTTAAAACTGTAATATCGAAGAGAAAGCATCAAGTTATGTGTCTTATATAAAATTGAGAACCTCATCCTATGACAATTAAAATAGTGGATTTCATTATTATTAGAATTTTAAATAAAGAGAGAATTGCAATATTCTAACTGCTGGAAAACTCATGGAATAAATTCCATGAAATTAAGTCTTCTTATTTTTATTTTAGTTAAACCCGAGAACTTCGTGATAATAATTCTAGACAAATTAATTATAGTAATTCCAAAACTTTTCCTTCTCTGAAAACTATATTATTAGTCACCTTGTCTGGTTTATCAATGCAGTGTAGTCGCATTTAATCGTTCATCTTCATGGCCCAACAAAGATGAATGAACGATAATTACATTGCATGCAATTGTTTTGTTTTTATTTATTGAGTCATGTCATACCTTGAGCTTCAACACAACACATTGATTACGTAGTACAATAAGGGCATGGCCAATGGGTGGCCTCAACCTGCTGCCCCGCCGGTCCACGTAGGTTCGGACTAAAAGGTATCGCCTCGCACTAGCATGTGTAGCCTGCAGAAGAGCCAACCTCTTCGGTGTGATAAGCGAGAGAAAGAAAGAAAAATGAAGCTCCGCTGATGCATGCAAGGAGAGAGGTAGAGAGAGGAAGAAGAATACTCCCTCCGTTCCTAAATACTTGTCTTTTTAGACATTTCAAATGGACACAACATACGAATGTATGTAGACATATTTTAGAGTGTAGATTCGTTCATTTTGCTTCGTATGTAGTCACTTGTTGAAATCTCTAAAAAAATAAATATTTGGAAACGAAGGGAGTACTATGCATGTGAAGGACGACGGGTCCCGCTACAGCAGTGTGGCTACGGTTGGCCATAATTTTTCAAAAACGGTGGTTTCCTCACTTTTTGATCAGTTTAAGAGTTGAGGCAGTACGAGGGTGATGCTTCCATTGTACATGCCCTAATAACTCCTTTGACATACCTGTGCAGACAAAGGACATCACATGAATCTTTCTTGCATGCGAACGCGCGACATTAATTGAAAATATTGACTTTTGCTTTCCAATTTAGTATGCTACCCCACCACACTGCACAAATATACCATTAAATGATAACTATATTAATGTCAAAGGACATGTACGCACTGCTAACCTATATAACTTCGGCGTGTATTCACGCGTAAAAACTCAGTTAGGCTAAAGTGACGTGAATCCCCAGGGGACAGACAACAGTCCGTGATTTCGGAGGGCGCCGTTGCCGTGTGCTCTCAAGGCTGGTCATAGTGGGGAGTAACTTATACCAGTGTCATGCATATGACACTAGTCTAAGTTACTACCTTCATAGTGCAAAGTAATATACTAGTAGTATCATAGATTGCTTCATTTATTAGCTCATAGAGTCTTTTTGCCTCGAAAAACGCTATGTTACAATAACATATTATGTTACCACAAGCACCTCTTCTTTCATTAAATACTTGCTACATAAGCAAAATTGTCTTGCGATGTGTTAAATTACTACCTAAGTTACCCCACTATTGGTAGCCTAATCCACCTCCTGCCATCTACAGCCAATTGATATAATAGGTAGCTATAGAGATCGAAAATGCCTAGGAGCACCTGCGGGCTCACCACCCTGATATATATCCATTAAATAAGCATAGGGATTCGTGTCGCTATATTAGACGACATGTATTTTTTAGTTTAGATTGACGTATGTTTTCTTTTAGGAGAGGTATAGGGTTTGTATTCTTCCAAACTTTTAATGATCTCTAACTAAGAATAAATGTATGGAGATGTGGGTGGCTGACTGACATCTGACAGCAGTGAGGGAGTCCTGAATTAGGGGGTATCCGGACAGCTGAACTATATCCTTTGGTCGGACTGTTGGACTATGAAGATACAAGATTGAAGACTTCGTCCCGTGTCCGGATGGGACTCTCCTTGGCGTGGAAGGTAAGCTTGGCAGTACGGATATGTAGATCTCCTTCCTTGTAACCGACTCTGTGTAACCCTAGCCACCTCCGGTGCCTATATAAACCGGAGGGTTTAGTCTGTAGGAATAACAACAACAATCATACCATCGGCTAACTTCTAGGGTTTAGCCTCTTCGATCTCGTGGTAGATCAACTCTTGTAATACTCATATCATCAAGATAAATCAAGGAGGAGTAGGGTTTTACCTCCATCGAGAGGGCCCGAACCTGGGTAAAAACATCGTGTCCCCCGTCTCCTGTTACCATCCGCCTAGACGCACAGTTCGGGACCCCCTACCCGAGATCCGCCGGTTTTGACACCGACATTGGTGCTTTCATTGAGAGTTCCACTGTGCCGTCACCGTAAGAAAGGATGCCTCGTCTCGTTGTTAAAAACAACATTACCGTCGGCGGAGCCCTGGCTGTCGGCCAAACTCTCCGGCTTGGCAGTTTCATCATGACCGCCCGTTCGGCTGCTGCACCGATGATGACTTCTCGGGTCATCGAAAACAGCCTCCATGTCAGCTCGGAATTTGTCGAGCAGATAGATCCAATGGAGCTCTCATCCCTAAACGAGTTCTTGGATCGCATTGCCGCCTTGGGAGTCGCTATGGACTATGATCGGATTGGGCTTAAACCCGATCAAAGGGATATTAACTCTCCACCGGTCACCCATCATATTACGGTGGTGGAGGAACAATGCGGCGATTCTTTCTCTATCTTGAGGACTAACTATGTCCGGATTTCTGAGCTCTCCGAGCCGGATACCCGTTTACGGGAGGACATCACCCAAGCCCTGAACCTAGAGTCAGGCGGCGGGCCAGACTTATCGGGCAACATCCCGGAACCCGAACTTCCAAGATTGGAAACTCCTCGGCCCCTGGGTCTCAATCGGGTAAGGGTTTGGACTCAAATCCACCCACCCACCCAAACATAGACGATCTTTCCCACATCAGGCAAGCACCCCAGGAAACAGTACATCATTATTGGGCCAGATTCCTCCTTGTGATGAACAAGGTTAAGGACTGTCGCGAGAAGACGCAGTCTCATTTTTCCACAATAATTGCACGTACAAGGGAATCCTTAACGCCATAAGTCGTCATGACATATCACGCTTCGCTGACTTGGCGTCCATAGTACGAAAGTACTGTGCGGTGGAAAGCGCCTGGAACCGAATATACACCCAGTCCGAAGTAAAAGGGTGCACTATCATAAGACACTGATGTCGAACACCGAAATAACACCTTCAGCCCACGTAATAATGGCCACCGAAATAACACCTTCAGCCCACGTAATAATGGCCATCATCGCCCCGTGGACAGAACCATTCCTGGCCTACCTAACTAGGCAGGAACTTCCCGAGGACCAAAATGAGGCATGTTGCATAGTGCGGCGATCTAAAGCCTACAGGGTCCACGAGGGAGAGCTGTATAAAAAAAGCACTACCGGAGTCCTTCAAAGGTGCATCTCCGAAGAGGAAGGGCGGAAGCTTTTGGCAGAAATTCACGCCGGACTCGGCGGCCACCATGCTGTAGCCCGGGCCCTTGTAAGCAAGGCCTTCCGTACAGGTTTTTATTGGCCGACGGCCCGGGTAGATGCACAGGACTTGGTCCAACGCTGCGTCGGTTGCCAGCTTTTTGCAAACCAAAGCCACATGCCATCCACCGCCCTCCAAACAATCCTCATTAGCTGGCCCTTCGCGGTCTGGGGGCTTGACATGGTTGGACCCCTTAAAGGGGGAACCCATAAGAAAAAATACTTACTGGTCATGGTGGATAAAATTCACCAAATGGATAGAAGCCAAACCTGTTAAAACGGCCGAATCCGGACCGGTGATAGACTTCATATCCGGGGTTGTACACCGTTATGGCGTCCCCCACAGCATCATCACTGACAACGGCACGAACTTCATGGCCGACGAGGTAAAACTCTGGTGCAGCAACATGGGCATTAAGCTCGATTATGCCTCTGTCTATCACCCACAAACTAATGGCCAAGTTGAGCGAGCAAATGGTCTTATCATAGTGTGGTCCTTAAAGGAGTCTAACACGCACTGGGTAGAGGAGCTCGACTCCATACTCTGGGGGCTGCAGACCATGCTGAATCGTACTACCGGATACACACCCTTCTTTATGGTGTACGGCGTAGAGGCGGTTCTGCCCTGCGACATAATTCATGACTCACCTCGAGTGCGCATGTACGAAGAAAGAGAAGCCGAGCTCGATCGGCAGGACAGTCTGGACACCCTGGAGGAGGAGCGCGACGTGGCGAAAGCCCGTTCCGCATTCTATCAGCAACAGGCTCACAGATACCAAAGCAGAGAAGTATGGGCCAAAACTTATAACATTGGCGAGCTAGTTCTACGCCTGCCGGAGAAGAAAAAGACCAAGCTCGAGCCCAAATGGGAAGGTCCCTTCATTATTGACCAAGTTCTGACCGATGGAGCGTACCGTCTGCAGGATGCATCGAATAATCGACTTGAGCCGAACCCATGGAACGCAGCCAGGCTCCGAAGATTCTACGCCTAGTGACGGACTCTATGTTCGTCTCCTTCCTCTATCCATTTTTTGCATATACATTATTTGTATTTTTTCTCTTTCTTTCTTTTATTCTTTCTCAAGGCCTTCAAGGGCCAACTTGTGCCTTACTTGCACACTATTGACGCGCTAATCGCGCTCATTATACCTGGAGGCTTCTTACACAGAAGCTTAATTATTTATCTAGGATTCATGCCATGCACATGTGTTATTCTTCCGCATGTACCTTTTCTTCGCCATTATATGTATCAATATGACTTAAGTTTTGGCCAAGCTGGGTTGCCTGGCTCTTGTATTTATGCCCTACATTCCCGTTAATTCGGCTAGGGCATAAGGAGAGCACATATGCGATTGTTACTGCCGGGTCAGCCGGATGTGTACCTCAGACTGGGTGAAGCCGAAAGCTAGCGTTCTTAAGGGAATATTCGGTCAGTGAACAAAAGATGATTTTTATTTATTTTCCATATGTGCCCCTAGATGTTTTTTCCTGCGTCTCCTCTCGCAGTCCGGACATGCACTTTAGGGCATGCATACCCAGGGAAAGGAACCCTTAACGGAACTATTCTCCCTGGAAGATGTTTCTTACTACCCATGTAATATAACATAACTAGTTGGGTACTTGTCTATTCAAGCACTAATGACCCCTACGCCTGGTTTCCACACATACCCTGGTTCTTATATAACTGAGCAGTTATTCGGATACACTCTGGACTATCGGGTCCCGAGGTTGAAGCAAAAAGGTCTGCCATGACAAATGATTTACAATCCGGCTAGAAGGCATTATACATGTCACTTCAATTACATAGTCATGTAGACTGACTAAATTCCTCTTCTATACCATCCAACAGGCTGTCTAGCCTACAATCCTATTGGGAACACTTCGCGGCTAATTCTACTTGCCCATACACTAAGCTAACGGGGATCTCTTTTCTATCGGGCCCCACAGTTCCGACCTCGGCCATGTGGTTTGGGTCAGCCTTGGTATATCGCGTCTTCACCATGGCCCAGGCTTCCCTGGCTCCTTGACGGCGGGCCGATATATTCCATAATCGGAAGTGCCGCCGTGCTCCCTTGAGCTTCTCCGCAAGTTCTCCAATGCCTGCTGGCAGGGAGACGGATGGCCACAAGGCCTGGGCAATACCTTGCATCACCTATCGAACTTGTTCGTGCAGTTGTGAGAGCTCGGGTAGAAGATCACCCGTAGACCCGGGCATCTCCTCCGCGGGACGACCCGTCAGCATACCTGCAGACATAACTCTGTTAGCCAGCTTCTCCGCCGCACTCTTTTAAGGGTTCGTTCAAGCACTTACTGAAAATGCCGTGTCGAAGCCGCTTATTCTCCTTCATGGAGTCCGCAAGCTAGGCTCGAACATCTTTCAGTTCCACGCTCAGCTTGGTATTGGCGTCTTGGAGATTGTTTTTCTCCCGCATGACCTTAGTCAGCACACGTTCGCCAGCCTTTAGCTATCGTACGACATGTTGGTCCTCCGGATTCTCTCCGGAGTCATCTGCAATATCTATTGTTAGATCTGCAGCCATGCCGCACACTATATGGTACCTCTCATTCTTTGAAACAAATGTTACCAGCTGGGGACTTTTCAGGTTCCTTCAATGCGGCAACGGCGGCCCGAAGTTGGGTCTTGCATTCCTCCAACTCCTGTGACAGTCGAGTATTCTTCTCTGTAAGAACCTGCACAATAAATGATCCTTAAATCAGGTGTGCCAACTGTTTCAAGTCTCAGGGGCTATTGATATATATACTCATCAAATTTTCTTACCCGTACATCCTTTACATACTGGTCTGTGGCTCTGTCTAGACCATTTTGAGCAGCACGGATGTACGCATCTCCCGAGTTGAATGCATCAAACGCCTCTCGGGAGAAACAAGCGTCACGGAGTACGGCTCGGCGACGCCTGTGATTCATGGCGCTCTCCACTTTGGAATTCGTAGCGGATATCTTATCCGCATCCTTTGTAGAAGGAGCATCCGGCATGTACCTCGTGTTAGCTTCCGCCTCTGTGTCCGGCCCTCGAGCCCGACTGGTAGAGGCGTGATCAGCGACCTCTCCGGATATTGTCCGGCGAGCATTCTTCCTTCTAGGAAACACGGATGTTATTATGTTTTTAAAGACGACAACCACAGAGTGAGGTGTTGCATCATACCTCTGCGTCGGCGTCTCCATCCGGACCGCCTTCCCTTTTAGCCTGTTCGGCTTTGAAACCCCTTGTTGGCGAGTCGCCGCAGGCTCGGCATGGCGTCCTGAGGGCCTTCCCTATAAAACACTGTTTGTATACGGTAGGTGAAGTGCATAAAAGGAAATCCTTTTCGAAGGTTGGGACTCCGGTCTCATTTACCTGCAAGGCTGGGAGTAGCCCAGGGTAGTCGGCTATAATGGCCACCATGGCATCATCACAGCTTAGCTGATAGAAAATCCTATCAATCAGCTCCATGAATATGTCCAGATTCTCTTTCAGGCCAGCGTCGAGGACCCTCTCAGGATCCTCCGGTTGTGGAGGTGGGCTATTGATCTCCCCTACCGGCTTACGTAGTTCCTGCGATGAAACGATAAGGTAAATATTTATCATGAAAACAAGGGTAGGATGGAAGTAAAAAGAGCGGAAGCTCACCCAGCTTCAAGGGTTGTTCATGGAGAATCCATCCCGCGGCTTGATGCGGAGGAACTCCTCTTCTTCCCCCTTATACAGATCGGATAGAATTTTTGTTAGAGCAGCAACTGAGTCCGGTCCCTTGCGCCCTCAGCGATTGGCATCATCTTCCCCATTGAAGTACCACATGGGGTGGTCTCGATATTGAAGTGGCTGCACCCCCGCATAATGCATATTGCCATAACCTCGGTTATGGTCAGTCCTGATTTGGCCAGCAACTTTATCCGGCCCATCAGATAAAATATGTCTCTATCATCTTCCTCCTGTGGGCTCCGTGGGCGCCAGCTTAGGCGTTTCTTCAAAGGGGCGTTGTCGAACTCAGGAAGACCAATCCGGATAGGATCCGAGAGAGGAACATCCTCCATATAAAACCACTCCGAAGGCCAGTCCTCGGACGTCTTCTTCGGGGTACCGGATGGGTATCCGGTCCCGGCGATGCGCCATACTTCGGCTCCGCCCACTTGATATATTGATCCCCTCTGTGTACGGGGCATAAGGCAAAACAACTTCTTCCACAGCGCGAAATGAGCTTCGTAACCCAGAAACAGCTCACAAAGGGCTACATAACCAGCGATGTGCAGTATGGAGGCAGGGGTGAGGTTGTGCAACTGGAGGCCATAGAACTCGAGGAGCCCTTGGAGAAATGAATCGATTGGAAATCTGAGTCCCCTTAACAAATAAGGGACAAGGCATACCCGCTCTCCCTTAGAGGGGTTGGGAAAGCTCTCCGCTTGCTCCCCGCCATTATAGGTGGCGAGCCCGGCTCGAACCGGTACCATATACGTTGGAGGGAGGAATCCCTGGGTCTGTAGCTTCACTAATTGGCTATGCGGGACGGAACACTTCTCCCAGTCTCCAGGCTTGGGGCTGCAGGAGCGAGAGGAGGAGCTGCGCTGGACGACCATGTTGGGATGGATTTTTTCGGGCGCGCTCCGATGAATGCTCGCTGAGGGAGGATGGTGTGTGAGGGAGTCCTGAATTAGGGGGTATCCGGACAGCCAGACTCTATTCTTTGGCTGGACTGTTGGACTATGAAGATACAAGATTGAAGACTTCGTCTCGTATCTGCATGAGACTCTACTTGGCGTGGAAGACAAGCTAGGCAATACGGGTATGGATATCTCCTCCTTTGTAACCGACCTTGTGTAACCCTAGCCCCTTCCGATGTCTATATAAATCGGAGGGTTTAGTCCGTAGGACAACATACAATCATACCAAAGGCTAGCTTCTAGGGTTTAACCTCTCCGATCTCGTGGTAGATCAACTCTTGTAATACACATATCATCAAGAATAAATCAAGCAGGACGTAGGGTTTTACCTCCATCAAGAGGGCCCGAACCTGGGTAAAACATCGTGTCCCCTGCCTTCTGTTACCATCCGCCTTAGACGCACAGTTCGGGACCCCCTACCCGAGATCTGCCGGTTTTGACACCGACATTGGTGCTTTCATTGAGAGTTCCTCTGTGTCATCACCGTTAGGCTTGATGGCTCCTACGATCATCGATAGCGATGCAGTCCAGGGTGAGACTTTTCTCCCCGGACAGATCTTTGTGTTCGGCGGCTTCGCACTGCGGGCCGACTCGCTTGGCTATCTGGAGCAGATCAAAAGTTACGCCCGTGGCCACCAGGTCAGGTTTGGAAGCTTAAACTACACGGCCGATATCCGCGGAGACTTGATCTTCGACGGATTCGAGTCTCTGCCTTGTGCGTCACACGGTCACGATGAGTACGATTTAGCTCTACCATCGGACAGTGTTCAGGAAATCGCACCGGCAGCCGCTCCAACCCTCAATTCGGAGCTAGTTGCGCCGTCGATGGATGGGTGGATAGACCCCGCCACGGAGGCCTTATCCTCAGCGGCGATCGAGCCGAACATCGACCTTACCCTGCACGAGAGCCGTGTTGTCAAACTGCCGGATCCTTCTCCGGCCACAGACTCCGAACCGCCTGCCCCCGTTCCTAGCGAATCCGATTGGGCGCCGATCATGGAGTTTACCTCCGCGGATATTTTTCAGCACTCGCCCTTTGGCGACATATTGAACTCACTAAGGTCTCTCTCCTTGTCAGAAGGATCCTGGCCGAACTATGCCCGGCAGGATTGGGATGCGGATGATGAAGAAATTCGCTGCCCACTCACCACCCACTTAGTAGCCACTATCGACGACTTAACCGACATGCTCGACTTCGACTCCGAATACATCGACGGTATGGACGACGATGCGGGAGAAGAAGAAGAACCACTGCCCACAGGGCACTAGACAGCCACCTCATCATACGATATATACATGGTGGACACACCCAAAGAAGGCAATGGCGATGAGACAGCGGAGGATGACCCCTCCAAGAAGCAACCCAAGCGCCGACGTCAACGGCGCCGCTCTAAGTCCCGCCAAAGCAAAAGTGGTGATACCGGCACAGAAGATAATAGCACTCCGGATAGTGCCGAAGATGGCAACAATCCCACCCAGCATGATTTAGGGCGGGAGGAGGGAGAAGCCAGCCCTCCTGAGAGAGCGGCAGATGAAGAAGAGGAGGATGACAATTACATGCCTCCCTCTGAAGACGAGGCAAGCCTCGACGATGACGAATTTGTCGTGCCAGAGGATCCTGTCGAACAAGAGCGCTTCAAGCGACGGCTTATAGCCATAGCAAATAGCCTTAAGAAAAAGCAGCAGCAGCTTCAAGCTGATCAAGATCTGCTAGCAGACAGATGGAATGAAGTCCTGGCGGCCGAGGAATATAAACTCGAACGCCCCTCCAAGAGTTACCCAAAATGCAGGTTTCTACCCCGACTGGAGGAACAAGCGTATGACACAGCTGATCGGCCACCTCATGGCCGCGACACAGAGGCATTCCAGCCAAAAGCTCAGCCCGCACCCCGACGCCATTCAAATAAAAAGGCATGGGGAAATACGCCAGACCTGTGAGACGTATTGGAGGACAAAGCAAAACATGCAAGATCGATCTACAGATCATGAGGGGGCACCACTATGCGAGACGATAATCGTCACGCCGGATACAGTAAAAGTAAATCCGGCTGGGCCGAGCACAGCGGGCAAGACTCATTGGAGCTGCGTCGCGATATAGCCCAGTACAGAGGTGCCGCACACCCCTTATGCTTCACAGACGAAGTAATGGAGCATCAAATCCCAGAGGGTTTCAAACCCATAAATATAGAATCATACGACAGCACAACAGATCATGCGGTATGGATCGAGGATTTCCTCCTGCATATCCACATGGCACGCGGTGATGATCTACACGCCATTAAATACCTCCCACTCAAACTCAAAGGACCAGCTCGGCATTGGCTCAATAGCTTGCCAGCAGAGTCCATCGGCTGTTGGGAAGATCTGGAAGCCGCATTCCTCAACAACTTTTAGGGCACTTATGTGCGACCACCAGATGCCGATGACTTGAGCCACATAATTCAATAGCCAGAGGAATCGGCCGGGCAATTCTGGACACGGTTCCTAACAAAGAAAAATCAAATCGTCAACTATCCGGATGCAGAGGCCCTAGTAGCTTTCAGGCACAACATCCGCGATGAGTGGCTAGCCCGGCACCTGGGTCAGGAAAAGCCGAAATCTATGGCAGCCCTCATGACACTCATGACCTGCTTTTGTGCGGGAGAAGACAGCTGGCTGGCTCGCAGTAATAACATATCAAAGAACCATGGTATTTCGGATACCAAAGACGGAAATAGCAGGCCACGTCGCAACAAACATAAGCACCACATTAACAGCGACAATACAGAGGATACATCAGTCAATGCCGGATTCAAAGGCTCTAAACCCGGTCAGCAGAAAAAGCCATTCAAAAGAAGCACTCTGGGCCCGTCCTGTTTGGACCGTATACTCGATCGCTCGTGTCAAATACACGGCACCCCCGACAAGCCAGCCAATCACACCAACAGGGATTGTTGGGTGTTCAAGTAGGCCGGCAAGTTAAATGCCAAAGACAAAGATAAGGGGCCACATAGCGATGACGAGGAAGAGCCCCGGCAGCCGAACACCGGAGGACAGAAGAGGTTCCCCCCACATGTGCGGACGGTGAACATGATATATGCAACCCACATCCCCAAGAGGGAGCGGAAGCATGCGCTCAGGGACATATATGCGTTGGAGCCAGTCGCCCCGAAGTTCAACCCATGGTCCTCCTGTCTGATCACCTTCGATCGAGGGACCACCCCACTAGTATCCGTCATGGCGGATTTGCCGCACTGGTCCTAGACCCAATCATTGACGGATTTCACCTCACTCGAGTCCTTATGGATGGCGGCAGCAGCCTAAACCTGCTTTACCAGGACATAATGCACAAAATGGGTATAGACTCCTCAAGGATCAAACCCACAAAAATGACCTTTAAAGGCGTCATACCAGGTGTAGAGGCCCATTGCACAGGATCAGTCACACTGGAAGTGGTCTTCGGATCCCCGAATAACTTCCGAAGTGAAGAGTTAATCTTCGGTATAGTCCCGTTCCGCAATGGTTATCATGCACTGCTCCGGCGAACCGCATTTGCGAGATTCAATGTGGTACCGCATTATGCATACCTCAAGCTCAAGATGCCAGGACCTCAGGGGGTCATTACAGTTAATGGAAACATAGAGCGCTCTCTCCGAACAGAGGAGCACACTGCGGCCCTCGCAGCGGAAGCGCAAAGCAGCCTCTTAAGGCAATCCACTAGTTTGGCGTTTAAGGACCCGAACACCTTCAAGCGCGCCCGAAGCAATCGGCAATAGGTCCGCCTGGCACGTTCCGAGCTTGCATAGCAATGCGGCCCCCACCCCGGCCCAAGCCAAACGGCTAAACTCGTGCCACGCATACATAATTACGCACTACAAATACCATGGGCACATGTAGGGTGGGGGCACGATTATGACATGCTCCAAGACGCGGCTTAAACCGCACTAGGGGCGTCCTGCTTTGTTATTTTTCTCTTTCAGGACTTTAATCTCTAGAAACCCTGTCCGGCAGCATGATTGCCGAACATATGATGCAGCAACCAAGAAGGTATAAAGCTACGCCACACCACGGAACTCCCAGGAGGATTACGATAACGAGTGAAATAATTGCTTTAATACCATTCTTCAGCTTGCCCTTGGAAGGGACATAGTCCTACTTTTTGCTTATCACTTTACCTGTATCATTCTGCTTTAACACACCTTTTTGAATAAACAATGCATATCATTAAGACTATTACTACATTCTTCTTTTTTAAAATATATACGTCCATTCATGACATCTAGCACCCGTACACTCTGGTACGGCCAATACGCTATGGCCTTAAGCATACCCCATAATACGGCGTGAGAAGTCCGAACACTTTCGACAGTGCGGCATTCTGAACTTATAACATTATATGCATCAGCTCCGAATCATGTCTTGGGTCAATAGTTGGGTTTGCCCGGCTCCCATGTTTTGGTACCTTACGTTCCGCTATATCGGCTAAGGTAGCACTAGGAGAACTACTGCGATTGTTCCCCGGTTCTGCTGGGCTAAGCACCGCAGTAGAGAAAGCTAAAATTGACTGTCATGATAAGGCGAGAGACTGGTCACTGTTCGAGAGGTTTCGAGTCCCTAAAGACTTACGCCGCTTAGAGCGAGGAGTCGGCCCTGTCCGGCTTAAGGCATGTATCGCGCCCTGAATTCGGCCTTCCGAACACTAGGGGCTTCACCAAAATTTAAAATTATAGAATTCTATGGCTAAGTGAGAGTGATAACGCATTATAGTCCGATTGCCTTGTTTGTTGTGCTGAGCACCTCCCTCGGCAGACCCAAAAATGGGAACAAGAGTGCTCAGGTTTATCCCGAACACCCCAGCACTCGTGGCATGGGGGCAGAAGCCGATGACTAGCCATCTCTTAGATTTGATAAACAGCCGAACAGAAGGTAATATTTTAAATCCAGACAAGCGTTGCATAGCGCATATGAACAAGTTTTCATGCATACAGGATTACACGAGCAAGTTTACTCAAATATTATGTCTTTCGTACACTCGTCCGCTACGAGACGGACACCCTCATAGTACATCTCTGGGTGGCGATGCTCCTTGCCCTCCGGCGGCCCTTCCTTGATCAGCTTCACGGTGTCTAGCTTGGCCCATTGCACCTTCACACGGGCGAAAGCCCGGCGTGCACCTTCGATGCAGACGGACCACTTGATGACCTCCAGCCATGGGCAGGCATCCACAAGCCGCCTCACCAGGCCAAAGTAGATGTTGGGAAGAGCGTCGCCAGGCCACATCCGGACTATAAAGCCCTTCATGGCCTGTTCGGCCGCCTTGTGTAGCTCGACCAGCTGCTTTAGCTGGTCGCTCATAGGCACTGGGTGTTCGGTCCCAGTATACTGAGACTAGAACAGCTTCTCCATGGAGCTTCCCTCCTCGGCCCAATAAAATTTCGCGGCATCCGACATGCTGCGGGGCAAATCTGTGAATGCTCCTGGAGAGCTCCGGATTTGGGTAAGTAACAAGTAATTTACTTTTACATGCTTGCTTTGCATATAGAATGCCTTACCCGCCGCTATCTTCTTCATCGCATCAATCTCCTGGAGGGCCTTTTGGGCTTCGGCCTTGGCATTCTTTGCGCTCTCAAGGGCCGCGGCAAGCTCGGACTCTTACGTCTTCAAGTCAAGCTCCAACGCCTCGTGCTTCGTCACGAGAGCGTGGAGCTCTTGCTGCACCTCGCCCACCCGAGCCTCCTGCCTTTCCCGCTCGGTGCGCTCCTTGGCCGCTTTGTTTTCGGCCTCGGATAGCGCTTGCTTCAGTGTCGCCACCTCGGTCGTGGCCCCTGGCAAATTTACGACAATCCTATTATTTCGCAATCGCATTCTTTTTATATATATATCCATAGACTAGGTACTACTTACCTTTGTTCTCCTCGAGCTGCCTCTTGGCAAGGCCGAGCTCTTCCTTGGACCCTGGGAGATCCTGCTTCAGTGCGGCGACCTCCGCTGTTAGTGCGGCAAAGGCCAGCAGCGAAGCCTACATACGCATATAGACATACTTATATTAGTCTCCTGCGATATTGTTTGATCCTCTATTCGGCTTTTCTTTGTGAACACCGAACAGAGCATCAGGGGCTACTGTCTATGCAGTAATATTTTCCTATATTTCAAAAACTTACCTCAAAGCCTGTTAGAAGGCTGGCACAGGTTTCAGTCAGTCCGCTCTTGGCGGACTGAACCTTCTGGACCACCGCACTCATAATAGTGCGGTGCTCTTCGTCGATGGAAGCGCTGCGAAGCGCTCCCAGTAGACTGTCCGGTGCCTCTGGATGGATAGAGGTCACTGGCGCAGGCGTTTTGCCCCTCTTGGAAGGAGGCCGCCTGCCCGAGTCTGGAACCACTGGAGGTTTCGGCGCGGTTTTCGGCTGAGGGCCGAACTCGGAGCCCTCGGGAGCCTTGCTCCCTCTGCTCCCGGATTCTGGAAGGTCGCGGGGGTCCACCGGGTGGGGCCACCTATCCCGGAGGGCCCCATGGGCTGAAGTGGGAGGGAAACTAGCCCCTGGTGGGCTGGTGCGCCCCCATGGGCCTCCCCTTGCGCCTAGGGTTGGAAACCCTAGGGGTGGGGGTGCCCCACCTGAGTTGGGGGGCAAGTCCCCCCTTGGCCCCCCCTTGGAGATGGGATCTCCTAGGGCCGGCGCCCCCCTAGGGGCCCTATATATAGTGGGGGGGAGGGAGGGCAGCCGCACCCAAGTCCCTGGCGCCTCCCTCTCCCCTCATAACACCTCTCACTCTCGTTGGAGCTTGGTGAAGCCTTGCCGAGATCACCGCTGCTTCCACCACCATGTCGTCGTGCTGCTGGATCTCCATCAACCTCTCCTTCCCTTGCTGGATCAAGAAGGAGGAGACGTCTTCCCCAACAGTACGTGTGTTGAACATGGAGGTGCCGTCCGTTCGGCGCTCGGTCATCGGTGATTTGGATCACGACGAGTACGACTCCATCAACCCCGTTCTCTTGAACGCTTCCGCTCGCGATCTACAAGGGTATGTAGATGCACTCCCCTCTCCCTCGTTGCTAGATGACTCCATAGATTGATCTTGGTGATGCATAGAAAATTTTAAAATTCTGCTACGTTCCCCAACAGTGGTATCAGAGCTAGGTCTATGCGTAGTTTCTATGCACGAGTAGAACACAAGATGTCGTGGGCGTCGATTTTGTCAATTTACTTGCCGTTACTAGTCTTATCTTGATTTGGTGGCATCGTGGGATGAAGCGGCCCGGACCGACCTTACACGTACGCTTACGTGAGACAGGTTCCACCAAATGACATGCACTAGTTGCATAAGGTGGCTAGCGGGTGTCTGTCTCTCCCACTTTAGTCGAACCGGATTCGATGAAAAGGGTCCTTATGAAGGGTAAATAGAAATTGGCATATCACGTTGTGGTTTTGGTGTAGGTAAGGAACGTTCTTGCTAAGAAACCTATAGCAGCCACGTAAAAATTTGCAACAACAATTAGAGGACGTCTAACTTGTTTTTGCAGCATGTGTCATGTGATGTGATATGGCCAAAAGGATGTGATGAATGATATATGTGATGTATGAGATTGATCATATTCTTGTAATAGGAATCATGACTTGCATGTCGATGAGTATGACAACCGGCAAGAGCCATAGGAGTTGTCTTAATTTATTTATGACCTGCATGTCAACATAAACGTCATGTAATTACTTTACTTTATTGCTAAACCATTAGCCATAGTAGTAGAAGTAATAGATGATGAGACAACTTCATGAAGACACGATGATGGAGATCATGGTGTCATGCCGGTGACGATGATGATCATGGCGCCCCGAAGATGGAGATCAAAAGGAGCAAAATGATATTGGACATATCATGTCACTATTTGATTACATGTGATGTTTATCATGTTTTACATCTTATTTGCTTAGAACGACGGTAGCTTAAATAAGATAATCCCTCACAATAATTTCAAGAAAGTGTTCCCCCTAACTGTGCACCGTTGCGAAGGTTCGTTGTTTCGAAGCACCACGTGATGATCGGGTGTGATAGATTCTAACATTCGAATACAACAGGTGTAAGCCAGATTTACACATGCAATACACTTAGGTTGACTTGACGAGCCTACCATGTACAGACATGGCCTCGGAACACGGAAGACCAAAAGGTCGAACATGAGTCGTATAGAAGATACGATCAACATGAAGATGTTCACCGATGATGACTAGTCCGTCTCACGTGATGATCGGACACGGCCTAGTTGACTCGGATCATGTATCACTTACATGACTAGAGGGATGTCTGTCTGAGTGGGAGTTCATTAAATAATTTGATTAGATGAACTTAATTATCATGAACTTAGTCTAAAAACCTTTGCAAAATGTCTTGTAGATCAAATGGCCAACGCTCATGTCAACCTCAACTTCAATGCGTTCCTAGAGAAAACCAAGCTAAAAGATGATGGCAGCAACTATACGGACTGGGTCCGGAACCTGAGGATCATCCTCATAGCTGCCAAGAAAGCATATGTCCTAGAAGCACCGCTAGGTGCAGCACCCATCCCAGAGAACCAAGACGTTATGAACGCTTGGCAGTCGCGCGTTGATGATTACTCCCTCGTTCAGTGTGGCATGCTTTACAGCTTAGAACCGGGGCTCCAAAAGCGTTTTGAGCAACACGGAGCATATGAGATGTTCGAAGAGCTGAAAATGGTTTTCCAAGCTCATGCCCAGGTCGAGAGATATGAGGTCTCCGGCAAGTTCTACAGTTGTAAGATGGAGGAAAATAGTTCTGTCAGTGAGCACATACTCAAAATGTCTAGGTTGCACAACCGCTTGTCCTAGCTGGACATTAACTTCCCGGACGAGGCGGTCATTGACAGAATCCTTCAGTTGCTCCCACCTAGCTACAAGAGCTTTGTGATGAACTACAATATGCAGGGGATGGTGAAAACTATTCCTGAAGTATTTTCAATGCTAAAATCAGCGGAGGTGGAAATCAAAAAGGAACATCAAGTGTTGATGGTCAATAAAACCACTAGTTTCAAGAAAGGCAAGGGTAAGAAGAACTTCAAGAAGGACGGCAAGGGAGTTGCCGCGGCCGGTAAATCAGTTGCCGGGAAGAAGCCAAAGAATGGACCCAAACCTGAGACTGGGTGCTTTTATTGCAAGGGAAAGGGACACTGGAAGCAGAACTGCCCCAAATACTTAGCGGACAAGAAGGCCGGCAACACTAAAGGTATATGTGATATACATGTAATTAATGTGTACCTTACCAGTACTCGTAGTAGCTCCTGGGTATTTAATACCGTTGCGGTTGCTCATATTTGTAACTCAAAACAGGAGCTGTGGAATAAGCGGAGACTGGTGAAGGACGAGGTGACGATGCGCGTCGGGAATGGTTCCAAGGTCGATGTGATCGCCGTCGGCACGCTACCTCTACATTTACCTACGGGATTAATTTTAAACCTCAATAATTGTTATTTAGTGCCGGCTTTGAGCATGAACATTGTATCTGGATCTCGTTTAATATGAGATAGCTACTCATTTAAATCCGAGAATAATGGTTGTTCTATTTATATGAGAGATATGTTTTATGGTCATGCCCCGCTGGTCAATGGTTTATTCTTAATGAATCTCGAACGTGATGTTACACATATTCATAGTTTGAATACCAAAAGATGTAAGATTGATAATGATAGTCCCACATATCTGTGGCACTGCCGCCTTGGTCACATCGGTGTCAAACGCATGAAGAAGTTCCATACAGATGGACTTTCAGAGTCTCTTGATTTTGAATCACTTGACACGTGCGAACCATGCCTCATGGGTAAAATGACCAAGACTCCATTCTCCGGAACAATGGATCGAGCAACCAACTTATTGGAAATTATACATACTGATGTGTGCGGTCCAATGAGCATTGAGGCTCGCGGTGGCTATCGTTACGTTCTCACTCTCACTGATGACTTAAGTAGATATGGGTATGTCTATTTGATGAAACACAAGTCTGAGACCTTTGAAAAGTTCAAGGAATTTCAGAATGAGGTAGAGAATCAACATGACCGAAAGATAAAATTCTTACGATCAGATCATGGGGGAGAATATTTAAGTCACGAATTTTGTACGCACTTAAGGAAATGTGGAATCGTTTCACAACTCACGCCGCCTGGAGCACCTCAGTGTAACAGTGTGTCCGAACGTCGTAATCGCACTCTATTGGATATGGTGCGATCTATGATGTCACTCACTGATTTACCGCTATCATTTTGGGGATACGCTCTAGAGACAGCTACATTCACTTTAAATAGGGCACCGTCTAAATCCGTTGAGACGACACCGTATGAATTATGGTTTGGAAAGAAACCTAAGCTGTCGTTTCTAAAAGTTTGGGGATGTGATGCTTATGTCAAGAAACTTCAACCTGAAAAGCTCGAAACCAAGTCGGAAAAATGCGTCTTCATAGGATACCCTAAGGAAACCATTGGGTATACCTTCTACCTCAGATCTGAAGGCAAAAATCTTTGTTGCCAAGAATGGTTCCTTTCTGGAGAAAGAGTTTCTCTCGAGAGAAGTAAGTGTGAGGAAAGTAGAACTCAATGAAGTACTGCCTCTTGAACCAGAAAGTGACGCAGCTCAGGAAAATGTTCCTGTGGTGCCTGCACCGACTAGAGAGGAAGTTAATGATGATGATCAAGGTACTTCGGATCAAGTTGCTACTGAACTTCGAAGGTCCACAAGGATACGTTCCACACCAGAATGGTATGGCAACCCTGTCCTAGAAATCATGTTGTTAGACAACGGTGAACCTTCGAGCTATGAAGAAGCAATGGCGGGCCCAGATTCTAACAAATGGCTTGAAGCCATGCAATCCGAGATAGGATCCATGTATGAAAACAAAGTATGGACTTTGACAGACTTACCCGATGATCGGCGAGCGATAGAGAATAAATGGATCTTTAAGAAGAAGACAGACACGGATGGTAATGTTACCATCTATAAGGCTCGACTTGTCGCTAAGGGTTATCGACAAGTTCAAGGGGTTGACTATGATGAGACCTTCTCACCCGTAGCGAAGCTGAAGTCCGTCCGAATCATGTTAGCAATTGACGCATACTATGATTATGAGATATGGCAAATGGACGTCAAAATGGCATTCCTTAACGGCTTTCTTAAGGAAGGATTGTATATGATGCAGCTGGAAGGTTTTGTCGATCCTAAGAATGCTAACAAGGTATGCAAGCTCCAGCGCTCCATCTATGGGATGGTGCAAGCATCTCGGAGTTGGAACATTCGCTTTAATGAAATGATCAAAGCGTTTGGGTTTATGCAGACTTATGGAGAAGTCTGCGTTTACAAGAAAGTGAGTGGGAGCTCTGTAGCATTTCTCATATTATATGTGGATGACATACTTTTGATGGGAAATGATATAGAACTTTTGGACAGTATTAAGGCCTACTTGAATAAGTGTTTTTCAATGAAGGACCTTGGAGAAGCTGCTTACATATTATGCATCAAGATCTATAGAGATAGATCGAGATGCCTCATAGGTCTTTCACAAAGCACATACCTTGATAAGATATTGAAGAAGTTCAATATGGATCAGTCCAAGAAGGGGTTCTTGCCTGTGTTGCAAGGTGTGAAATTGAGCTCAGCTCAATGTCCGACCACGGCAGAAGATAGAGAAAAGATGAGTGTCGTCCCCTATGCCTCAGACATAGGGTCCATCATGTATGCCATGTTGTGTACCAGACCTGATGTAAACCTTGCCGTGAGTTTGGTAGGAAGGTACCAAAGTAATCTCGGCATGGAACACTGGACAGCGGTCAAGAACATCCTGAAGTACCTGAAAAGGACTAAGGATATGTTTCCATAAATGGAGGTGACGAGGAGCTTGTCGTAAAGGGTTACGTCGATGCTAGCTTCGACACAAATCTGGATGACTCTAAGTCACAAACCGGATACGTGTATATTTTGGATGGTGGGGCAGTAAGCTGGTGCAGTTGCAAGCAAAGCGTCGTGGCGGGATCTACATGTGAAGCGGAGTACATGGCAGCTTCGGAGGCAGCGCATGAAGCAATCTGGATGAAGGAGTTCATCACCGACCTAGGAGTCATACCCAATGCGTCGGGGCCGATCACTCTCTTCTGTGACAACACTGGAGCTATTGCCCTTGCCAAGGAGCCCAGGTTTCACAAGAAGACCAGGCACATCAAGCGTCGCTTCAACTCCATTCGTGAAAATGTTCAAGATGGAGACATAGATATTTGCAAAGTACATACGGATCTGAATGTTGCAGATCCGTTGACTAAACCTCTTCCGCAAGCAAAACATGATCAACACCAGAACTCTATGGGTGTTCGATTCATCACAACGTAACTAGATTATTGTCTCTAGTGCAAGTGGGAGACTGTTGGAAATATGCCCTAGAGGCAATAATAAAATGATTATTATTATATTTCCTTGTTCATGATAATTGTCTATTATTCATGCTATAATTGTGTTATCCGGAAATCATAATACATGTGTGAATACATAGACCATAACATGTCCCTAGTGAGCCTCTAGTTAACTAGCTCGCTGATTAACAGATAGTCATGGTTTCCTGACTATGGACATTGGATGTCATTGATAACGGGATCACATCATTAGGAAAATGATGTGATGGACAAGACCCAATCCTAAGCATAGCACAAGATCGTGTAGTTCGTTTGCTAGAGCTTTTCCAATGTCAAGTATCATTTACTTAGACCATGAGATCGTGTAACTCTCGGATGCCGTAGGAGTGCTTTGGGTGTACCAAACGTCACAACGTAACTGGGTGACTATAAAGGTATACTATAGGTATCCCCGAAAGTATTTGTTGGGTTGACACGGATCGAGACTGGAATTTGTCACTCCGTATGATGGAGAGGTATCTCTGGGCCCACTCGGTAATGCATCATCATAATGAGCTCAATGTGAACAAGTGTTTGGTCACGGGATCATGCATTACGGTACGAGTAAAGTGACTTGCCGGTAACGAGATTGAACGAGGTATTGGGATACCGACGATCGAATCTCGGGCAAGTAACGTACCGATTGACAAAGGGAATTGAATACGGGATAGATTGAATCCTCGACATCGTGGTTCATCCGATGAGATCATCATGGAACATGTGGGAGCCAACATGGGTATCCAGATCCCGCTGTTGGTTATTGACCGGAGAGTCGTCTCGGTCATGTCTGCGTGTCTCCCGAACCCGTAGGGTCTACACACTTAAGGTTCGGTGACGCTAGGGTTGTAGAGATCTTAGTATGCGGTAACTCGAAAGTTGTTCGGAGTCCCGGATGAGATCCCGAACGTCACGAGGAGTTCCGGAATGGTCCGAAGGTGAAGATTTATATATAGGAAGTCCAGTTTCAGCCATCGAGAAAGTTTCGGGGGTAATCGGTATTATAGCAGGACCACCGGAAGGGTCCCGGGGGTCCATCGGGTGGGGCCACCTATCCCGGAGGGCCCCATGGGCTAAAGTGGGAGGGGAACCAGCCCCTGGTGGGCTGGTGCGCCCCCCATGGGCCTCCCCTTGCGCCTAGGGTTGGAAACCCTAGGGGTGGGGGC
>NC_041380.1:477440747-477459493 GCF_002162155.2 Triticum dicoccoides
GGCCCTATATATAGTGGGGAGGAGGGAGGGCAGCCGCACCCAAGTCCCTGGCGCCTCCCTCTCCCCTCGTAACACCTCTCCCTCTCGTTGGAGCTTGGCGAAGCCCTGCCGAGATCACCACTGCTTCCACCACCACGCCGTCGTGCTGCTGGATCTCCATCAACCTCTCCTTCCCCTTGCTGGATCAAGAAGGAGGAGACGTCTTCCCCAACCGTACGTGTGTTGAACGCGGAGGTGCCGTCCGTTCGGCGCTCGGTCATCGGTGATTTGGGTCACGACGAGTATGACTCCATCAACCCCGTTCTCTTGAACGCTCCCGCTCGCGATCTACAAGGGTATGTAGATGCACTCCCCTCTCCCTCGTTGCTAGATGACTCCATAGATTGATCTTGGTGATGCGTAGAAAATTTTTAAATTCTGCTATGTTCCCCAACAACGTCGATACGGGCTCGGGGCGGTCTGCATAATCATAATCCGGCGTTAGGAGAAGCAGTGCGACAAAAGTATGCTATGAGTTACTCTGCTATCCGAATACTTACGACTTCTCCAGGGGCTAGGCCCTGAGCAGCCACTCGTCCTCGCCTTCGGCGGCGGTCGTGGAGTAGTCCGGAAGGAGAGTCCTTCCCTTCTTTGACCCTCCGGCCCCCCAGTGGGGGCGGCCTTCCTTTTCTTGTCTCCCCCGACTAAAGGGGGGGCCTCTTCATCTTCCTCCTCGCCTTTGGGGGAGAAGTGCATAGCAGAGTTATTGGACGATGAGTCCGATAACACCTGGAGCCGGGAACTCTTTCGGGTTCCCTTGGCCTTCTTGGTCTTCTCCGACACCTGGTAAGGAGCCGGAGTCAGCATCTCCGTCAGGAGAGCGTCCATAGTGTCTTCGGGCAGAGGGGCCGGACAGTTAATCTACCCCGACGTCTCCACCCAGTCCTGTCAAAGGCATGGAGCTCAGACCCCGCACATGGTTAAGCAAGGGGAAGTAAATATCCTACCGGATGTATAGAACTCACCGAATGCGCTCGGCGCTTCACGCGTAGCCCGCAGTCCTTGGTGAGAGAGGGAGGGACCTCGGCGCCATTGAACAGCACCCTCCAGACGTCCTTGTGTGTCGTGTCGAAGAGCTCGCTCAGAGTTTGGTGTCGGGCCGGGTCGAACTCCCATAAGTTAAAATCCCGTTGTTGACACGGGAGGATCCGGCGGATGAGCATGACCTGAACTATGTTGACAAGCTTGAGTTTCTTGCTTGCCATGTTCAGCATACATTTCTGGAGTCCGTCCAGCTCCAACGATGAACCCCACGACAAGCCCTTCTCTTTCCAGGAAGTGAGCTGTGTAGGGAATCCGGATCAAAACTCGGGGACGCCGCCCAGTTGGTGTCGCGCGGCTCAGTGATGTAGAACCAGGCCGATTGCCACCCCTTTATGGTCTCCATGAAGGAGCCTTCAAGCCATGTAACATTGGGCATCTTGCCCATCATGGCTCGGCCGCATTCTTCTTGTTGGCCGCCCACCACCTTCGGCTTGATATTGAAGGTCTTTAGCCACAGACCAAAGTGGGGGCGGATGCGGAGGAAAGCCTCACAAACTCGGGGCCAGATCATGGAAGTCCAGCCCGTAGTAGAACATGAGACCGCGGATGAATGGATGAAGGGGAAACCCCAGTCCGCGGAGGAAGTGGTGGAGGAAAACTACCCTCTCATGGGGTTCCGGGGTAGGGACGATCTGCCCCGCAGCGGGCAGCCGATGCGCGATATTCGCGGCTAGGTATCCGGCTCCGCGCAGCTTTTTGATGTGTTCCTCCGTAACGGAGGAAGCCATCCACTTGCCTCCCGCTCCGGACATGTTTGGAGGATGTTGAGGAGAAAGATGTGGACTTGGGCGTTGGGGCTCGAGTGCGCAAGAATGGATGAGCAAGGAGGAAGAAGGCGTGGGTAGAGAAAGGTTAAACCTTATCCCTTTATAAGGGTGGCCGAAACTATGCGCCCCCACTAGCCTGGTAAAACTCGCTCGTCCCCCAAGCGCCATAATCGATGGCGTGGTTGGGTTACCCACACCCGTATTGATGAGAATCATGTAATAAGGGGAACACGATCTCTGCTTTGACAAGACGTGTCAAAAAACTGCCTCGCGTTATGTGCGGGGCTAGTTAAAGGAAATGGTTCGAATAATCATCGGGCCATGGCTTAATGTTGCCAAAACGTGTCAGCAGATTAGATTTGTGGAAATATTATTCTCTCTACGGTGGTATGTGGAACTTATTTTGCAGGGTCGGACACTATCCTTGTATTCAAATTCTTCCGTGGTGTATTCGAAGGAGGAACCCGCCTTGCAATGCCAAAGACAACACTGCGCGCCGGACTCGTCGTCATTGAAGCCTGGTTCAGGGGCTACTGAGGGAGTCCTGGATTAGGGGGTATCCGGACAGCCGGACTCTATCCTTTGGCCGGACTGTTGGACTATGAAGATACAAGATTGAACACTTCGTCTTGTGTCCGGATGGGACTCTATTTGGCGTGGAAGACAAGCTAGGCAATACGGATATGGATATCTCCTCCTTTGTAACCGACCTTGTGTAACCCTATCCTCTTCCGGTGTCTATATAAATCAGAGGGTTTTAGTCCGTAGGACAACATACAATCATACCATATGCTAGCTTCTAGGGTTTAGCCTCTCCGATCTCGTGGTAGATCAACTCTTGTAATACTCATATCATCAAGAATAAATCAAGCAGGACGTAGGGTTTTACCTCCATCAAGAGGGCCCGAACCTGGGTAAAACATCGTGTCCCCTGCCTCCTGTTACCATCCGCCTTAGTCGCACAGTTCGAGACCCCCTACCCGAGATCTGTCGGTTTTGACACCGACAGTGTGGTTTGGATATGAGGATCCTCGTCTCTTTAATAGACAGTTCATTCACATAGATGGGGTGGTAAATGTAAAAACACCCTGGCTCCTCACATTCGCTTGACACGTGGAAGATGGCCATTATTGGACGCAGAATCCAAGAAGCGTAACATTTACGAGAAGCCGGACACTATTTAGCAGGTACTCAGAGTTTGCAGAAGAACCCGCCTTGCAATGCCGAAGACAATCTGCGTGCTGGACTCATCGTCATTGAAGCCTGGTTCGGGGGCTACTGAGGGAGTCTTGGATTAGAGGGTATCCGGACAGCCAGACTATATCCTTTGGCTGGACTGTTGGACTATGAAGATACAAGATTGAAGACTTTGTCCCGTGTCCGGATTGGACTCTCCTTGGCATGGAAGGGAAGCTTGGCAGTACGGATATGTAGATCTCCTTCCTTGTAACCGACTCTGTGTAACCCTAGCCCCCTCCGGTGTCTATATAAACCGGAGGGTTTAGTCCGTAGGAACAACAACAACAACAATCATACCATAGGCTAGCTTCTAGGGTTTAGCCTCTTCGATCTCGTGGTAGATCAACTCTTGTAATACTCATATCATCAAGATCAATCAAGCAGGAGTAGGGTTTTACCTCCATCGAGAGGGCCCGAACCTGGGTAAAAACATCGTGTCCCCCGTCTCTTGTTACCATCCGCCTAGACGCACAGTTCGGGACCCCCTACCCGTGATCCGCCGGTTTTGACACCGACAAGCGGCCCTACATGCAAGCGGATTTTATTGAGCCATGCGTTTTGAATCATATAACACATCTAATATTTAGTTTCTACCAAGTTTTCAAACTTCAATATTATTTTTCATTTGACAATATCCTTTGCAAGATTATGTTTTTGTTTTAGTTTTAAAACTGTAATATCGAAAAAACATCGAGTTATGTGTCTTCTATAAAATTGAGAACCTCATCCTATGACAATTAAAATAGTGGATTTCATTATTATTAGAAGTTTAAATAAAGAGAGAATTCCAATATTCTAATTGCTGGAAAACTCATGGAATAAATTCCATGAAATTAAGTCTTCTTATTTTTATTTTAGTTAAACCCAAGAACTTCGTGATAATAATTCTAGTAACTCCAAAACTTTTCCTTCTCTAAAAACTATGTTATTAGTCACCTTATCTGATTTATCAGTGCAGCGTAGTCGCATTTAATCGTTCACTTCATGGCCCAGCAAAGATGAATTGACGATAATTACATTGCATCCAGCTGTTTTGTTTTTATTTATCGAGTCATGTCATACCTATGAACACCAACACAACACATTGATCACGTAGTACACTAATAACTACTCTGACATACCTGTGTAGACAAAGGACATCACATGAACCTTTCTTCCATGCAAACACGTGACATTAACTGAAATATTGACTTTCGCTGCCCAATTTAGTATGCTACCCCATCACGCTGCACAAATATACCCAGGGGCGCTGCTAACCTATACAACTTCGCCGTGTATTCATGCGTAAAAAATCAGTTCTGCTAAAGTGACGCGAATCCCGGGGGCAGACGACAGGCCGTGATTTCAGAGGGCGCCGTCGCCGTGTGCTCTTAATCCACCTCCCTATAGAGATTTACTACTTTATCACTCGTCGGCCCATATTCTTCTCTCATAAAGTATCTTGGGGCTTGTGCTGCAGCTGACTATTAATCTACAATCCACTACTTTTCTTTCCTCTCCAACTCAACAATAATATTATATTCAAATACTTATTATCTGTTTATCACCTTATTATATTTGCTCTAAAACTGTGCTAAGAAATCAGCATTGGGAGAGCCCTCAAAAGTGTAGCTCTGATTCCAAAGTCAAGTGACACACTCGTGGACATGTCTGAAACTGAACAACTATTCTATTCCACTGGAAAAAGCTAAGGCTTTTTTTGGTTCATAGGATAGGAATATTATAGGAATAGGAAAATCATAGAAAGTGAGATGACATGCATCTCAATTCCTATAGAGAAGGAGATGTCATTTGATGCATAGAATAGGAATTTTTTCATTGAGTCTTAGCTACTGTTTTTTTTCCTCCAAAATGTGAAGGATCGATTCCTATCCTATATAGAAATAGGAATCCATTTCTACGAACCAAATGGCTTTAAAGAAAATTTTCTTTGCAAATCCTATCTTATAAAAATCCTATGAAATTCCTACAAACCAAAGCAGGCCTTAAGGGTTTTGCAAGAAATGCAGGATGGCTTTTTTATCCATTTATGTCGTTTGTTGGATTTAAGTGTCAATACAATTCTTGGAAGGCATATCTAGTCCTGAAAAGTGACATGGACAAGGACGGGGATAGTACCGTGCTTTGAAACTTTAGCATCGGCTAGTCTTTTATGTGTGTGGTTAATTTAGAGAGTTTTATCCAAAATAAAACATTGCTAGAACAAGCAGCCAACAGGCTAGTCCCTACAGCAAAGACCCCTTCTTAGATGTATATAAAGCAGCCGAGAACACAAAAAGGTGGATGGTAGATATGAACAATTTTTACAAGTGCTCCTTGTATTTTGAATCAAATTTAATTATTAATTTATAACAAATTTAATTTAAATAATCAATTATATTTTATAGGAAAAAAATTGATACATATGAACAAACTTTTTATATTTGTTAAGTTTATGACCAAATTTTGACCTAAGAAAATGAGGGATCCTGTCAGCCCGGACAGGGGTACCTAGGGCACGCTAATCTCTACAATTTTTTATTGCAGGGGACACGCCGAAACCACGTTTCAGTATTTGATTGATATCGCAGCAGCTTGTCACCGGAGTACACCTCGAAGTGCATATTAAAACAGGAATAGTCTACTTTTACTCCCCGGGCCAAGTGCTCAATCAAATTCAAGTGTTAAAATGGTGAATTTATTCGAAATCCTACTAACTGCCCATCTCTCGCTCTCGCTCGAAACAAACCGTCATCACCCGTCTCCGAGCAGCAGCGACTTGACGATGACGTCGGGCATCCCGTCGGCGACCGGGAACAGGTGGCCGGCCGTCGGGAGCTCGTGGTAGATCACCCAGGGGAGCCTCTTGCTGATGTGCCGCGACAGGGCTACAGGCACGAACAGGTCCTCGACCCCGTGCCACAGGTGCACCTTCACATCGTCGCCGACGCCGGCGAACGGGTTGCCCGGCTGCAGCGGGCTCCACCCCCACTTCCCGAACCCGACGATCATGTCCCGGTGCAACGACTCGTGCTCTCCTTGCTGCGTGACCTGCTTCTGCGCATCACCCCAACAAGCAAGCAAACCAAAGCGTCAGATCAGGAGCTTAATTGCTACTGTGGTTCATTCAAGTTCAAGTGTTCTTGCGTTGTGGGCTCGCTGGGCGAATTTGGCGGTGAGCGGCTTGTCTTCCTTGGAGTAGATGGCGGGGTTCCGGGCCTTGACGCTGGAGCTCGGGAACAGCCGCTGGGTGTTCCACCAGTTGGCCAGCCACGGGAGGTGGTGGGCGACCCAGACGGCGGCTCGGTCTTGCCGGAACTGCACGTACCACGCCTCCTGGTACACGTCCGGCGGCAGGCCGGACCACCAGTAGTTGCCCACCGGGGCGAGAATGGCCACGCCGGCGAGCCTGCGCCGCCCGATTCCATGGTTAGGACTCCACGGGTTGAAATGGGGGAAGAAGATGATGTTCCAGCACTTGTTACCTGTGCGGGATGTGCTTGAGGCAGCTCCACATGATCTCGCCGCCCATGGAGAAGCCCATGAGGTGGAACCTCGGCCCCAGCTGCAGGTTGTCGGCCAGCTCCACGATGTCGACGGCGATGCTCTCCTCCGTCCGCGCCGGGTGCGCGTCGCTCTCGCAGTACCCCGGCCGGTCGAAGGACAGCAGGTAGATGCCCAGCTCTTGTAGCAGCCCCTGAAAACGGAGTACAATCCAGGCCATTCAACGCTCTGGTTCGTCTGCGTACGATACATGTACATACATGGTGCTAGATTGATTCCAAATCCCTGACTCCATGTACCTGGGAGACGTTGAGCACGTCGTATCTGCAGCAGAAGAAGCCATGGACGAAAATGATCTTGTACTTGGCCTGCTCCTTCGGGACGCCGGATTCCAGGTAGGCCAGGTGCCTGCCGTCCCTCAGCTTTGTCCGGTTTGCCGTCACCGGAGGCCCGCCCGGCGAGCCAGGGACCTTTGGCGGCGGCGGCTGAATCTGGCTGTACAGCAGGGCCGAGAAGAACACGAGCAGAGCCAGTGGCAGCTTCTTGGCAGCGCCTGTGGGATAAGAAAAGTCAGCCATGGATAAATCTTTGCTTGGTCAAGCGAGCCAGAACGACCGAGGTGGACCGAGAGGAAGAAGAAGAGGCGATGAGGACCAGAGTACGCTGTGGCCGGCGCTGCAGGCCTGTTGCCGGCACCACGGCCGCGGAGGGGCTCACTGGCCGGCATCGTTCCGCCGCACCGCTCGCACGGACGGGAGGGAGGAGATTTCGATGCTCGCGGGCGGCAACGTGCGTTGCTGGCTGGCTCGCTGCCCCTTGTAGCGCGCTGCGTGCACATGTGCTACTGTCGTGCACCAGAATAAATGAACATAACTCGATAGGTTCGGTGTGGTGAAAATCTGTCCATCTAGATTTAAATCCAAGATTAGCACATGTGCTTACATTTTACTACTAGATTTGTTTTAATCTTTTCGACATCGTTAATTTCAATGGTATGACACACCCTTCGACTACGAATTACGTGAGGCGACTTCAAAAGATATCAAAAATATGGCAGCTCCGTCTCTAGAAGGTAAGACGCGTGTTTCTGTGCATTCATAAAGGGTAGGCGTATATACATATATACAAGCATTTATGTTTGCACTGTGTTTTCCAAACTAAAAATATGCTATGACCAAGAGGAAGGTAGTGTGGATCCCACAGCTCAAGCTACCCTTCGGCGCCCACCGTCACCTGGTATGAGAATCCCTCCTTACAATGTGACGGCATGTGTTTGTAAATTTGAGCAAATACAGTTTTTTCGAGCATGAATCACTCCTTTATTTCTAATAAATCTTAAATCATGTATCTAAGTTTTAATAATTCTGAAATTCTTCTAAAAGTTCATATATGAATGCACAAAACATTGTAAAAAATTAAGGAAAAATTGAGCTGGAAAGATAAGTTTAGTCCATCTATATGTTTATTTGTAAAGCTGAAAAACAAAGGCAAATCCAAGTTGTAGGTAAAAGTAAATTGAGAATTTGCAAAGAAAATATGGAAGGTGGTTCCTTTTACTTGGATTCAGTGGAGCTTGAGCGACGAAAAACTACTTTCCAATTAATTTCTTGTTTTTTACTAGTGTAAAAAAAGTGATAATGATTGGCAACCACATGGTTGCCTTGCGAAAGCAACGGGGAACAATTGTGCTCACAAGTAATTTAGTTGCTTTTGCTGTCATAAATATCATACTTTTGAAGAAAACAATAATCTAAATAACTATGGATAATATAGGGGTAAGTGAATGGTGTGTAATTGTACACCAATGTAAATATTTTTATTGCACTCCCTTTGTCCCTTGATATAAAACGGTTTTGCAGTTTAAGTACGGTCTAAGAAAAGGAACTGCATATTCCGACCAAGGAGAACATGCCATTCTACAGGGTGATTCGATAATTGTGGAAGCTTGGTTTGAGGAAGTTGCTTAATATCAATGTTGGGGATATCGTTTATCGGGAACTTATCGGTCGACCCATGATAAGAGGTAAATCGGCCAGTTTATCGGCATATCGGCCGATTTATCGCCATATCGGTTGATTTATCGGCCGATTTATCTTATCGGTCAGACAACGGTAAGCGATAAATCGGCCGATTTATCGGAATATCGGAAGATATCTTGAACAGTGCTTAATATTGGAAACAAATTATAGCGCTTACTACCGAAAATTGTATTGAAGCACAAAACTGGTTGAAGATTACGAAGCGCTTTGAATTTGAATAAGACCATGCTCCTTCTTTTTCATAAAATGTGTGGTTCGGTTGTTGATCCATCAATCAAATAATTATGTCGTAAGACCGAATCAAGAATTTCATTATATCCATTTCTTATACCTTCCATTTTATATTCATTTATTATACCAACCAGTTATTATACCTTCCATTTTGTATTTCACCATAGGGATAGGATCTATAATAGAAGTAATAATAAAGTGAATAAAAATACTTCAAAAAAAATAAAGTGAATAAAAAGAGAGGGGAAAAACTGTAAAACCATCTTATATTACCCGACAGAGGTAGTACTCCCTCTCTAAACTAATATAAAAATATTTAGATCACTACTTTAATATTTTAAACGCTCTTATATTAGTTTACAGAGAAAGTATTATTTTAAAGCCATAGAAAATAAACAGTGAAGAGTAGCACATGGCCTGTGAAAAAGGGAAAAATAAATGTAGAGTAGCACACGGATATGCAGTTGCCTGATTGATTTCCATCTCAAGCATAGGCGTCTGGAAGCAAATATTGCATATCCACCCGTGCTCGGCAAAGCTCCACTAACAAAAAGACAAGGTAACAGGCGCATGCAAGAAAATCTCCAATATATTCCAAACACACAAGTTGGCTATCAACACAGGCCGTGACGCCTGACACCAAGCCAGACTGCAGTGCATCCACAGCAACTACGGTGACACGTAGCAGTAATGCAGAGACATGAAGTGATTGCAAGACATTTGTTTTTTCGTTTAGTATACATCTATTTCAGCGTCAAGTAATGCCAAGGTAATACTTGTCCACATCATGATTTCTCATAAAAAATTTGTATGTACACTGTCAATAAAGAACTATCCTTTAAAATAGTTTTGAAGACAACATCAGTATGGTGTCCAAGAACAAAGAGTGAATAATCATGAAGAGGTCAAAAATGAAATACTAAAATGAAAATAGTGACAATGTAAGATTCGATCAGCCCATGAATTTATAAGCATCAATATGATCTTGACAGGCAAACATGTACTTTATTTGTCTATTTAACAACGGTACCATCCATTGCTAAAACATTACTAAGAATAAGTGTTTGCTTTTCCATGGCGATTACAATTCATGCATCTAGAAAAATATTAAAACAATTACATATCATATACTAACGAGATATTTATGTGTACATTTGAAAGCTTTTAAGCTGTATAATCTACTAACAAATATCACGAGGTGGCGATTACAAATAAAACTGCTATTACTTTTTCATACAATACAATGATAAAGGAGGTGAATGGTCATCAGATAATTTACTTAAGACAAAACTAGAAACCGCATTACGGGATCGGGGGAGTGGTCTACCGATAGCAATGAAATCAAACCAACAAGCTACAATGCACATGAAAGGATCACTTTCATGAAAGTTCTAAATTTGATGCGCATTTAGTTTAGCTTATAAGGAAGAAATAATGAAAAATTACTCACACTGGAGCATGAAAAGTTGCGTAAATGTGCTCCCAAGGTTTTTCAATCGACTTCACCATCCTTTTGTTACTACTTGCCAAATACAATGACGGATTCTTGCGGCAATTTCTGATGAGATAATGACAAGAGGACTAAAGGCAATGAAGACTCAACAAATGCAATACATTGTAAGTAGAAAAGGCGGGAAACATGGGAATCACACATCATTATGCCAACTTTTGCAAGTCTTTGCTGAGCCGTAAAACAGGAAATGCTATTATCAGTACTTTAATCGAATTTCAACCATGCTATCCCACAATTGAAAAGTTTGGGGAGGGTAAAGTATGTCGAATCTGCACCAATTGACCGGGAAACTATTACACCAACAGAAAAGTTCTTGTACTCCTACAAGTAGATGGCTTTGTTAATTTGAAGGTGGGCTCTTCTTGAGCCTTTGTTCCAAAGAAAAAATTGATCAAGAAACTCTAGAAAAGGTTATGAAGGAGAAACTATTACAGGTGTAATTTCAGATACTTGGTAACGGAAACTCCATAGAGACATTATCGAGAGCGAGCAAACACAAAGTACAACACGAACACAGCGACAAAACTCGATAAACTGCAAGTGAAATGTTTTGCTTCCTGTCCATATCAACCTTTTCAGTATTCTGCTACTGACAACGATACAGATTACTTTGATGTCATTTTTGCTTTTCTAGGAATTTCTTCTGTCTGCCACGGAAACAGATTGCTTCCTTTCGTTGATAATTGTGTTAAGAAGTCGTCATTGATGTGTACACATTGAGATGCTGTTGGGTGTAAGAAGGAAACAAGTGAGTCAGCTGAGGAAAAGATTCAACTACTTAGGAGAATGACAGTAATTATGCATTAGTGTTTGGTGAACTGGACAAATGATTTTTTTAAAAATGAACCAAATAACAAATTTATATTACCGTCCTGTATGTGGCTGTCTTTTTTCTAAACCTATGGCTCAGAGTTCTTTTTATCGGTATTGCTACTCAATCAGTTATTCACTTTGCGTTAATAGGAAATAATAAAGAATCTGTCTTTATAATATTAGTATATCTAGTTAAATATTCAGTATTTAATTCCGAAAAAAATCCCTATGGCTGTCTATCCAAACAGAATGCATTTATCTGTTGCACGCATATATTTCACTCAAAGAAGAGTGAGCACAACCAGGTGCGAAGAATATCAAATGTTGTGACTTTCGCTAATTCTGGTGATGACTTATACAAATGTGACAATTGCCTCTGAAATAAAGTGATTGTTGAGTGAGCGTGTGCAACGAACGTGTGTCCTGTACACGGCGAATAACTTCTGATACATAATTAGTACAGTAATTTTTTTGGTTGCGGGGGTTTTGTACAGGAAATATGGATCTACTACCTCCTTCCCTTTGTATTTAGTGCCAATTTTTTATTATAGATTTAACTAACAAAATGACAATGCATGTCACCAAAAATTATATCATTTAAAACTATGTTCAAATACGAATCCAACGATATAACTTTTAATGACATTCATTAACATTTTATTAGTTAAATTTATGATCAAAATTTGACATAAAATACGAAGGACATCAATAAACCAGGACAGAGGTAGTACTGCCAAACAAAGCCAGCAAAATCACACAAATAAACAAACCTTGCAACTAACGACAAACGTCATCGGGACTAGAGTTGTACCAATGGCGCTATCCAAAATCTTGTTTCATTTTATAGAAAACATGTTTTTTTCAGCAAGCCAACTACCGACTTGAATACAATGGCACAAATTATGTATATGTGGCTTGAAACAAGCTTAAAAGCATCCTCAAACACGGATCATCAAAACAACCGCAAATGTCCAGACCAAGCCGTCCGAACAATTTTAGAACTATTCCCTACCTCCCCTTTCGCCATCATCCGCATGGGAAAAAGGGAGAAAAGAGAGCACCGCCCCCAGCTCACGTCGTTGGCCCACCCAGCCCCCGTCTGAACTATTGCTGCCCCACTCGCCGCCTCGTCGCCGCCGACGTTCGTAGCCCCATTGTCGTCGGCGAAGCAATTACCTCCACCTTGTCGTCTCCTGGTTCCTCATCGGCTTCACGCATGCAACAACGTGTACCACAGTTGCAGCTCCAGTGTGACGGTAGCAACTCAGGTGGCGACGGTCGTTGGCCGCAGCACCTGTCGACAAGCTCACGGTGTACCCTTGCCTCAATTGTCAGCCGGAGCAAAATTCTAGCTGGTCATAGCAAAAATGCTTGTCACTTCCAGCAAAAATGCCTCGCCGTCGCTAATCCCAATAAAAGTGGCTCACCCCTATTCCAGCAAAATTCATCACCAGTTGTAGCTTTGTGTCGTGCCGGTTGAAACATCTTGTCTTGTCGTCGTGTCGGCAAAACCTCGTTCAAGCATCGACAGTTAGCCGGTCGCAGCAACAAAATTCATCGATCATAGCAAAAAAGATTATCGATTCTAGTATCAGACGAATCCAATTCTGCCATCTCTCTGCCTTGCTTACATCTTCTCCCCAATGTCACAGCTCTCTCGTTCCAGCAAAAAACTATGCCCGTCATAGCATTTGTGTTGCTGGTTGCAGCTTCGCTAGGCGCCCGACGCACCACCCGCTTTTTTGGCTTCAAGCAAAGAAAAGTGGCGGTCGTAGCATTATGCGTCTATGGTTGCAGCTTCGCCGACAGACGGTCGCAGCTCCCTCTGAAGGAAATATGCCCTAGAGGCAATAATAAAGTTGTTACTTATATTTCCTTATATCATGATAAATGTTTATTATTCATGGTAGAATTGTATTAACCGGAAACTTAGTACATGTGTGAATACATAGACAAAACAAAGTGTCCCTAGTATGTATCTACTTAACTAGCTCGTTAATGAAAGATGGTTAAGTTTCCTGACCATAGACATGTGTTGTCATTTGATGAACGGGATCACATCATTAGGAGAATGATGTGATGGACAAGACCCATCTATTAGCTTAGCATATTGATCGTTCAATTTTATTGCTATTGCTTTCTTCATGACTTATACATATTCCTTTGACTATGAGATTATGCTACTCCCGAATACCGGAGGAACACCTTGTGTGCTACCAAACGTCACAATGTAACTGGATGATTATAAATATGCTCTACAGGTGTCTCTGAAGGTGTTTGTTGAGTTGGCATAGATCGAGATTAGGATTTGTCACTCCGTGTATCGGAGAGATATCTCTGGGCCCTCTCGGTAATGCACATCACTATAAAGCCTTGCAAGCAATGTGACTAATGAGTTAGTTGCGGGATTATGCATTACGGAACGAGTAAATAGACTTGCCGGTAACGAGATTGAACTAGGTATGATGATATCGACAATCGAATCTCGGGCAAGTAACATACCGATGACAAAAGGAATGACGTATGTTGTTATGCGGTTTGACCGATAACGATCTTCGTAGAATATGTAGGAGCCAATATGAGCATCTAGGTTCCGCTATTGGTTATTGACCGGAGATGTGTCTCGTTCATGTCTACATAGTTCTCGAACCCGTAGGATCCGCACGCTTAATGTTCGATGGCGATTTATATTATGAGTTAATTGATTTGATGACTGAAGTTTGTTCAGAGTCCCGGATGAGATCACAGACATAACGAGGAGTCTCGAAATTGTCGAGAGGTAAAGATCGATATACTGGAAGGCTATATTCGGACATAGGAATTGTTCCGAGTGATTCAGGTATTTTTCAGAGTACCGGAGAGTTACGAAAATTTGCCGGGGGAATTTAGTGGGCCTTATTGGGCTTTAGTGGAGAGAGAGAAGAAGGGCCACGATGTGGCGCACGCCTCCCTCCTGCCCAAACCGAATTGGAGAAGGGGTGCCCCCTTTCCTTCTCCCTCTCCCTCCTTTCCTTCTTTCCTACTCCGAAAAGGAGAGGGAATCCTACTAGGACTTGGGAGTCCTAGTAGGACTCCCTACACTTGGCGCGCCCCTAGGAGGGCCGGCCTCTCTCCCTTCCTACTTTATATACGTTGGCAGGGGGCACCCCAAAGCCACTCCAAGATTTTTCTTAGTCGTGTGCGGTGCCCCCCTCCACAGTTACACACCTCGGTCATATCGTCGTAGTGCTTAGGCGAAGCCCTGCGCCCGTAACTTCATCATCATCGTCGTCACACCGTCGTGCTAACGGAACTCTCCCTCGTCCTCAACTGGATCAAGAGCTCGAGGGACGTCATCGAGCTGAATGTGTGCTGAACACGGAGGTGTCGTACGTTCGGTACTTGGACCGGTTGGATCGTGAAGACGTTTGACTACATCAACTGCGTTACTAAACACTTCCGCTTTCGGTCTACGAGGATACGTAGACACACTCTCCCCGTCTCATTGCTATGCATCTCCTATATAGATCTTGCGTGATTGTAGGAATTTTTTTGAAATACTACATTCCCCAACAGTGGCATCCGAGCCAGGTCTATGCGTAGATGTTATATGCACGAGTAGAACACAAAGAGTTGTGGGCGATAATAGTCGTACTGCTTACCACCAACATCTTAATTTGATTCAGCGGTATTGTTGGATGAAGCGGCCCGGGCCGACATTATATGACCGCGTTCATGAGACTGGTTCTACCGACGTGCTTCGCACACAGGTGGCTGACGGGTGTTAGTTTCACCAAATTTAGTTGAATTGAGTTTGACTACGGCCGGTCCTTATTGAAGGTTAAAACAACACACTTGATGAAAAATCGTTGTGGTTTTGATGCGTAGGTAAGAACGGTTCTTGCTACAACAAAGTAGAGGACGTCTAACTTGCTTTTGCAGGGCATGTTGTGATGTGATATGGTCAAGACGTGATGAGATATAAATTGTTGTATGAGATGATCATATTTTGTTAAAGTTATCGGCAACTGGCAGAAGCCTTATGGTTGTATCTTTATTGCATAAGATGCAAGCGCCATATAATTGATTTACTTTATCGCTATGCGATAGCAATAGTTGCAAAAGCAATAGTTGGCGAGACGAGCATGTGACGACACGTTGATAGTGATCAAGATGATGGAGATCATGGTGTCATGCCGGTGACGATGGAGATCATGACGATACTTTGGAGATGGAGATCAAAGGCACAAAATGATGATGGCCATATCATGTCACATATTTTGATTACATGTGATGTTTATCTTCTATACATCTTATTTTGCTTAGTACGATGGTAGCATTATGAGATGATCCCTTACTAAAATTTCAAGGTATAAGTGTTCTCCCTGAGTATGCACCATTGCGACAGTTCTTCATGCTGAGACACCACGTGATGATCAGGTGTGATAAGCTCTACGTTCACATACAATGGGTGCAAGCCAATTTTGCACATGCAGAATACTCGGGTTAAACTTGACGAGCCTAGAATATGCATATATGGCCTCGAAACACTGAGACCGAAAGGTCGAACATGAATCATATAGTAGATATGATCAACATAGTGATGTTCACCATTGAAAACTACTCCATCCCACGTGATGATCGGACATGGTTTAGTCGATTTGGATCACGTGATCATTATATGACTGGAGGGATGTCTATCTAAGTGGGAGTTCTTAAGTAATATGATTAATTTTCCTAGAGAAAAATAAGTTGAAAGATGATAGTAGCAATGATGCGGAATGGATCCGTGATCTGAGGATTATCTTCATTGCTGCACAGAAGAATTATGTCCTTGATGCACCGCTAGGTGACGGACCTATTGCGGGAGCAGATGCAGACGTTATGAACGTTTGGCAAACTCAGTATGATGACTACTTGATAGTTTAGTGCGCCATGTTTTATGGCTTAGAACCGGGACTTCAAAAATGTTTTGAACACCAAGGAGCATATAAGATGTTGCAAGAGCTGAAATTGGTATTTCAGACTCATGCCCGTGACAAATATTTTGCCTACAAGATGGAGGAGAATAACTCAACCAGTGAGCACGTGCTCAGAATGTCTGAGTACTACAATCGCTTGAATCAAGTGGGAGTTAATCTTCCAGATAAGATAGTGATTAACAGAGTTCTCTAGTCACTATCACCAAGTTACTAGAACTTTGTGATGAACTATAATATGCAAGGGATGACGAAAACGATTCCCAAGCTCTTCGCGATACTGAAATTGGTGAAGGTAGAAATCAAGAAAAGAATCAAGTGTTGATGGTTGACAAGACCACTAGTTTCAAGTAAAAGGCCAAGGGAAACAAAGGGAACTTCAAGAAGAATGGCAAGCAAGTTACCACTCCCATGAAGAAGCCCAAAAGCTATACTCAAGCCTGAAACTGAGTGCTTCTAATACAAAGGAAATGGTCACTGGAAGCGGAACTGCCCCAAATACTTGGCGGATAAGAAGGATGGCAAAGTGAACAAAAGTATATATGATATACATGTTATTGATGTGTACTTTACTAGTGTTCATAGTAGCCCCCGGGTATTTGATACTAGTTAGTTGCTATGATTAGTAACTTGAAACGGGACTTACAAAATGAACAGAGACTAGTTAAGGCCAAGGTGACGATGTGTGTTGGACGTGATTCCAAGGTTGATAAGATCACCATCGCACACTCCCTTTACCTTCGGGATTAGTGTTGAACCTAAAATAAATGTTATTTGGTGTTTGTGTTGAGCATGAATATGATTGGATCATGTTTATTGCAAAACAGTTATTCATTTAAATCAAAGAATAATTGTTATTCTGTTTACATGAATAAAACCTTCTATGGTCATACACTCAATATAAATGGTTTATTGAACCTCGATCGTAGTGATACACATATTCATAATATTGATGCCAAAAGATACAATGTTGATAATGATAGTGCAACATATTTGTGGCACTGCCGTTTAGATCATATTGGTGTAAAGTGCATGAAGAAACTCCATGCGGATGGACTTTTGGAATCACTTGATTATTAATCATTTGATACTTGCGAACCATGCCTCATGGGCAAGATGACTAAAACTCCGTTCTCCGGAACAATAGAGCGAGCTAATGACTTATTGGAAATAATACATACTGATGTATGCGGTCCGATGAGTGTTTAAGCCCGCAGTGGCTATCGTTATTTTCTGACCTTCACAGATGATTTGAGCAGATATGGGTATATCTACTTAATGAAACACAAGTTTGAAACATTTGAAAAGTTCAAAGAATTTCAGAGTGAAGTGGAGAATCATCGTAATAAGAAAATAAAGTTTCTACGATCTAATCGCGGAGGCGAATATTTGTGTTACGAGTTTGGCCTTCATTTAAAACAATGTGGAATAGTTTCACAACTCACGCCACCTGGAACACCACAGCATAATGGTGTGTCCAAACATCGTAACCGTACTTTATTAGATATGGTGCGTGAAGGAAATATGCCCTATTTATATTTCCTTATATCATGATAAATGTTTATTATTCATGCTAGAATTGTATTAACCAGAAACTTACTGCATGTGTGAATACACAGACAAATAGAGTGTCCCTAGTATGCCTTCTTGATAACCCACAAGTATAGGGGATCACAACAGTTTTCGAGGGTAGAGTATTCAACTCAAATTTATAGATTCGACACAAGGGGAGCCAGAGAATATTTGAAGGTATTAGCAGCTGAGTTGTCAATTCAATCACACCTGGAGATTAATTATCTGCAGCAATATGATCAGTAGCAAAGTAGTTTGATAGTTTTGATAGTAATGATAATAGGAATGGTAACAATAACAGTGATAGCAGTAGTTTGTAGCAATTGTAACACTGATGATAGCAGTACTAACTTAGCAGAAACAATAAGGATAAATTCGTAGGCATTGGATCGGTGACTTGTTGGATGATATTCATCATGAGACAGTTATAACCTAGGGCAATACGACACTAGCTCCAGTTCATCGATATAATGTAGGCATGTATTCCGTAAATAGTCATACGTGCTTTATTAAAAGAACTTGCATGACATCTTTTGTTCTACCCTCCCGTGGCAGCAGGGTCCATATTGGAAACTAAGGGATATTAAGGCCTCATTTTAATAGAGAACCGGAACAAAGCATTAACACATAGTGAATACATGAACTCCTCAAACTACGGTCATCAGTGGGAGTGGGCCCGTTTGTTGTCACTCCGGGGTTGCCGGATCATAACCGTAGTAGGTGACTATAACTTGCAAGATCGGATCTAAAACATGGTTAATGAATTCATAAACGGTTCAGATCTGAAATCATGGCACCCGGGCCCAAAGTGACAAGCATTAAGCATGGCAAAGTCATAGCAACATCAATCTAAGAACATAGTGGATACTAGGGATCAGGCCCTAACAAAACTATCTCGATTACATGATGAATCTCATCCAACTCCTCACCGACCAGCGAGCCTACGAAGGAATTACTCACTCCTGGTGGGGAGGATCATGGAATTGGTGATGGAGAAGGGTTGGTGATGACGAAGAACGAAGATCCCCCTCTCCGGAGCCCCAAACGG
>NC_041380.1:477459853-477555805 GCF_002162155.2 Triticum dicoccoides
AACAGGGCTTGGCAGCGGCTTCGTCTCGTGGATCGCGATAATTCTTTCTCCCTAATTATTTTTCCAAAATAATGTGAATTTATAGTATCAGGGGGTCATCAACGGGGCCACCAGGTGGGTACAACCCACCTGGGTGTGCCAGGAGAGGGGGGCGCGCCCTGGTGGGTTGTGCCCACCCAGGGGCCCCTCTCTGGTGGGTCTTGGCTCAAGAAATTCTTATTATTGGTATAAAAAAATCCTTAAAAAGTTTCGTTCCATTTCGACAACTTTTATTTCTGCACAAAAACAACATCATGGTAGTTCTGCTGAAAACAGCGTCAGTCCGGGGTTAGTTTCATTCAAATCATGCAAATTAGAGTCCAAAACAAGAGGAAAAGCGTGAGAAAAAGTAGATACGTTGAAGACGTATGAACTCCCCCAAGCTTAAACCTTTGCTTGTCCTCAAGCAATTCGGTTGATAAACTGAAAGTGAGAAATAAAAAGTTTTACGAACTCTTTTGCTCTTGTTTTCATAAATAAGCTTAAACAACACCCAGGTTTTCAGCCAGCATTATAACTAACCATGTTGACAATAACTCTTAAAGATTATAATGATTCATATCAATGACATAATCAGCTAGCGAGTAATAATAAGATATCTAAAACAGCAACACGTTGTCAAAACAACCATGATATAATATGACAATAATGGTATCTCGCTAGCCCTTTCTGAGACCGCAAAACATAAATGCAGAGCACCTCCGAAGTTCAAGCAGCGACTAAACATTATAATTCATGGTAGAAAAGATCCAATCACGATGCACCCAACATTAGCTATACACAATGCATAAATCATGACCGTTGTGCTCTACTCAGTTTCTGGCGCTTATTTATAGAAGGTGATGACACAAAATAAAAGTAAATAGAAAGTCCCTTCGCAGAGGGAAGCAGTGATTTGCAGAGGTGCCAGAGCTCAATTTGTAAAATAGAGATAAATGAAATTTTGAGACATGCACCCTTCTGATTCATTTCACAACCATCAGTTATCAACGTCTTCCATGCTAAGCATGCTAGTGGCGGTCCCCAAGCGGGAAGTAAAGGTTTTGACTCCATTGGGAGTTTTTGTTTGATTATGTAAGAGATGAACTCTTTTTTGTATTTTGCTGTTTGGGACTGGGCATCCCTATTACCGCTCATTTCCTCGTGTGATGGCGAGTGAATAAACACTCGACCTGAGGATAACATGCTTAGCATGGAAGATATCGACCACCTCCTGTCGTTCCATGAACGATCCAGGCACACAAAATGGATAATAATTTTTTTAGAAGTTCTTAGATGTGGCACATGCAAATTTACTTAGGACGGCAGGGTAATACCGTATATAGGTAGGTATGGTGGACTCATATGTAATAACTTTGGGTTCAAGGTTTTTGATGTACAAGCAGAATTCCCACTTAGTACAGGCGAAGGCTAGCAATTTAAGACTGGGAAGTGATACGTCTCCAACGCATCTATAATTTTTTTATTGCTCCATGCCATGTTATCAACTGTTTTGGGCAATATTGGGCTTTATTATCCACTTTTATATTATTTTTGGGACTAACCTATTAACCGGAGGCCCAGCCCAGAATTGTTGTTTTTTGCCTATTTCAGTGTTTCGAAGAAAAGGAATATCAAACGGAGTCGAAACGGAACGAAATCAACTGGAGAAGTTATTTTTGGAAGGAAAGCTACCGGATGGACTTGGACCCCACGTCAGGAGCCAAGGGAGGTGCTCACGAGGGTGGGGGGCGCCCCCCCTAGGGCGCGCCCCCTGCCTCGTGGGGCCCCTGAAGCTCCACCGACGTACTTATTGCACCCATATATCCTCACGTACCCTAAAACTTCCAGAACAGAAAATAGATCGGGAGTTTCGCCGCCAGAAGCCTCCGTAGCCACTGAAAGCCAATCTAGACCCGTTCCGGCACCCCGGCGGAGGGGGCAATCCCTCTCCAGTGGCCATCTTCATCATCCGGTGCTCTCCATGACGCGGAGGGAGTAGTTCTCCCTCGGGGCTGAGGGTATGTACCAGTAGCTATGTGTTTGATCTCTCTCTCCCTCTCTCATGTTCTTGAGGTGATACGATCTTGATGTATCCCGAGCTTTGCTATTATAGCTGGATCCTATGATGTTTCTCCCCCTCTACTCTCTTGTAATGAATTGAGTTTCCCCTTTGAAGTTATCTTATCGGATTGAGTCTTTAAAGATTTGAGAACACTTGATGTATGTCTTGTCGTGCTTATCTCTGGTGACAATGGGATATCACGTGATTCACTTCATGTATGTTTTGGTGATCAACTTGTGGGTTCCGCCCATGAACCTATGCATAGGGGTTGGCACATGTTTTCGTCGTGATTCTCCGGTAGAAACTTTGGGGCACTCTTTGAGGTTCTATGTGTTGGTTGAATAGATGAATCTGAGATTGTGTGATGCATATCGTATAATCATACCCACGGATACTTGAGGTGACATTGGAGTATCTAGGTGACATTAGGGTTTTGGTTGATTTGTGTCTTAAGGTGTTATTCTAGTACGAACTCTAGGTCTGTTTGTGACACTTATAGGAATAGCCCAACGGATTGATTGGAAAGAATAGCTTTGAGGTGGTTTCGTACCCTACCATAATCTCTTCATTCGTTCTCCGCTATTAGTGACTTTGGAGTGACTCTTTGTTGCATGTTGAGGGATAGTTATGTGATCCAATTATGTTAGTATTGTTGAGGGAACTTGCACTAGCGAAAGTATGAACCCTAGGCCTTGTTTCAACGCATTGCAATACCGTTTACGCTCACTTTTATCACTTGCTACCTTGGTGTTTTTATAATTTCAGATTACAAATACATTTATCTACTATCCATATACCACTTGTTTCACAATCTCTTCGCCGAACTAGTGCACCTATACAATTTACCGTTGTATTGGGTGTGTTGGGGACACAAGAGACTCTTTGTTATTTGGTTGCAGGGTTGCTTGAGAGAGACCATCTTCATCCTACGCCTCCTACGGATTGATAAACCTTAGGTCATCCACTTGAGGGAAATTTGCTACTGCCCTACAAACCTCTGCACTTGGAGGCCCAACAACGTCTACAAGAAGAAGGTTGTGTAGTAGACATCAAGCTCTTTTCTGGCGCCGTTGCCGGGGAGGTGAGTGCTTGAAGGTATATCTTTAGATCTTGCAATCGAGTCTTTTAGTTTGTTGTTTTATCACTAGTTTAGTCTATAAAAGAAAATTACAAAAAAATGGAATTAAGTTTGTCTCATACGTTTCACCTTTTTAATATCTTTCGTGAGTATGATGGAAAGGATAATTGTGCTCAAGTGCTAGAAGAAGAAATCTATAGAATGTTTGGCACTAAATATTTGAATGATGAGCATGATTGCAATGTTGTTAGTATGAATTCCTTGAATATCCATGATGCTAATGATATGCAAAGCCACAAGCTTGGGGAAGCTATGTTTGATGAAGATGATATTTTTCTTCCCCCAAGTTTTGATGAGAAAATTTATTATGATGGAAGCATGCCTCCTATCTATGATGATTATTGTGATGACATGTATGCTTTAAAGAATAATGATAACCATGAAACTTTTCATCTTGATCTTAATTTCCAATCACATGATAGTTATTTTGTTGAGTTTGCTCCCACTATTATTCATGAGAAGAATTTTGCTTATATGGTGAGTAGTGAATTTTCTATGCTTGTAGATCATGAAAAGAATGCTTTAGGTTCTGGTTATATTGTTGAACTCATTCATGATGCTACTGAAAATTATTATGAGGGAGGAATATATGCTTGTAGGAATTGCAATAATATCATGTTTCCTCCCTATGTGCTTAAAATTTTGAAGTTATGCTTGTCTTACCTTCCCATGCAAGTTGATTCTTGTCCCCATAAGTTGTTTGCTCACAAAATCCCTATGCATAGGAAGTGGGTTAGACTTAAATGTGCTAGTCATATTCTTCATGATTCTCTCTTTATGTTTCAATTCTTATCCTTGATGTGAGCATCATTGAAATCATCATGCCTAACTAGGGGCGTTAAACGATAGCGCTTGTTGGGAGGCAACCCAACTTTATTTTTGTTCCTTGCTTTTTGCTCCTGTTTAGTAATAAATAATTTATCTAGCCTCTGTTATGGTTGTGTTTTTTGTGTTTAATTAGTGTTTGTGCCAAGTAGAACCATTGGGAAGACTTGGGGAAAGTCTTGTTGATCATGCTGTAAGAAAACAGAAACTTTAGCGCTCACAAGAATTGCTCCCATTTTTATTTGGAGAGTGCTATTTAGTTAATTATTTTTTCATGATGATTAATAGATAAATTCCTCGGGTCCATCAATTTATTTGAGAATTTTATGAGTTCTAGAAGTATACGTTTGATCCAGATTACTACAGACTGTTCTGTTTTTGACAGATTCTGTTTTCTATGTGTTGTTTGCTTATTTTGATGAATCTATGTCTAGTAAAAGAGTTTATAAACCATAGAGAAGTTGGAATACAGTAGGTTTAACACCAATATAAATAAATAATGAGTTCATTACAGTACCTTGAAGTGGTGATTTATTTTCTTATACTAACGGAGCTTACGAGTTTTCTGTTAAGTTTTGTGTGGTGAAGTTTTCAAGTTTTGAGTAAGGATTCGATGGACTATGGAATAAGGAGTGGAAAGAGCCTAAGATTGGGGATGCCCAAGTCACCCCAAGGTAATATTCAAGGATAGCCAAGAGCCAAAGCTTGGGTATGCCCCGGAAGGCACCCCCTCTTTCGTCTTCGTTCATCGGTAACTTTACTTGGAGCTATATTTTTATTCACCACATGATATGTGATTTGCTTGGAGCGTCAATTTATTTTGTTAGGATTTTCTTGCTGTTATTTATAACAATGTTTTTCATCTTTTATTTCAATACAAGTGGCATTGATAGCCTTTACTGTGCCTATTTTAGAAGTCCACATGTTGCTGTTTGAAAACAGAAAGTTTACCGCTGTTGCAATAATTCCCTAGAAAATTCAGAATGTGATAAAATGTTGAAACCTTTTGCATATTAAGCTCTGATAAATTTACTACAGTGGGAATTTTCTTTCATAATTTTTGGAGCTATGGAAGTATGTATGTTGCTGCATTCTTTACAGACTATCCTGGTTAGGCAGATTGCTGTTATGTTTGCATTGTTTGCATATGTTTGCTTCTTTAATGATTCTATTTGAGGATATGACTATTAAATATACAGAGGCATTTATCATGCAATGTTGAATAATAATTTTAGTGATTTTCTACAGTAGAGTATGATAAGGTTTTAGCAATGGTTTATACTAACTTATCTCACGAGTCCTTGTTGAGTTTTGTGTGGATGAAGCTTTTGAGATTTAGGGAGACCGTGATATGAGAGGAATTAAGGAGACACAAAAGCTCAAGCTTAGGGATGCCAGAGGCACCCCAAGATAATATCTCAAGAAGTCTCAAGCGTCTAAGCTTCGGGATGCCCCGGTTGGCATCCCACCTTTCTTCTTCAACAACTATCGGTTAGTATCGGTTGATCCTAAGTTTTTGCTTCTTCACATGATGTTTGCTATTCTTAGATGTCATTTTATTTTGTTTTGCTCGCTGTTTGAATAAAGTATCAAGATATAAAATTCTTAAATGTTAGAGAGTCTTCACATAGTTGCATAATTATTCGACTACTCATTGATCTTCACCTATATCTTTCGGAGTAGTTTGTCATTTGCTCTAAGTGCTTCACTTATATCTTTTAGAGCATAGTGGTAGTTTTATTTTGAAGAAATAGATGAACTCTCATGCTTCACTTATATTATTTTGAGAGTCTTAAATAGCATGGTAATTTTCTTAAAATCCTAATATGCTAGGTATACAAGATTAGTAAAAACTTTCATATAGAGTATTGAATACTAAGAGAAGTTTGATGCTTGATGATTGTTTTGAGATATGGAGGTAATAATATCAAAGTCGTGCTAGTTGAGTAGTTGTGAATTTGAGGAATACTTGTGTTGAAGTTTGCAAGTCCCGTAGCATGTATGTATGGTAAACGTTGTGTAACAAATTTGAAACATGAGGTGTTATTTGATTGTCCTCCTTATGAGTGGCGGTCGGGGACGAGCGATGGTATTTTCCTACCAATCTATCCCCCTAGGAGCATGCGCGTAGTGCCGAGGTTTTTGATGACTTGTAGACTTTTGCAATAAGTATGTGAGTTCTTTATGACTAATGTTGAGTCCATGGATTATACGCACTCTCACCCTTCCATCATTGCTAGCCTCTTCGGTACCATGCATTGCCCTTTCTCACATTGAGAGTTGGTGCAAACTTGGCCGGTGCATCCAAACCCCGTGATATGATACGCTCTATCACACATAAACCTCCTTATATCTTCCTCAAAATAGCCACCATACCTACCTATTATGGCATTTCCATAGCCATTCCGAGATATCTTGCCATGCAACTTTCCACCATTCCGTTTATCATGACACATTCATCATTGTCATATTGCTTAGCATGATCATGTAGTTGACATAGTATTTGTGGCAAAGCCACCGTTCATAATTCTTTCATACATGTCACTCTTGGTTCATTGCATATCCCGGTACACCGCCAGAGGCATTCATATAGAGTCATACTTTGTTCTAGTATCGAGTTGTAATCATTGAGTTGTAAATAAATAGAAGTGTGATGATCATCATATAGAGGAATATAAAAAAAGAGAAAGGCCATAAAAAAGAGAAAGGCCATAAAAAAGAGATAGATAGTCCATAAAAAAAGAGAAGGCCCAAAAAAAGAGAAATGCCATAAAAAAGAGAAGGCCCCAAAAAAATGAGAGAAAAAGAGAGAAGCGATAATGTTACTATCCTTTTACCACACTTGTGCTTCAAAGTAGCACCATGATCTTCATAGTAGAGAGTCTCTCATGTTATCACTTTCATATACTAGTGGGAATTTTTCATTATAGAACTTGGCTTGTATATTCCAAAAATGGGCCTCCTCAAGTGCCCTAGGTCTTCGTGAGCAAGCAAGTTGGATGCACACCCACTAGTTTCTTTTGTTGAGCTTTCATACATTTATAGCTCTAGTGCATCCGTTGCATGGCAATCCCTACTCCTTGCATTAACATCAATCAGTGGGCATCTCCATAGCCCATTGATTAGCCTCGTTGATGTGAGACTTTCTCCCTTTTTGTCTTCTCCACATAACCCCCCATTATATTCTATTCCACCCATAGTGCTATGTCCATGGCTCGCGCTCATATATTGCGTGAAAGTTTATAGGTTTGAGATTACTAAAGTATGAAACAATTGCTTGGCTTGTCATCGGGGTTGTGCATGATGAGAGCATTCTTGTGTGACGAAAATGAAACATGACTAAACTATATGATTTTGTAGGGATGAACTTTCTTTGGCCATGTTATTTTGAGAAGACATAATTGCTTAGTTAGTATGCTTGAAGTATTATCATTTTTATGTCAATATGAACTTTTGTCTTGAATCTTATGTATCTGAATATTCATGCCACAATTAAGAAGAATTACATTGAAATTATGCCAAGTAGCACTCTGCATCAAAAATTTTGTTTTTATCATTTACCTACTCGAGGACGAGTAGGAATTAAGCTTGGGGATGCTGATACGTCTCCAACGTATCTATAATTTTTGATTGCTCCATGCTATGTTATCTACTGTTTTGGGCAATATTGGGCTTTATTATCCACTTTTATATTATTTTTGGGACTAACCTATTAACCGGAGGCCCAGCCTAGAATTGCTGTTTTTTTGCCTATTTCAGTGTTTCGAAAAAAAGGAATATCAAACAGAGTCGAAACGTAACGAAATCAACTGGAGAAGTTATTTTTGGAAGGAAAGCTACCGGATGGACTTGGACCCCACATCAAGAGCCAAGGGAGGTGCTCACGAGGGTGGGGGCGCCCCCTAGGGCGCCCCTGCCTCGTGGGGCCCCCGAAGCTCCACCGACGTACTTCTTGCACCCATATATCCTCACGTATCCTAAAATTTCCAGAACAGAAAATAGATCAGGAGTTCCGCCACCAGAAGCCTCTGTAGCCACCGAAAGCCAATCTAGACCCGTTCCGGCTCCCTGCCGGAGGGGGCAATCCCTCTCCGGTGGCCATCTTCATCATCCCGGTGCTCTCCATGACGAGGAGGGAGTAGTTCTCCCTCGGGGCTGAGGGTATGTACCAGTAGCTATGTGTTTGATCTCTCTCTCTCTCTCTCTCTCTCGTGTTCTTGAGGTGATACGATCTTGATGTATCGCGAGCTTTGCTATTATAGTTGGATCCTATGATGTTTCTCCCCCTCTACTCTCTTGTAATGAATTGAGTTTCCCCTTTGAAGTTATCTTATCGGATTGAGTCTTTAAAGATTTGAGAACACTTGATGTATGTCTTGCCGTGCGTATCTGTGGTGACAATGGGATATCACGTGATTCACTTGATGTATGTTTTGGTGATCAACTTGTGGGTTCCGCCCATGAACCTATGCATAGGGGTTGGCACACGTTTTCGTCGTGATTCTCTGGTAGAAACTTTGGGGCACTCTTTGAGGTTCTATGTGTTGGTTGAATAGATGAATCCGAGATTGTGTGATGCATATCGTATAATCATACCCATGGATACTCGAGGTGACATTGGAGTATCTAGGTGACATTAGGGTTTTGGTTGATTTGTGTCTTAAGGTGTTATTCTAGTACGAACTCTAGGGCTGTTTGTGACACTTATAGGAATAGCCCAACGGATTGATTGGAAAGAATAACTTTGAGGTGGTTTCGTACCCTACCATAATATCTTCGTTCGTTCTCCACTATTAGTGACTTTGGAGTGACTCTTTGTTGCATGTTGAGGGATAGTTATGTGATCCAATTATGTTAGAATTGTTGAGGGAATTTGCACTAGCGAAAGTATGAACCCTAGGCCTTGTGAGGGAGTTTGCACATAATTTCATATTACAAATACCTTTATCTACTATCCATATACCACTTGTTTCACCATCTCTTCGCCGAACTAGTGCACCTATACAATTTACCGTTGTATTGGGTGTGTTGGGGACACAAGAGACTCTTTGTTATTTTGTTGCAGGGTTGCTTGAGAGAGACCATCTTCATCCTATGCCTCCTACAGATTGATAAACCTTAGGTCATCCACTTGAGGGAAATTTGCTACTGTCCTACAAACCTCTGCACTTGGAGGCCCAACAATGTCTACTGGAAGAAGGTTGTGTCGTAGACATCAGGAAGCGGCCAACTAGAGAGCAACAACGATCATGACCAGGCATTATGCATAAGTAACATTGGACACTAGCATGAGTAGGATATGAACACGATGAACATAAACATTATAGAGGCTATGTTGGTTTTGATTCAACTACATGCATGAACATGTACCAAGTCAAGCCACTCGAACATTCAGAGGAGGATACCATATCATCATACTACATCACAATCATTTTAACACTATGTTGATATCCAAGATAAATCATTATCCACTCCCAGCTACTTATGCATGGCATGAGAAACTATAATCTCTAATTGTCATTGCAAACATGTTTAATCATGACGGGCTGAATCATGGGCACTGGGTTAAACATATTTACACAGACAAGACAAGTCGAGTTCATACCAGTTTCTCTTTGCCACGGCCAGCTCATCGAATATCGTCATTATTGCCTTTCACTTGCACGACCGAATGATATGAAAATAATAATAGTGCAAGAGTGCCATGGTCTAAGCTGGAATCTGCAAACATTTTATTCAACAGGAGAAGACAAGGTAAAATGGGCTCTTATTAGTTCAACAGTTATTCATATGAGAGCCACTCAACATTTTCATCGTGGTCTTCTCCTTGGTACAACTCGAATAAAAGAAAATAAATTTAGAGAAACACACTGAAATATTTTTGGAGTTTTTGGTTTTCTTTTGCAAGCAAACAAAAACGAGAAAAACTATTTACACGGGAAAGCTCCCCACAAGCAAAAGAAGAACAAGGAAATCTTTTTGGATTTTCTTTTTAGTGCCACTACTAAGCATGCATAGAAAGTAAATTACTACAACTAATTTTTTTGGTTTTTCTAAAGTTTTTCAAACACACAAGAAGAAAGTAAGAAAAAACTAAGCATGGATGATACAATGAAAAAGTGTGAAAACCGACAGATAGAATGATATGTGAACATGAATATAATGTCGGTGAGAAACACGTACTCCCCCAAGCTTAGGCTTTTGGCCTAACTTGGTAGTGAATCAGTAGCCTGGAGGGTAGTATGGATCCTGAGGAGCAGGCATCCACTCATCCCACTGCTGAGGAGCAGGCATCCACTGATCCCACTATGGAGGTGCCTGTGCAGTCTCTGCAGTAGTGTGAGCGTTTCAGTAGGTGAGGATGTCTGCACGCATAATCCGGTATCCGCCCCTGGCAACAGAATCAAACAAATCAGGTGCAGGCAAGGGGATAACATCACGAGTGTCAATGTTATAGACCAAGTTATAAGGTATGGCAATGTCAGGACGATCATGTGCAAGAAAGTGATGGTGATCCATGGCTGCACGGTCTAGGTACACCTTAGGGTAATCATGAGGGAGTATCTCAACCTCGAAGTGAGCCGCCAAACGAGTAGCATAAATCCCACCATGTATTTTTCCCTGAGATTTATTAAGGTGTAGGCGACGAGCCACGATAGCTCCTAAGCTATACGTGTTGTCGCCCTCAATGGCATGACGTAAAACAGCAAGGTCTGCTGAACTAAGTGCACCCACGTTCTCCCTAGCAAGCAAGCATTTGGTAATGAAATATGCAAAGTAATGAACAACGGGAAAATGTAAACCATCGGCAGTGATGGCTGACACTCTCCTCTCATCACCCACCGTCAAAGTGCGACAGAAATCCTCAAACTCAGCCAGCCTAGGCTCCGCCAGGCTCCTATCAAAAGGGATCAAGCATATGTCACAAAACTCAGTAAGTGTATCTGATGATTTTCAGCATATAAGTCAAAGCTCACTTCGGGATGATTATTTCTAGGCAGGAAAGTAAAGCTTTGAACAAACATATTTGTGAGGATTTAGTGCTGGTCACACTCATCTGCGATGAAGTTGGTGAGACCGACATTGGCAATGAATTGCATGAACTCCTGATGAATTCGAGCTTCTTGCAGGAATGGGATGTGCAGCCATTCGCATGGCCGTACCTCCGCCAACCTCCGAGGGTGGAGATCATTGTCAGAAGACTCCCCAATAACACCCTTGGAGTTCTTCCTTGAACCATATTTCCTGAATATATTCATGTCCGCGTACAATTTCTCCTATGACCAAAAATCTGAATTTTTAGTCCACAAAATTTTTCCAACAAAACTTCACAAAACTAATAGCAACTACTCATAGGGATACATAGAGGCCATAGCAAGCATTCAAACTACTTAGAACACTAAGAATTCAACATGCAAGCACATCTACAGCAGCACCAAGAGTAGCTAATTATTCAAAGTATAAACCACTAAAACAAAAACTAATTGGACAAACGGTGGAGTCACATACCAAGCAACAATCTCCTGAAACAGTTTCGAAAATGGAGCTTCGAGCAAAGAGATCGAAATTGGCAGCAAAATGAGCAAGAACTCGGGAGAGAGAAGGAGAGTGATTTTCTCTGGGGGTAAGTGACAATGTGGGACGAAGACATAAGTGAGGGGGCCCACATGGGGACCACAACCCCCCAGGGCACGCCAGGGGGTGCTGGCGCACCCAGGTGGGTTGTGCCCACCTGGTGCACCCCCTCTAGTTATTTTTGCACCAAAATTCCTTAAATATTCAGGAAAAATCATATAAAATTTTCAGGGCATTCTGAGAACTTTTATTTTTGGGTCATTTTTTTATTGCACGGGAAATTAAGAAAACAGACAAAACATGGCATTTTATTTTATTTAACTAATAAAAACATAGAATAATAGTAGGGATGGAAAGTAGTGCTTACTAAATTCATCAACTTCATACCGTTCAAAAATGAACAATTAATAAGGTTGATCAAGTCTTATTAACAACCACTTTCGATTAGTATGAAACCAAATAACTTCCGTAAATCACTAAGTTACCTTAATGGGGATAGGCATTTCCGCAACAATAAGCATTTCATATTTTTTTTTGACAGTAGGTATAGGTATTTGAAAACTTCCAATAGTGATTGTCAGAGATTTTTCAATAACATTAATACCATTCACTTGGAATCGTTTCTTCGGAAAGTGCACCGTATGTTGATATGAAAAGTGACCTTGCTTTTATTGCAATCAATAATAGCCACTGCAGTATTCAAGAAGGGTCTACCAAGGATAATCGACATGTTGTCATCCTCGGGCATCTCAAGTATAACAAAGTCAGTCAAAATAGTAACATTAGCAACAACAACGGGCACATCCTCATAGATACTGATAGGTATGGCAGTTGACTTGTCATCCATTTGCAAAGATATTTCAGTATGTGTGAGTTTATTCAAGTCAAGTCTTTTATATAAAGAGAAAGGCATAACACTAACACCAGCTCCTAAATCACACAAAGCAGTTTTCACATAATTCTTTTCAGTAGAGCAAGGTATAGTTGGTATTGCCGGATCTCCAAGTTTTTTAGGTACTCCATCTTTAAAAGTATAATTAGCAAGCATAGTGGAGATTTCAGCTTCCGGTATTTTTCTCTTATTTTGTGATGATGTATTTCATATACTTTGCATAAGGAGGCATTTTCAGGATATCAGTCAAGCGAGTACACAAAAATACTGGCCTCGGCATCTCAGCAAAGCGTTCAAATTCTTCATGATCATTCTTTTTAGTTGACTTGGGTGGAAAAGGCATAGGTTTTTGAACCCATGGTTCTCTTTCTTTACCGTGTTTCCTAGCCACAAAGTCTCTTTTGTCATATCTTTTATTTTTAGGTTGTGGGTTATCAAGATCAACAGGTGGTTCTATCTCAACATCATTATCTGGTTCTTTATCATTTGTTGGTTGAGAGTCTTGATGAACCTCATCATTATCTTTTTATTAGGTGAGTGCTCATTACCAGATTGAGTTTCAGCATTAGAGATAGAAATTTCATTATCATTATCAGGAGGTTTTTCTATTTCAGGTTCACTAGGAGCATGTGAATTCCTATTATTCTTCTTTTTATTTTTATTTTTAGAAGAACTAAGTGCACTAGTGTTAGCTCTTTGTGAATCTTGTTCAATTCTTTTAGGGTGTCCCTCGGGATAAAGTGGTTCCTGAGTCATTTTACCTCCTCTAGTTGCAACTCTAACAACAAAGTCATGCATATTATGATTCATTTCATCAAGTAATTCTCTTTGTGATTTAGCAACTTGTTCTAATTGAGTTTGAACCATAGAAGCATGCTTTCCAACACCTCTAACATCATTTGATATTATAAATAAAAAGTCACTCAAGCGGGTAATCATATCAGAATTATATTTCAATTGTTTCGTAACATTTGCATTGAAGTGATCTTGTTTTCTAATGTAGTTTTCAAACTCATAGATGCATTGACTAGGATGCATATTGTGAGGATTATCATTTTCATTAAAGTTCATAAGAGAATTTACCTCTACCAACTTAGGCATTGGTGGTGTATTAATCCCATGTATTTGTTCAATAGGAGGTAAATTTTTAACATCCTCAACTTTAATACCTTTTTCCTTCATAGATTTCTTTGCCTCTTGCATATCTTCAGGACTGAGATATAATATACCCCTCTTCTTCGGAGTGGGTTTAGGCGGTGGTTCAGGAATAGTCCAATCGTCATAATTTTTCAATATATTATTCAATAATTCTTCAGCTTGAGCAATAGTTTGTTCCCTGAAAACACAACCAACACAACTATCTAGGAAGTCCCTAGAAGCATCAGTTAGTCCATTATAGAATTTATCAAGTATTTCGTTTTTCTTAAGAGGATGATCAGGCAAAGCATTAAGCAACTAGCAAAGCCTCCCCCAAGCTTGTGGGAGACTCTCTTCTTTAGTTTGCACAAAGTTAAATATTTCCTATAAGGCAGCTTGTTTCATATGAGCAGGAAAATATTTTTCAGAGAAGTAATAAACCATATCCCGGGGACTACGCACACAACCAGGAGTAAGAGTATTGTACCAAGCTTTAGCATCACCCTTTAATGAGAAAGGAAATAATTTGAGAATAATGTAATAATGAGTTTTCTCATCATGAGTAAAAAGGGTGGCTATGTCATTCAACTTAGTAAGATGTGCCACAACAGTTTCAGTTTCATAACCATGGAAGGGATCAGATTCAACCAGAGTAATTAGCTCTGGGTCGACAGAGAATTCATAATCCTTATCAACAATACAAATAGGTGAAGTAGCAAACTTAGGATCAATTTTCATTCTAGCCTTCAAAGATTTTTCTTTATACTTTTGTAGTAATTTCTCTAGATCATCTCTTTCATTGCAAGCAAGAATATCTCTAGTTGCTTCTTCACTCATAACATAACCTTCCGGTACCTTAGGTAATTCATATCTAGAAAGGCTAGTTCTAGCAGGTGTTTCAGGAGTTTTAGTTTCAAGCTCATCATCAGATTCAACAACATCATGTTGTATAACTCTAGCAATTTGTTTATCAAGAAATTCACCAAGTGGCACATCATCATTATCAAGCAAGGTACTAGCATCATCAATAACTTGCGACATATCAGAATTAATAGCATGTGGTGGTGTTGCAAGTTTACTCATAACAGAAGGTGAATCTAAAGCAGAACTGGATGTTAGTTCCTTACCTCCCCTCGTCTTGGAGGGATAAATCTTTTTTTTGAATATGTACTGCAAGGCAACAACCTCACAGCTCTTTATTGAAAACAACAAAGAATAAAGTCCTATTACAAGTCCATACAAGTAAAGGAAAGAGGAAGACATAAATACTTACAAACTTACAACCCAAGCAGGGCAAAGAAAAACACTACCTAAGGAAGGTTAGAGATCCAAGTTAGAAGGCTATCCTTGTATTTACATTTTATCCTATGAGAAAGAAGGGTTATGTCATGGATGAAGTTATGTCTCCATGCGCTGAAAGAAGGTGTCTCATTCCTGAAAACCTTGCCATTCCTCAAGATCCAAATGTCCCAAGCTGCTATAAAGACCACTTCAATGAAGAAAGAATGCCCAAAATCCTTCCTAGCCTTTACTGCCATGTTGTATGTTGTCATCCCAGGCTGTGGGTCCCAGATAATCTGCAAGTAATTCCAGACTCTAATGCTAAAATTACAAGAGAAGAACAGATGTGCACGATCTTCATGGATCAGATATGGACATAGAACACAAGTATGATCTTCCACATGCCAATGCCTTCTGAGTAGCATGTCTCTGGTGTTTAAACGATCTCTCAGCAGTAACCAACCAAACATTTTGATTTTCAATGTACATGAAGATTTTCAAATCCATTGGAAGATTGGATCAACAACAATATGCTGATGCTCATACACATAGAAGGATTTGAGTCTGAAACAACCCTTATGAAAAGGCCAAATCCATGCGTCATGAGTTGCAGAGCAAGAATAAGCATGAGTCAGCTGTTAAAGACATTCAAGCTCAGCAAAGGCTTGTGTAGAGAGGGGCAAATGCAAATTTGACAAAAACTCCTGGGAAAGCACATTAGACACTGAAAGCTGCTCATCAATAACAAAGGAGAAGAGCCTGGGAAATTTTTCACTGAGATAGGAACCATTAAGCTCAACCATCCATCTATCAGACCAAAAGAGAATGGACCTGCCATCACCCAACGTTGGAGTAGCCATCTGACAATATTTGTCAGCCAATTTAAACACATCACGCCACCAAAAAGATCCACAGAGTGTGGTAGTATGAGGGACAGAGTTGGCATAGTAGGCATTCCAAATAAGGCCAACCCAGGGGATGTCATGATGATTATAAAATTTGTGCAAGAACTTCATAAGCAAGGCCTCATTCTGCACCCTGAGATTAAGCACACCAAGACCCCCTTTGTTTTTTGGTAAGCATACCAAGTCCCAAGCAGCCAGAGATTGTCTTGGAGTATCAGAGTTCCCTCTCCATAGACATTGTCTCTGAATCCTTTCAATTTGCTTCAAAATTCCAGTTGGGATGACTAGTGTGCACAGGAAGTATATGGGCATTGATGTTAAAACAGACTGGAGCAACTGCAACCTACTACCTTGATTCAGAAAACATGAAGTGGCAGACAATCTTCTTTCAATCCTATGCACAAGGGGCATGAGGTCTTAGATTCAGGGCCTTGTAGTCCCCATGGGTAGACCCAAGTAAGTAAAAGGCATGGTTCCTATACTACATCCAAGAATTGAGGCCAACCTGTTAGCTTCATCAGATGACATGTTCATAGGCACCATAAGGGATTTTGTAAAATTCACAGATAGTCCTGTTGTGGCAGCAAAGACATCAAGCATGTCTTTAAGAGCAAGCAGTTGATGATCAATAGCAGGCAACACAATTAGTGTACCATCAGCATACTGAATAGTGGGGTAATCCTGGCTATTGGAAGGGATTGGCAAAGTCGGTATTCCTTTACTGCACATGTCATTGACAACAGACTGAAGCAGGTCAGCAACAAGGACAAAAAGAAGAGGTGACATTGGGTCTCCTTGCCTGACTCCTCTCTTACATTTAAAATGGTTACCGGGAACACCATTAAGAAGCACAGAAGAAGAACCAGAAGACAAAATAGTTTGCATCCAGGAAATCCATTTGTCATTAAAACCCTTGTATCTTAAGATTCTAAGAATGGCATCATGCTCAATAGTGTCAAAGGCTTTAGTAAAATCCAATTTCAGCAGCACTATTGGTCTCTTTGAAGCATTACACTGGTGGATATACTCAAAGCACCAAGCTAGACAATCCTGAATTGACCTGGATTTAATAAACCCATATTGGTTTTTATGAATACAGGAAAGGATGACCTTCTGCAACCTGTTTGCCAAAAGTTTAGTGAGGAATTTCAAACAGGTATTTGTCAAAGATATTGGCCTGTAATCATTCAAACCCTCAGGTGAAAGCTTTTTTGGAATCAAGGTTATGAGAGAACTGTTGATACACTCCAAATCAAGGTGCCCCTCAGACAACTCTTTGACCAGTTGATGAAAGTCATCTTTAATTATGTGCCAACACTTCTTAAGAAAAAGACCAGTGAAACCATCTAGCCCAGGTGCTTTGTCAGGAGGCATTTCCTTAATAACACAATCAATTTCCTGCTCAGAAAAGGGCTTGGTCAAGTCATCTAGTCCCTGAACTTTCTTGATAATATTTGGCATATCAAAACCCATTTGTGTATTACTTGTGCATCCCATCCTCTACTTGAACTCCTGCAAAAATAGTCCAGCAATTGATGCATGATCAGAGGTCACTTGCCCATCATCAGAATTTATACTAGAAATAGAGTTATTCCTGTTTCTCTCTGTGGCCATGGCATGGAAAAATTTGGTGTTTTCCTCTCCCACTTTAATGTTTCTAATGGTACATCTCTGCTTCCAGTAGATAAATTGCAACCTTAGAGTTTCCTCCAAATGCAACTTTACAATTTTCCTGAAATTTTCCTCAGGCCCAGACAAAGGCCTTAACTCCTCAAGACCATCCAAACAAAGAATTACTTTATTGCAGTTGGAAATTAGAGCCTTGATGGTGGAAAGGCTAATGTGCCAATGTTTGAGTGCCTGCCTGAGAGCTTTGAACTTTGCAGATATTATAGCAGCAGAAGATCTCTTATGAACTGGCCTACTCCAAGATTCACTGACACAATCAAGAAAACCAGGCAAATTAGTCCAGTAATTTTCAAATCTAAACACTTTGGCCTTGGGAATAGTGGTTTTGATTTGCACCACACATGGCACATGATCTGAAGTGGTTCTAGCCAGAGGTAGGACCATAGTGTTAGGATAAGAACATGTCCATGAAGGGGTTGTAAAAAACCAATCAATCTGTTCAAGCAAAGGAGCAGTTTGCATATTTGTCCAAGTGTACTTTCTGCCCTTGATAGGTAATTCAATTAAGCCCAGATGCCCAATAACCTCATTAAAGATGAACATGTCATTAATATCACCACCTGGTTTATTCCTATTTTCCATTGATCGCATGAAATTGAAATCACCCAGTAACAGCTAGTTAGCATCATTAGGGATAATTATATCATGCAACCAATTAATAAAATTATCTCTAGCTGGGTTTTGACAGGGTCCATAGACTGAAACTAGAGTCTAGGTTTGGGAGTTATGAACAAACTTGAACTCCACCATAATACCAAAACTATTGGACTCAATTAGCTTTCCAGCAAACAAAGCAGTATTCCATACGACTAACAACCCACCCAAAGCTCCAGACGAAGGCACATGGATAAACTGATCGAAACGTCGTGGACAACACTTACGGATGAAACGCTGATCAATGACCTCACATTTTGTTTCTTGGAGGCAAGCAATGGAACAAGCACTTTCATCGATTTTCTGACGAACTGCACGCTTTCTGTCATCTGAATTCAGACCTCGCACATTCCAAAAAAGAACTTTCCAATCTCTAACATCATTCTGATTCATTACAGACCATAATAAAGTAACAGCAAAAGACTGTCACATAATGACAGTACCAGTTCAGCCAAGGGATAGCATAAAAGTTCAGACAAAGCCTAAAAGATAAGTGTAGATAAATGGTTTACACAAGGGTTAACCATAAACCCCACCAAATGAAACGATCAGCTATCATTAGAACTAGGAGGAGCAGAAGACTTGCAAGAAGAAGCCTCAAGCTTCTCCTTAGTGAGCTTCTCCGGCCCAATGCCGAGGCGAAGACCAACCTACTGCAGCACATTGATTGGCGTGGGCGGCGGCACAGTAGGTTGATCTGCATCGTGAGGAGGAGCCTGTGGTAGTTCGCCATCCACAGTAACCTTGCGCTTCTTCTGAGGCTTTGCTGTAGGTTTCTTCATAGGGGACTTGGCTGGATTAGAATGCTTGAAGCCATCACATAGGGCTGAGAGCCTGGCACTGCGCCTAACCTCAGACTCAACAATCACAGACTTTGGTTTACGAGCACGAGCTGGACGCTGACTTGGGGCTGCAGAGAAATTGAAGGCATACATCTCAACAGCAGACAACGTTGGATCAACCATGGCACAATCCTCAGCAACATTGTCAAAACAAAGTGCACGAGCAACGGGAGGCTTCCTTGGAATATTCACCATCCGACGAACAGGTGAAGGATGAAAAACTAGCTTGTTCTTCATAGCAGAGTAAGAGAAAGATACCTCCCAAGAGCGCTTAGACAGTAGAATTGGTTTAAAAGGACTGTAGAACTGTAACCCTCGAGGAATGTGCATTGTATCAAAGACTGGCATCATACGCTGAAAAGATCTTGTCCATTGCATTACCGAAGGAAGCTCTGGTCTGAAAACTGTCAGAACTTGACCAATAACAACATGAGGCTGGATCAGAGGAGGCACATAGGCTGCCACAACACCTTGCTGATTATTGACAGATCCCTCAGCAGAATCAACAGGCCCCGAGTTCTCTAAAACCACTGACTCTTGAGAAGCAGGTAGTGCTTCATCCTCATGAATCTCCTCAATAATGACATTGTCATGCTGGTTATGAGGCTGCGGATCATCATTGTGAGCATGAGGGTCCTCATTCTAGCCCAGCTCTGGAAACTCAGGCATGACAAAGTTAACATCATCAAAAGGCATGTTCCCGGGCAGCGGATGAGGGTTTCCATTGAAAGGCATCGGATCTTCATCAGCTGGCATAATGTTAGCAAATTTTGCAGAGAGCACATAGATAGGTGCTGTCCAAGAAAGACGCGTAGCTCCAAAGTCTGCATACTCACGATAGACAACATCCCTAGGTACTTGCTGAGGGCTTGGGAAAGAAACATAAACAAGAGTCCTGACTAGCCGCGGATCATCCTGATGCCAGATATGAAAACGACCAAAGGTGCTAACTGCCTTAGAAATATGTTGTGCTGTGCGGTAATCCAAAGGAACACCTAACATCATAATCCAGCCCCTACGAAAACCCTGAATAGCTCTATGATTGATGCCTTGATCATGAGGAACAAACCGAACAAAGTGACCATTGCCAAGATCATAAGGAGGATGATTTATAATGGCATGCCTAGATGCAGGAGATCGGAACTCAAACAAACCAACACCCTCAATCCATTGCTGATCACTAAGAACGTCACGGTGAAGCCGAGTCATCACAAAATCACTAACCAGTTGCCGGAAGTGATGAATCTGTCCAGGTGGCGGCGGAGGCTCAACAAAGCCAATGGCAAACTGCTCATGGCGATGGTCCGGCGCAATGGCTGGAGAGTAGAAAGTCTGAGGCACGCGGGTTGGCCCTCCATCGATGAACTCGAACCCCGGTGGAAGGAACTCAAGAGGATCCAGGGGAAAGTTTGCCATGTCTTGCTCTGGTGGAGGTGGAGCAGGTTGGTGGTGGATGGGAAGGGGTGAAGACGTGATGGGACTCGTCTGCACCGGCGCGTGGGTCATCTCTATACCCGAGGAGTCCCTAAGCGATGGAGTAGGAGGCTGACTCGTGGCGGGCATGGGAATCAACAGTGGAGATTTTTCTGGATTTTGTTTCATGTGCTTAACTCTCCAAACATAACCATTATCCTGGGCCCAATTAATGCAATCCCGACGACGATGACCATAACGTGAGCAAACCAGGCAAACAGGACAAGAGACCGACAAGTGGCCCCGCTGGTGACAGTTGGAACAAGTTAGAACACGGTCCACCATGTGATTGACCATCTCATCAAACAAATCAGCAGCTTCCTGAGTAGACGGGATATCCATTGGCTGGGTGGTGGGCTGTAGCCTGTCATGCAGGGCTGGCCCAACATGGGATGCAGGAGAAACGAGAGCAGACGAGAACAAACTAACAGCTTCAGGTGAATTCCATTGAATCCGCGGCGGATCAACAGAACCGAAAACAATCGACGGAGAAGCAACAGTCCACTGGAGATTCGCCGGCGGCAATGGTCGAATGATCAAACGCTCATTTGCCAAGACAACATATCCAGCATCAGAAACTGTATCAATACAATCCTGCGTGGCCGGATATCTATAACCCTTGCATGCATCATAGCTTTGGAATGTTGCAAAAGAAATTTTCTTTTGCACAGAACCAGAAGATCTAAAAGAGGACTTAGACGGTGGTTTATGCATAGCGATCATCCCAAGCGCCGCCCGTATCTTAGATGGACTAACTAAGATCCATTCCGCATCACTTTGCAACTTCCAAAGTTTAAACTCACGAACCCAATTTGGTCCTCCACGGCCCCAAAGATTAAAATAACATTTGAATTGCGGGCAAGCAAAAGATCGAAGATCAACAATAAAGAAACCAACTTGCTTGGAAGAAATGTTGAAGGAATAAACCTTGTCACGTAAACATGAGACACCCAACTCGATCGCAGATCCACCAATAGCAGCCTCCAGAGCCGCCGCCACAGAATGATCATCAAGCCTGAAAACATGACGGCTAAAGGACACCACCAACTTGAAGTGACCTGTGTCCTCCGTAGGGTGGACCGAAAAACCAGTAGATCTGAAAACTTTATCCGCAAACTCCAAACCCTTGGAGAAGTCCAAGCCAAGGGTTGATCCCGATGAGAAAACCATGACCCCTGAGTGAGGGGGAGACGCCGGAGAGATTGGTAGGGAAAGATTAGGGTTTTAGTGGTGGTGGGAGGAGATCGCCGGAGGTGGGGTGGGAGGTGGGAGGTGGGAGACGCCATCTTTTTTTCCCAAGGAACATCAAGTGTTGATGGTGAATAAAACCACTAAGTTCCGGAGGGATAAATCTTAGTCTTTGGATCCTCCAGATTCTTCATAGTGATAATATGATAATAATCCCAAGTGGCTCAACAAATATAGCTATGTTCCCCGGCAACGACGCGAGAAAAAGGTCTTGATAACCCACAAGTATAGGGGATCGCAACAATTTTCGAGGGTAGAGTATTCAACCCAAATTTATAGATTCGACACAAGGGGAGCCAAAGAATATTTGAAGGTATTAGCAGTTGAGTTGTCAATTCAACCACACCTGGAGATTAATTATATGCAACAATATGATCATTAGCAAAGTAGTTTGGTAGTTTTGATAGCAATGACAGTAGCAACGATAACAGTAACAGTGATACCAGTAGTTTGTAGCAAGTGTAACAGTGATGATAGAAGTAGTAACTTAGCAGAAACAATAAGGAAAAATTTGTAGGCATTGGATCGGTGACTTGTTGGATGATATTGGAAACTAAGGGATATTAAGGCCTCCTTTTAATAGAGAACCGGAACAAAGAATTAAACATAGTGAATACATGAACTCCTCAAACTACGGTCATCACTGGGAGTGGGCCCGGTTGTTGTCACTCCGGGGTTGCCGGATCATAACCGTAGTAGGTGACTATAACTTGCAAGATCGGATCTAAAACATGGTTATAATGATGAATTCATAAACAATTCAGATCTGAAATCATGGCACTCAGGCCCAAAGTGACAAGCATTAAGCATGGCAAAGTCATAGCAACATCAATCTAAGAACATAGTGCATACTAGGGATCAGGCCCTAACAAAACTAACTCGATTACATGATGTATCTCATCCAACTCCTCACCGACCAGCGAGCCTATGAAGGAATTACTCACTCCCGGTGGGGAGCATCATGGAATTGGCGATGGAGAAGGGTTGGTGATGACGAAGAACGAAGATCCCCCTCTCCGGAGCCCCAAACGGACTCCATATCTGCCCTCCCGAGGAAGAACAGGGCTTTGCGGCGGCTCCGTCTCGTGGATCGCGATAATTCTTTCTCCCTGATTTTTTTCTGGAATAATGTGAATTTATAGTATCAGGGGGTCATTACCGGGGCCACCAGGTGGGTACAACCCACCTGGGCGCGCCAGGAGAGGGGAGCGCGCCCTGGTGGGTTTTGCCCACCCAGGGGCCCCTCTTCGGTGGGTCTTGGCTCCAGAAATTATTATTATTGGTATAAAAATCCTCAAAAAGTTTCGTTCCATTCCGAGAACTTTCATTTTTGCACAAAAACAACACCATGGTATTTCTGCTGAAAACAACGTCAGTCCGGGTTAGTTTCATTCAAATCATGCAAATTAGAGTCCAAAACAAGAGGAAAAGCGTGAGAAGAAGTAGATATGTTGGAGAAGTATCATGCCTCTACTTGACTAGCTCGTTAATCAAAGATGGTTAAGTTTCCTAGCCATAGACATCTGTTGTCATTTGATGAATGGGATCACATCATTGGAGAATGATATGTTGGACAAGACCCCTCCGTTAGCTTAGCACTATGATCGTTTAGATTATTGCTATTGCTTTCTTCATACATGTTCCCATGAATATGAGATTATCCAACTCTCGAATACCGGAGGAACACTTAGTGTGGTATCGAACTTCACAATGTAACTAGGTGATTATAAAGATGCTTTACAAGTGTCTCCGATGGTGTTTGTTGAGTTGGCATAGATCGAGATTAGGATTTGTCACTCCGAGCGTCGGAGAGGTATATCTGGGCCCTTTCGGTAATGATCATCACTATAAGCCTTGCAAGCAATGTGACTAATGAGTTAGTTACGGGATGATGCATTATGGAACGAGTAAAGAGACTTGCCAGTAATGAGATTGAACTAGGTATGATGATACCGATAACCGAATCTCGGGCAAGTAACATATCGATGACAAAGGGAACAACGTAAGTTGTTATGCGGTTTGACCGATAAAGATCTTCGTAGGATATGTAGGAGCCAATATGAGCATCCAGGTTCCACTATTGGTTATTGACCGAAGATGTGTCTCGGTCATGTCTACATAGTTCTTGAACCCACAGGGTCTGCATGTTTAACGTTCGTTGACGATTTATATTATGAGTTATGTGATTTGATGACCGAAGCCTGTTCGGAGTCCTGGATGAGATCACGGACATGACGAGGAGTCTCGAAATGGTCGAGAGGTAAATATTCATATATTGGAAGGTTGCATTTGGACATCGGAATGTTCCGAGTGGTTCGGGCATTTTTTCGGAGTACCGGGAGGTTACCGGACCCCCCGGGAGAAGTTACGGGCCTTATGGGCCATAAGAGGGAAGCTGAAAGTGCGTTATATCGACTAGAGGGGGGTGAATAGGCGATTTTTATGAAAGTCTTCAAAACGTGAGAGTTATGAAGACAAACAGTGAAGATTATGTCTATTACTATGCAGCGGAAGTTAGATTACACTAGGCCAGCCATGATCATGTATTCAATAGAGTGAAAGCACAATGACAACCAGCTTCAGTGTAATAAGGATCAGGTAGGAAGAAGTTATGAAGCCAAACAGATCATACATTCACGTTGTGAAGACAAAAGATAAAGCAAGCATGCAATGGCTTCACAATGAGTAACAGTATGAAAAGGAAGTGAAGATGAAACCAGTGACTCGTTGAAGACAATGATATGTTGGACCAGTTCCAGTTGCTGTGACAACTGTACGTCTGGTTGGAGCGGCTAGGTATTTAAACCTTAGGACACACAGTCCCGGACACCCAGTCCTGAACACACAGTTCAGGACACCAAGTCCTCACCGTATTCTCCTTGAGCTAAGGTCACTTAGTCCTCGCCCAATCACTCTGGTAAGTCTTCAAGGTAGACTCCCAAACCTTCACAAACTTCGTTCACTGGCAATCCACAATGTCTCTTGGATGCTCTGAACGTGACGCCTAACCGTCTGGAGGATTCACAGTCCTCAAGTGTAATAAGTCTTCAGATCACACAGACAAGACGACTTAGGTGATGCCCAATTTGCTCTGGCTCTGGGTGGTTAGGGATTTTCTCCTCAGTAGAAATTTTCTCTCAAAGGCTTCGAGGTGGGTTGCTCTCAAACAACAAAAGCCGTGCACTGAAATCTGAGCAGCCAACCGTTTATGGTTGTGGGGGTGGGCTATTTATAGCCACTTGGCAACCCGACCTGATTTGTCCGAAATGACCCTGGGTCACTAAGGAACTGACACGTGTCTCAACGGTCAGATTTCAAACTCTCATGGCAACTTTGCTTGGGCTATAAGCAAAGCTGACTTGTCCGGCTCTGGACAAGATTCGCTCTCATTGTCTTCGTTCGAAGACATAGGTTTTTTATTTAGGCATCACTTCAGTCATTCTGACTGGTTCTCCTGGACCCCGCTTAACAGTACGGTGGTTCCTATGACACAACACAAAAGAAAAAGAACTACGAAAGATCTAAGTCTTCGAGTTCCATAGGCTTCATAACGTGTCTTCTTTTGTCATAGTCTTCAATGTGAATATCTTCATAAACCACCTTTGTCTTCAATGTCTTCATACATTTTTAGGGGTCATCTCTGGTAGTAAAACCGAATCAATGAGGGACTTCTACCTGTGTTTTCCTACAATTCTCACAAACACATTAGTCCCTCAACTAGGTTTGTCGTCAATGCTCCAAAACCACTAGGGGTGGCACTAGATGCACTTACAATCTCCCCCTTTTTGGTGATTGATGAGAAACTAGTTGAGGTTTTCAATGGGGAATATAATGTGTGAAGTTTGTAAAGGACAGGGAATTGTCTTCATAAGTTGCAAAGGCTCCCCCTGAAGATGTGCATATAAGTTAATTTGCTTTTGGAATGCAAATGCACATGGCAGGTTGTACTTGTGGAGATCCTCTTCAGCTTATGATGAAAATCCACTATGCATGTGAAAGTATATGAAGATAATGACATGCATAATGGAAAATGGACGTCTGCAGAATGAGATAAGTGCGGAATTTATCGTCGCACATGCGGAATTTATCTTCGCAAACAGAGTGGCAAACAAGTAGCAGATGACCATCGAGTTTTAGTGTTTACAACTTAAAGAGCCAAATGAAGCAAAAACAAGAGTTGTAAACACGAAGCAAAATATGACAAAACATAAGGCACCCGCCCACATTGACCCGCTTGAAGACTATAAACATCATACGCTTCTCCCCCTTTTGTCAGTAATGACCAAAAAGGTTTGAAGACATAGAGTTTGCTATGCGTTCCCAGGCGCAGCAGGGTCGGTGGAGTTGTTTGGTGGTGCAGAGCTGGGATGTGCTGAAGCAGGTGGCGGTGATGTAGCATCGTTGTCTTCATCAATGATCCTTGCAGTAACTGTGGCAGCAGATGAAGAGAACTCAGAGTCTTCTAGTGATGGTGTGTTGCGCATCACAGCCCTTCTAGGAGGTGTGGTGTCAAACTTGAAACGCTCTGTGAAGCCATCCTCTTCAAGTTCAGCTTCAGTACATATCATTGAGAGCCCTTTCCATGTACGACGGCAGGTTTCGTGTGTAACGAAGGCATTCTTGGTGGCAAGGTTTCGAAGACGATTGACATCCACCAAGAGGCTCTTCATCTGATGTTTTTAGCCAGTCGTGATGCCTATCTTGCTTTTGGTGAAGGGCCACAAGAAGCTCTCGGTCAGTGAGGACACGAGAACGCTTCTTGGGTCTTGGAGCATTTGTGCTGTCTGTGGCTTCAGTAGATGCTGGTGCACGTGTAGTGCCAGCCAACGGATATACTCTGGATATGGCTTCAACACCTTCAACATTCTGCGTGAAGCTCTGGTGTTCTGCATTCTGAAGACTTATCGGTTGCTTGGCAGGCTTAGGGTATATTGCTTCAGCAGAGGTATCCACATCTGGCAAGAAGATCCGATGGTCTTGGGCAGAGGGCTGATACGAGATCGTAGAGTGCAGTTTGATTAGTCTCATCACCCAAGGAGCATAGAACTTCAAACCAAATAATTCTGAGCCTGACGCTGCAAGTTGGCGTATGAAGAGATCCTGTGCGTTGAAGCATTTGCCATGCAGGATATAGAATATGAGAGTCTTCATTGCACCCTCGATCTTGGCATGTGGTGAGTGTCCCTTAATGGGCCAGAGAGTCCGCTGGATGATGTGATATATGGTCCTGGGCAGGTACTCTAGGTCTTCAACGAAGAACTCAGTTGGATAGGGTGCATCCTGAGGCAATGGCTTCATCATTGAGAGCATCTGACTCATGTTTGGTTCAGGTCTCTGGAATATGCTTTCAATAGCTTCAGAATGTAATTGACAACCTTCCTCGAAGAATTCGCCAGGAGTGGGCAGGCCGGTGAGCTCAATGATATCAAATGCATTGGCTTCATGATGGACATTGCCGGCCATCCACTCCAGGACCCAAGTCTTCGGATCTCTGTTGTATCCTTTTATATGGAGAGTGGCATAGAACTGAAGCAGAAGCTCTTCATTCCAGTGCTCCTCATCAGTCACAAACGGCAGCAGACCCACTTGCTTGAAGCAATCCAAAGCTTCCTCAAGACATGGCAGACCAGCAATGGCTTCAACCTCAAGGCGCTTGTGCGGAAAGATGCGGCCTTGGTTGTATAAGATGCATGAATAATAGCTGCGCTAAGAATAGCTCCAGAACCTGTCTGATACAATCCTTTCCCTTGAATAGGGGTTCTTGGAGCTATTGAAAAATGTATTGTCTGCCTTGAAGCTGTTGATGTCAAAGGAACCAGGTGCTGATGCAGGACCTGGGAACCTTGGCAGCCTTGGGACTGGCTTCTGAACATGAGGCCTGTGCTCAATATGATAATCGAATTGAGGACCTGCAGCAGACTCAGGAACAGAAGTGTCTGGCTCGGTAGCTTCGCTGTCCGCTGAAGCATTTGGTGGGGCGGGCTCCACATTGGCTTCAGTGTTTGTGGTGGCAGCCGCAACATTTTCTTCCTCCGCTTGTGTAGTTGGAGGGACAACCTCAGGCACGTTCTCATGGATAACTGCATCTTGATGGAGCGGGGAAGTGGGTTCTGGTGGTGCTTTTTCATTGTCTTCGGCTGATGCAGCCGGAATTTCTGCAGTATGGACTTGAGGCCGTGGACCTTTGCGAAGCCTACGGAACGCAGACGACGCTTGTGGGGTCGGAGTGGGCTGGACCTCAAAGCCTTCTTCCTCCTAAGGGTGATCCGCCCATGACTCATCTTGTGCCATTGGCGTCAGAGGACGACCAATACTGATGAGTTCGCTTGTTTCAAGCTGAGGAAGGGCTACATCACCTTGTACATTGTCTTGATGACCAATGTCTTCAGCAGCTATGGGGTCGGCCGCTGGAATATCTTCAGCTTCAAGAGCCTCTGTGGGAGCAGGCTCATGAACTGTCAGTCTTCTTTCTGCATTGGGGTGAAGGACAGAGAGGGGTTCAACTATCAAGGGCTCTGTGGGAGCAGCCCGAAATTTCTTAATCTTGCGTTTCTTTTTGCTGGGGGCAGTAGGAGAGGCTTCAGAGCTTTTCCTTTTCCTGGCTTCAGCCTCTGCATTCCGTGTCTTCTTAAGCTCAGAAGCGGTTGACCGGCTCTTTGGCTTCGAGCCAGTCGTGGCGGTTGGGAAGACAATCAGAATAGCTTCTTGCCTTGATGCCTCTGGCTCAGCTGGAATAGTCTTCTTCTTTTTCTTTGCGGCCATCTTGGGGTCGATGCCAGGACGCCCAAGTGCCTTGCGCTTTTCGGCCTCATTGTAGGCTTGCACGCATCATTCAGCCAAAGACTTCATCCGCTCACGTGAACCTTGAGCTTCTGCACGCTTCTTCAGAAAATTTCCTTTAGCTTATGCACCATGGTTTTAAAGCTCTTCACTTCCTGCACGCTGAGCCTGGCCATGTGCTTCTTGAACTGAGCCTTTTCATGATCAATTTTCTGCTTCAGCTCAACAATGCGCTGAGCAATGGCCAGTTCTGAAGCAATTGCGCCTTGGAAGGCGACGCTGAGGCCAACGGGCAGCTGCAGATCTTCAAAGCTTATGTCCGGTGAGGCAAACCATTCATCGATGAAGTTGTGGATGATGGCAACATCAAAGAGAGGTAGGTTGTTGAAGATTTTTGCTTCTTCCTTGCTTTTGATGAGCTGCTCAAGAGCGTCATCTTCAAGATCTTCATCGCTTGATAGATCAATGGCTTCACTGCGCAGAATGGCAGCAGGAGTGAGCTCTTTGCTGGTGTGTTGCTGAGGCTCCTTTTCCTTCTGGGGCTTGGAGACGCGGGATACGTATTCAGACTGCACACTGACTTCAGGAGGTGCAGTTTTCAATGGCTTCTCCCTTGAGATTTTTGAGGCAGGGGCCGGCTTTGAAGCTTTTGGTTTCTTCGTCTACTTTGGCTTCGGCACAGCAGGAGCTTCATCAGACTCAGAGTCAGCTGGAGGGTCATTTACGGTAGTCCCTTGGACTAAGATGTGGGTGATCAGGCCCTCAAGATTGGCAAACGGACCGATGACATTGGGTTCGGCGTCGCGTGTGCCATCTGCCCTTGGTGCGGCGGGGCCAGGGTTGAAGTCTAACCCATATTTCTTCTTGTCCTGCTTCGCTGATTGTTGGGCAAACTGGTAGTTTCGCTTGAATAGATTGTCGTCACGACACCAGAGAAGTGACGACGGATGTGCATCATCAGGCTGTGGTCCTCGGACCATGCATGGGTAGAAGCCTTGAGCAATGGCTTCATCTCTGGTCCTGGGTACAAGGTTCTTGTATAAGATATCCCCCCACGGTCTCTTGATGGCACTCTTTTCAGCATACTCCTGGGTGACGAAGCGGTATTTGAACCATTGTTTTGCCCAATAGCGTCGAATCCATTGGATTCGGGTCTTGCGCTGCCCATAGCTCTCTTCAGGATCTGTTTTATACATTTCTGCCAAGTCTTCAGGCAGATCTTTGGAAGTCCCTTCACGTCTCTGTCTGCCCCCCTTCCTTGCTGCTGCTTTTGAAGCCATAAATTTTAACTTGAAAGGCTTCAAAGCTTTCAAAGGCTTCAAAGGCTTTCTTTTTCTGGACCAACAGGAACTGGCTTCAGGAGAGTTTATGTGATGCTGTAGGAATTCTGCAAATGAATGCAGACTATGAGAACCGAAGGATTCTCCCATGGACATGTACCTGTGAAAGCATTAAGGTGCGAGGGAAGGGGAAGAGGTCATATGCATTCTCAGAAGGTTTTGAAGATTAATCAGTTTAGAAGACATTGACCTCATCGTGCGAAGACATTCACTCATAGATAAGAAGTTGGTTCCAGATTTGTACGAACCCACATATCAGTACAAGTGAGGAATCTAACTACTTTATGAAGCACAAGTGAATATACTAAGCATGTTATGAGAAGCAGCGAGAGATCTAACTAGAGTGAAGAGAAACTTCTTATGGTAGAAAGTGAAAGAACCATGAGATCAAAAGAGGCTGTAAAAAGAAGTTTTATTTACCACACTGGAACTGCTAGACGGAAGGGAGTTGATGCCAAGCAGTTCAGTCCTCCATGCCCTAACTTGGTGACAGAAAACACCTACGGCGACGGCGGAGAGGACGATGTCCGCGGTCGGCGTGAGGACGGCGTTGGAGAGGTTGCGGCAGCGAAGCGCTTCGTCTCCGGCGTCGTCGAGTGCTAGCGGTGGCGCTAGGGTTCTTGCGAGGGTGGAAGAAGGAGATAATGACTGCGGTAAGTGTGAATTTATAGGCTCAGGGGCGGCACTGTGCTATTACACAGGTGCCCCTGGCGGTTCGCATTTAAGGAACGCGTGGCCAGTTACCGGAAGTTTGGGGTTTGTTCCACGTCCCACGCACGCCTAAATTGTCGGGCGGTCGTTCCTGCTTCTCCGGATTTTATGTGGAGGAATGAGCATTAAAAACGGACTTTATGGTTGTCTCTATATCTTCAGCTGACAAGGACACAGTGAAGACATTCGACAGTTTCAACAGAATGCATATGACTTAGAGAGATAGAATTTGAGAGAGATTAGGGTCCGATCACATTCACTTAGTTCAAAAGATTCAACCAAGAAGACATAGCTATAAGTGAATGCTGTAGAGGACAGAACACTAGTATATATATATATATATATCTATACAAGCAACGTAGTGAAGATAATCATGAAGACATGTTCGAAGCCAAACCAAATGTGAAGACAACCAAATGTGAAGATATTGCAAGGTAACGCCATGAGTGAAACACTTCAAAATAGAACGTTTGGTGGTGGCGTTACCCACCGTATAGGAAGTATTAGACCCAGACACGGCACACAGTTATCGTGGCGCTCCGAAGTCAAATTCCACATTAATGTTTTCACACTTAGAATGTATGTCTTCATTGATTGAAGATATACTTTACTTCGTGTGTTGCACATCTAAGTCATCAATATGCATAAGTGTTAGGATGTGTGCCTGATCACAGGACATTTGAGGATTCCAAGATGTTTAGCTCACACCGTAACTTGCAAAATCTCTTCTCATCCAAGGGCTTGGTGAAGATATCTGCCAATTGTTCTTCAGTGTTGACGTGTATGATGTCAATGTCTTCCTTCACAACATGATCTCTGAGAAAGTGATGACGAATTTCAATGTGCTTTGTCTTCGAGTGCTGAACTGGGTTGTTGGCAATCTTGATGGCGCTTTCGTTATCGCAGTAAAGTGGCACTTGCTTCAGATGAATGCCATAGTCCTTGAGTGTTTGCTTCATCCACAGAAGCTGAGCGCAGCAAGATCCAGCAGCAATGTATTCAGATTCAGTAGTGGAGAGAGATACACAGTTCTGCTTCTTTGAAGACCAACATACAAGTGATCGTCCCAGAAAGTGACATGTGCCTGATGTAGACTTGCGATCAACCTCGTCACCGGCATAATCAGCATCTGAAAATCCAACCAAATCAAACTCTGAGCCCTTTGGATACCATAATCCTAGAGTTGGGGTGTGAGCCAAATATCGAAGGATTCACTTCACAGCTAAGTGATGCGACTCCTTTGGTGCCGCTTGAAATCGAGCACACATGCAAACACTAAGCATGATATCTGGCCTAGATGCACATAAATAAAGCAAAGAACCAATCATGGAGCGGTATACCTTTTGATCGAACTCTTTACCATTGTCGTCAGGACCTAGATGATGTTTGGCTGGCATTGGTGTTGTGAAGCCTTTGTAGTCTTGCATACCGAACTTCTTCAGGCAATCTTTGAGATACTTCTCTTGAGATATGAAGATGCCATTGCGTTGTTGTCGTATTTGAAGGCCAAGGAAGAACTTCAGCTCCCCCATCATGGACATATGATATTGCTCTTGCATCATATATCCAAACTCTTCATTGTACTTCTGATTGGTGCAGCCGAAGATAATGTCATCCACATATATTTGGCACACAAATAGTTCCCCATCATATGTCTTTGTGAAAAGAGTGGGATCCAGGGAACCAGGTATGAAGCCTTTGCTCTTCAGGAAGTATTTGAGTGTGTCATACCAGGCCCTAGGGGCTTGTTTGAGGCCATACAGTGCCTTGTTGAGTGAGCTTGTATACCATGTCAGGATGTTTTGGATTTTCAAAGCCAGGTGGATGTGCAACATACACTTCTTCAATTTTGCCATTGAGAAAGGCACTTTTCACATCCATTTGATATAGAAGTATGTTATGATGATTTGCATAGGCCAGAAGTATGCGTATAGCTTCAAGCCTTGCCACAGGAGCAAATATTTCATCGAAGTCAATGCCCTCCACTTGAGTATATCCTTGAGCAACAAGACGAGCTTTGTTTCTGACAACTTGACCATGCTCATCTTGCTTGTTGCGGTATATCCATTTGGTGCCTATTATGTTGTGCTTCCGTGGATCAGGACGCTTAACCAGTTCCCATATATTATTCAGCTCAAATTGTTGAAGCTCTTCTTGCATAACTTGAATCCATTTAGGTTCCATGAAGGCTTCTTCAACTTTCTTGGGTTCTGATATTAATACGAATGCGAAGTGCCCACAGAAATTTGCTATCTGAGTTGCCCTTGAACGAGTGAGTGGACCAGGTGCATTGATGCTGTCAATTATTCTGTCAATCTGCACTTCATTGGCAACACGAGGATGTACAGGGCGAAGACTTTGCTCTTGCTAATCTGTGTTGTTGTTGGAGGGAATGTCTTCAGGCTGAGCATTGTCTTCATGTTGATCAGGTGCTGAGATGATAAGTTCTTCTTCAGGATGAGCTTCAGAAGGTATACTCTCTCCAGTTCCCATAAGCTTGATTGATTCATCAGCTGGAATTTCATCTAGCACATTTGGCAGTTGCTCTCTTTGCGAACCATTTGTCTCATCGAACCGCACATCCACTGTTTCAACCACTTTGTAATGAAAGAGATTGAAGACTCTGTAGGAGTGCGAATCCTTTCCATATCCAAGCATAAAGCCCTCATGTGCTTTTGGTGCAAACTTTGAGGTGTGTTGTGGGTCCTTGATCCAGCATCTTGCCCCAAATACTCTGAAGTAACTGACATTTGGCTTCTTGCCAGTTAGGAGTTCATAAGATGTCTTGTTCAGAAGCTTGTGAAGATAAACACGATTGATTGTATGGCATGCAGTGTCAATGGCTTCAGTCCAGAATTTTCTTGGAGTCTTGTATTCATCTAGCATAGTTCTGGCCATCTCAATGAGTGTTCTGTTCTTGCGTTCGACGATGCCATTCTGCTGTGGCGTGTACGGAGCTGAGAATTCATGTGTGATGCCCAAGGTATAAAGATATGTATCAAGGCCAGTGTTCTTGAATTCAGTGCCATTGTCACTTCTTATGTGCTTTATCTTGGCGCCAAAATTGTTCATAGCTCGATTGGCGAAGCGTCTGAAGACATCCTGCACTTCAGTCTTGTAAAGGATTATGTGCACCCAAGTATATCTAGAGTAATCATCAACAATCACGAAGCCATAGAGGCACGCAGTGGTAGTAAAAGTTGAGTAGTGAGTGGGACCAAAAAGATCCATGTGGAGCAGCTCGAAAGGTTGAGTAGTAGTCATGATTGTCTTCGAAGGATGCTTTGCCCTTGTCATCTTCCCTGCTTCACAAGCACCGCATAAGTGATCTTTCTTGAACTTGACGCCCTCGATGCCTATGACATGCTTTTTCTTCGCAAGGGTGTGGAGGTTCCTCATGCCAGCATGCCCAAGCCTCCGATGCCAAAGCCAGCATTCTGAAGCTTTTGCAAGAAGACATACTGCAAGTTGTGGTCCTGCTGAGAAATCTACCACGTACAAATCACCTTTTTGATACCCTTCAAACACTAGAGACTTGTCAGATTCCATTAGTACCAGGCAACGATATTTTCCAAACATTACGATCATATTCAAATCGCAAAGCATTGAGACAGACATTAAGTTGAAGCCAAGAGATTCAACAAGCATGACTTTATCCATGTGTTGATCCTTTGAGATTGCAACTCTACCTAGACCCAATACCTTACTTTTACCAGTGTCAGCAAATGTGATGTGGCTCTTGTCGGATGGACGTAATGTTGAGTCCATAAGAAGGCTTCTTTTGCCAGTCATGTGATTTGTACACCCACCGTCAATAATCCATTCTGAAGACTTTGAAGTCGCTGGTGTCGTACCCTACAGTGCAGTTAGGGGGATAGGCTTCATGAAGAGAATTGTGAAGCATAAACATTTGACGAACCAGTGGGTTATGAAAACTTAGATCCAAATTAGGACTAATAGGGAGAGTAGCATGCGATTCAGGAACGAAGTACATAATGATGCCATTCGGGCATTTTATCTTGCGCCCTACAAGATTTTTAAGGTCCCCAGCAATAGCATCAGAAGATTTTGTTTTTCTGCTGGAGACCTTTCCCTGCAAAAGAGAGTTAAGCTTTCTTAACCACCCACATCTTCAAGGGTGGCTTAGAAGCGATAAGTCTAAGTGCAGCATCTGAGAATTTTGGCTTTAAAGCCTTAGCAAACACTCTAGCAGTTGGACAATAGTACTCATAGGAATAGGCAGAATAATTTTTGGTCATATGAATACGACGATTCGAAGAACCGCTCTCATATTCATATGCCTGAGTATGGTTTCCCTGCAAAACATTTGCATTAGTGTGAGTCAGGTGAGTCCTCTGTTTGTATGAAGCCTTTGGACCATATGAAGCCTTTGGTCTGAGGTTTGTCTTCTTCAAGTGAGGTGTCATGAAGACATTCACAGGAAGATTTTCAAGACATTTTTTCGGAACCCAGATCTTCTTCATAGGCGGTCCATTCCTGCAGTTAGTACCAATGTACCTGGCAAACACTTCACCATTCTGATTCTTAAACAGTTTATAGTTTGCATCAAAGGATTCATCAATGATAATGGGGTTTTCACAAGTGAAGCTAGATAAATTGGATGGATCTGCTGAAAGTTCCTTTGCAGCAACCCATGTGGTTTTGGGGTACTGCTCAGGTTTCCAGTAAGAGCCATCTGCATTTATTTTCCTCACAAACCCAACATCCTCTTTCCTAGGGTTTCGGTTCAGAATCTGCTTCTTGAGGACATCACATAATGTCTGATGTCCTTTAAGACTTTTGTACATCCCTGTTTCCAGCAATGTCTTCAACCTAGCATTCTCATCAGCAATAGCAGTGGTATCCTCAGTAGAGGGGTTAGTTACCGCATCAATAGTTGAAGATATTGGAACAGCAGTAGCAGTGGAACATTCAACAACAGAAGTAGCATTATCACGTTCAATGCATTTAAGACATGGTGGTTCAAATCCTTCCTGAGCGGGACTGATCTGTTCGGCGCGAAGTGACTCGTTTTCCTTTTGAAGATCTTCATGAGCCGCTCTCAATTTCTCAAGTTCTTGCTTCCTTTGAAGATAATCATAGGAAAGCTTTTCATGAGTTGTTGAGAGAGTATCAAGACGATCTTCAAGTTCCTGATACTTAACGTGAAGGTTTTTTATGTCTTCAATTAAGGATTCAGATCGAGTCATTTCAGCACCCAACAGATCATCGCTTTTGTCTAACAGTTTTTGAGTATGTTCCATAGCTTTTTGTTGTTCAGTTGCAATTTTAGCAAGTGTTTTGTAGCTGGGTTTTGAATCACAGTCAGAGTCATCATCACTAGATGTTTGATAGCGAGTAGTGCGTGTGTTTAGCTTGGCACCGCGTGCCATGAAGCAGTAGGTAGGAGTGGAGTCATTCTTGTCATTTGCGTCGGTGTCGGTGATGCAGTCATTGTCTTCAGTGTTGAAGATGGACTTGGCGACGTATGCTGTAGCCAGACTCGCAATGCCAGCATCAGACACCTCCTCAGACTCCACCTCTGCCTCCTCAGATGCGGACTCCTCCTCTGAATCCATCTCCTTGCCAACAAACGCACGTGCCTTGCCAGATGAGCTCTTCTTGTGTGATGAAGACTTTAAGGAAGACTTGGAAGAAGACTTTGACTATTTCTTCTTCTTCTTGTCGTCAGAATCATATTCCTTGCTCTTCTTCCTCCTTCTATTCTCATTTTCCCACTGTGGACACTTAGAGATGAAGTGTCCAGTTTTCTTGCACTTGTGACATGTTTTCTTCTTGTAGTCATGAGCAGAAGCTTCATCATTCCTTGAGCTCGATCGTGAAGATTTTCTGAAGCCTTTCTTCTTGGTGAATTTTTGGAACTTCTTCACTAGCATTGCAAGTTCCCTTCCAATGTCTTCAGGATCATCAGAACTGCTGTCAGATTCTTCTTCAGATGAGGAAACAGCTTTTGCCTTCAAGGCACGAGTTCGTCCACAGTTTGGACTGTAGATATCTCTTTTCTCAGAAAGCTGAAACTCATGTGTGTTGAGCCTCTCAAGTATGTCAGATGGATCAAGTGTCTTGAAATCAGGACGTTCTTGAATCATCAGGGCTAGGATGTCAAACGAACTATCAAGTGATCTCAGCAGCGTCTTGACGATTTCATGTTTGGTGATCTCAGTGGCGCCGAGGGCTTGAAGCTCATTTGTGATGTCAGTGAGCCGATCAAATGTGTGCTGGACATTCTCATTGTCATTTTGCTTGAACCGGTTGAAGAGGTTGTGAAGGACACTGATTCTTTGATCTCTCTGGGTTGAGACGCCTTCATTGACCTTGGAGAGCCAGTCCCAGACCAGCTTGGATGTCTTCAAGGCACTCACACGGCCATACAGTCCTTTTGTCAGATGGCCACAGATGATATTTTTGGCGGTAGAGTCCAGTTGAGTGAACTTCTTGACATCAGCAGCAGTGACACCTTCTCCAGCCTTGGGGACGCCGTTCTCGACGACATACCATAGGTCGACGTCAATGGCTTCAAGATGCATGCGCATCTTATTCTTCCAGTAGGGATATTCAGTTCCATCGAAGACGGGGCAAGCAGCGGAGACTTTGATTATCCCTGCAGTCGACATAGCTAAAACTCCAGGTGGTTAAACCGAATCACACAGAACAAGGGAGCACCTTGCTCTGATACCAATTGAAAGTGCATTATATCGACTAGAGGGGGGGTGAGTAGGCGATTTTTATGATAGTCTTCAAAACGTGAGAGTTATGAAGACAAACAGTGAAGATTATGTCTATTAGTATGCAGCGGAAGTTAGATTACACTAGGCCAGCCATGATCATGTATTCAATAGAGTGAAAGCACAATGACAACTAGCTTCAGTGTAATAAGGATCAGGTAGGAAGAAGTTATGAAGCCAAACAGATCATACATTCACGTTGTGAAGACAAAAGATAAAACAAGCATGCAATGGCTTCACAATGAGTAACAGTATGAAAAGGAAGTGAAGATGAAACCAGTGACTCGTTGAAGACAATGATATGTTGGACCAGTTCCAGTTGCTGTGACAACTGTACGTCTGGTTGGAGCGGCTAGGTATTTAAACCTTAGGACACACAGTCCCGGACACCCAGTCCTGAACACACAGTTCAGGACACCAAGTCCTCACCGTATTCTCCTTGAGCTAAGGTCACTTAGTCCTCGCCCAATCACTCTGGTAAGTCTTCAAGGTAGACTCCCAAACCTTCACAAACTTCGTTCACTGGCAATCCACAATGTCTCTTGGATGCTCTGAACGTGACGCCTAACCGTCTGGAGGATTCACAGTCCTCAAGTGTAATAAGTCTTCAGATCACACAGACAAGAATACTTAGGTGATGCCCAATTTGCTCTGGCTCTGGGTGGTTAGGGCTTTTCTCCTCACTAGAAATTTTCTCTCAAAGGCTTCGAGGTGGGTTGCTCTCAAACAACAAAAGCCATGCACTGAAATCTGAGCAGCCAACCGTTTATGGTTGTGGGGGTGGGCTATTTATAGCCACTTGGCAACCCGACCTGATTTGTCCGAAATGACCCTGGGTCACTAAGGAACTGACACGTGTCTCAACAGTCAGATTTCAAACTCTCATGGCAACTTTGCTTGGGCTACAAGCAAAGCTGACTTGTCCGGCTCTGGACAAGATTCGCTCTCATTGTCTTTGTTCAAAGACATAGGTTTTTGATTTAGGCATCACTTCAGTCATTCTGACTGGTTCTCCTGGACCCCACTTAACAGTACGGTGGTTCCTATGACACAACACAAAAGAAAAAGAACTACGAAAGATCTAAGCCTTCGAGTTCCACAGGCTTCATAACGTGTCTTCTTTTGTCATAGTCTTCAATGTGAATATCTTCATAAACCACCTTTGTCTTCAATGTCTTCATACATTTTTAGGGGTCATCTCTGGTAGTAAAACCGAATCAATGAGGGACTTCTACCTGTGTTTTCCTGCAATTCTCACAAACACATTAGTCCCTCAACTAGGTTTGTCGTCAATGCTCCAAAACCACTAGGGGTGGCACTAGATGCACTTACAGAAGCACACCAGCCCACAAGGGGTTGGTGCTCCCCCCTTAGGCAGGAGGCCGATTAGGACTAGGAGAAGCCCCCCTTTCCTTTTCCTTCTCCCTTCCCCCTTTCCTACTCCGTGTGGGAGGTGGAATCCTACTAGCACTAGGGAGTCCTAGTAGGAATCCTCATGTAACATCCCAATTTTCAATTTGGATGTTATACATAGGTCATCATATGCATATCATATTTTATCTGCATTTTGGTGGTGATACTAGAAATATTGAGTAACTCAAGGACCCAAGGAGACAGTTGGAGATTTCATAAATTTTCATATTTGAATTTTGTCAAATTTGAAAAGAGGATCAATTTGCTTTTAATATTTTTTTCTTCATATATTTCTAATATTAAAATAAAAGAAGAAGATAATGTGAATTCTTCAAAGAGAGAGAAATATTGGAGGAAATTTTTTAAAATCAAATAAATGTTTATTTGGATTTTTATTGCTATTTTTTGCATTAGAAAAATATACATTTTTTGAAAATTGCATCTTAGGCCAGAAAAATGTTCACTTTGTTCTAAATATTTTATTTAGACGATAAAATTTGTTTTCGGCATTATTTAGATTTTTTTTACATTTTAGGATTTTTTTCTACAGCGGAATTTTTTTTAAAAAAAGTTTCCGCCCGACTGGGCCAAAGGCCCAGCCGAGCCGGGCCGAAGCCCACAGCGCCGCCTCCTTCCTTCCTTGCCGCCGTGCACCGCACGGACGCCGAGGGGGAGTCCGAGCCGGCCCCTCGCACAAGCCGGCCCCCGGCCTCTTTAAATAGGGCCGAGGCCCCGCCGCCTCTCCCCAACCCGAGCCGCGCCACCACCGTCGCCGACGCTGTCGTTGCTCGCCGCCACCCGCGGCGCCTGCTGCCCACGCTGCCACCGCCACGCCGCCGCGTGCCGTCGCCGCCGCCGCCCCACAACGCCGCTGCGAAGCCGCCGCGCCGTTTGCCGGATCCCGCCGCTGCCGACCGCGGGTTTTCTTCGTGAACCGGTAAAAACCGCCACCGATTTTCTTTCGGTTTTTTATCTGGATCGGTTAAATTTTAGGGTTAGGGTTTTCTCAGCTTTTTCTCGGTTTTCCGATCGGATCTATTTAGCGAATGTTCACCCGAACGTCTCTGTTCACGAACGTCTTTCGTTCGTTTGTCTCTGTTAGCGAACGTTCGTTCGTTAGTGTTTTTCTTTTTCTTTTATTTTTGGCCAGGGACCTATCTGCGTTTATTTTTATCGCAGATTAGCCCCTGATCTTCAAACCCTCGCAACTTTCATCCAAATCCAGTGAAACCAATGCCAAAATCTCCGTCTCGAACCCCTCTTTCTAGTTAATCAACTTGAACATGGTTTTGAAAAATTAAAATTTGGTTGCAAACAGATTTGAATTTGAACTTCTTTTGATTGTAATTTGAGTTCTGTAGCTCCGATTTGACTGATTCTTTTTGCAAATCGAAGCTCTTCAGTTTGACTTTCAGTTTGGATCTTTTTATTTGAGTTTTACCCTTGCATCTATGCCTAATTGCTTATGTATGCCATTGTTTGTTTGCGATAGAATTTCCAAAGTGCGAAGCGTGCTACTACGAGTCACTAGGGTTTTCAGATCATCAGCAAGGCAAGTAAAACTTTGATCATATCCCTTATTACCCAGTTTTTATGCATTAGTTTCTACCCTTAAACATTGCATGAGTAGGATCTGCTTAACATGTGGGTATTGGGAAGTAGTTGTTGAGGTACTACCTATTGCCTTTTTTAATCAAACCCTGGGAGTTACTTCTACGTTATGCTTATACTGCTATGCTATATGCTTGTAGACGTGGTTTGGTTGGGTGAATTCATGACATATGTGAGAGGTTATTATGAACTAAGGTTTTATTTAAGGTGGATGCTTTAATACACATCTGGGTGGATTGTTTGTGGGCACCTGGGGAATCCAGTGTTGTTCAAGGAGATCCCGGGGAATCCGTGTGATCATCCTATGGTCCGCCACCCAGGATCAAAGGGATCATAAGATTATTCATGCTAGAAACTTCTGTGTGTAGCCACAAGCCATTATGGGCTCTGGCATAGTTGAGTATGTTGTGTGACCTCTTTCAGTGGTAAACTAGCAGATGCAGGGGATGTAGGTGGTATGGTTTACCCGTCAAAAGAGTTAATGCTTCTGAAAGACTATGTCTCGGTCATCCGTTTCTCAAACACCATGTAGTGCAAGAAATCCAACAGAGGATATTAAGTCTTGTGGGGAAAAGTGCACAAACCTCTGCAGAGTGTACAAACTAATCATGGTTAGCCGTGTCCCCGGTTATGGACATCTTGAGTATCTGATGCTTGAATTATTATGATGATCTCATCACTCTTAATTAATTTGTTGGGTTATTGATTATTAATTTTGGGATTGAGATGGGGTTTCCACTCTCAATGTTTTCAACAAACTTTGTAGTTAAATAAAATATATTCCTTTGCAGTAGGGAAAATTGGCTTTACACAAAAATGTTAACCATAGAGCCTCCACCAGCCATATATGCATGTAGATATAGTTGTTATCATGTTCATTGCTCTACAGTGTTATTTTGCCAGCATATTCCATGTGCTGACCCATTTTGGGCTGCAACGTATTATGTTGCAGACTTTTCAAACAAAGAGTAAGGTGTGCTAGGTCGTTGTCGTGCACTCAGCTATGCCGTTGGAGTTGATGCACTCATTTATCTTCGATGCTTCCGCACTTTATCTTATTTAGATGGCCTTAAGCCATATTATTGTAATCAGTTCTCCTTTTGAGACATTCGATGTAATAAGTGTGTGATTGTACTCTATTATAAATCCTTCAAGAATTGTGTGTGTGTCAGCATTACCAATTCAGGGATGACACTTATACATAGAGATTTGACTGTTTGAGGTCGAATCGCTACAAGATGGTATCAGAGCACACGCTGACTATAGGACAAGACCACTAAGATAAGCCATATGTCACTCTTCTCTACTCATTTTTGACTCTTCTCCACTTTCCACTCTATAGATGGCGGACCCAAGGAACAAGTTTGCTCAACTGGATGAAGACACCCCTTTTGGACGACACTTGAAGGAAGACACTAGATACCTGAACATCGGAATACCAAGCTTCACCGGGACCTACACTACCAATTTACCAGAAGAGGAGCGTTGGATGATTCAAGTTCATGTTCCAGGAAGGACATTCACGCCAGTTACTAAGCCCATAGAGTTTTCCTTTGATGCACCAACCTGGAGTCTAGGAAAGAGCATGGCAGCCCACATCCCCATGGGACGCATCGGCGAAGTCTACAACAAGGATCTGGGGGACACCATCTACCAGATATGTGGGTGCTGAGATGAGCGATGGGAGATGATCAGCACCATGAGGGACAAGTCCATTGCAGCATTAATCCAGGAGTTAAATCAGCACATATGTCGACAGGAGAACCAAATGTGCGCCAACATGATAGATCTGAAGAAGGTAATGACCAGGAACATGGAGCTTGAAGAGGAACTCAAGTCTACACGTGATGGATATGAGGCGAAAATTGTAGTGTTACTGGAGAAGAATGAATACCTGAAGAAGAAGCTAGGAGTATTCATGGGAGATCCTGCACCTTGCTACCTCTTGAGCACTGCGTTGGATTTCCCCGAAGAGGAGAGGATGATGCAGCAAAGTAGCGTGAGTATTTACCTCAGTTTTGAGAACCAAGGTATCAATCCAGTAGGAGGCTACGCGCGAGTCCCTCGTACCTACACAAAAACAATAGCTCAACGCAACCAACACGCTTAGGGGTTGTCAATCCCTTCACGGTCACTTACGAAAGTGAGATCTGATAGAGATGATAAATAATATTTTTGGTATTTTTGGTATAGAGATGCAAAGTAAAAGGTAAAAGTAAAGAAATAATAAAGTGATGGAGATTGATATGATGAGAAAGAGACCCGGGGGCCATAGGTTTCACTAGTGGCTTCTCTCGAGAGCATAAGTATTCTACGGTGGGTGAACAAATTACTATTGAGCAATTGACAGAATTGAGCATAGTTATGAGAATATCTAGGTATGATCATGTATATAGGCATCACGTCCGAGACAAGTAGACCGACTCCTGCCTGCATCTACTACTATTACTCCACTCATCGACCGCTATCCAGCATGCATCTAGAGTATTAAGTTAAAAACAGATTAAAGCCTTAAGCAAGATGACATGATGTAGAGGGATATTTTCATGCAATATGATAAAAAAACATCTTGTTATCCTCGATGGCAACGATACAATACGTGCCTTGCTGCCCCTTCTGTCACTGGGAAAGGACACCACAAGATCGAACCCAAAGCTAAGCACTTCTCCCATGGCAAGAAAAACCAATCTAGTAGGCCAAACCAAACTGATAATTCGAAGAGACATGCAAATATAACCAATCATACATAAAAGAATTCAGAGAAGATTCAAATATTATTCATAGATAGACTGGATCATAAACCCACAATTCATCGGTCTCAACAAACACACCGCAAAAAGAAGATTATATCGAATAGATGTCCACAAGAGAGGGGGACAACATTGTATTGAGATCCAAAAAGAGACAAGAAGCCATCTAGCTACTAACTATGGACTCGTAGGTCTGAAGTAAACTACTCACACTTCATCGGAGGGGCTTGGATGATGATGTAGAAGCCCTCCGTGATCGATGCCCCCTCTGGCGGAGGTCCGGAACAGGCCCCAAGATGGGATCTCATGGATACAGAAAGTTGCGGCGGTGGAATTAGATTTTTGGCTCCATCCCCGATCGTTTGGGGGTACGTAGGTATATATAGGAGGAAGAAGTACGTCGGTGGAGCTTCGAGGGGCCCACGAGGCAGGGGCGCGCCCTAGGGGGGGCGCGCCCTCCACCCTCGTGACCGCCTCGTGGCTTTCTTGACGGAGGGTCCAAGTCTCCTGGATCTTATCTGATGAGAAAATCACGTTTCTGAAGGTTTCATTCCGTTTGGACTCCGTTTGATATTCTGTTTCTCCGAAACGCTGAAATAGGCAAAAAACAGCAATTCTGGGCTGGGCCTCCGGTTAATAGGTTAGTCCCAAAAATAATATGGAAGTGGAAAATATAGCCCAATATAGTCCAAAATAGTAGATAATATAGCATGGAGCAATCAAAAATTATAGATACGTTGGAGACGTATCAAGCATCCCCAAGCTTAATTCTTGCTCGTCCTCGAGTAGGTAAATGATAAAAACAGAATTTTTGATGCGGAGTGCTACTTGGCATAATTTTAATGTAATTCTTCTTAATTGTGGTATGAATATTCAGATGCGAAAGATTCAAGACAAAAGTTCATATTGACATAAAAATGATAATACTTCAAGCATACTAACTAAGCAATCATGTCTTCTCAAAATAACATGGCCAAAGAAAGTTCATCCCTACAAAATCATATAGTTTAGTCATGTTTCATTTTCGTCACACAAGAATGCTCTCATCATGCACAACCCCGATGACAAGCCAAGCAATTGTTTCATACTTTAGTAATCTCAAACCTATAAACTTTCACGCAATATATGAGCGCGAGCCATGGACATAGCACTATGGGTGGAATAGAATATAATGAGGGGGTTATGTGGAGAAGACAAAAAAGGAGAAAGTCTCACATCAACGAGGCTAATCAATGGGCTATGGAGATGCCCACCAATTGATGTTAATGCAAGGAGTAGGGATTGCCATGCAACGGATCCACTAGAGCTATAAATGTATGAAAGCTCAACAAAAGAAACTAGTGGGCGTGCATCCAACTTTCTTGCTCATGAAGACCTAGGGCACTTGAGGAGGCCCATTGTTGGAATATACAATCCAATTTCTATAATGAAAAGTTCCCACTAGTATATGAAAGTGATAACATGAGAGACTCTCTACTATGAAGATCATGGTGCTACTTTGAAGCACAAGTGTGGTAAAAGGATAGTAACATTGTCCCTTCTCTCTTTTTCTCTCATTTTTTTGGGGCCTTTTCTTTTTTTACGGCCTTTCTCCTTTTTTGGGCCTTCTCTTTTTATGGCCTTTCTCTCTTTTTTATTTTTTTTATTTCTCACTTCATACAATGCTCTAATAATGATGATCATCACACTTCTATTTATTTACAACTCAATGATTACAACTCGATACTAGAACAAAGATGACTCTATATGAATGCCTCCGGCAGTGTATCGGGATATGCAATGAACCAAGAGTAACATGTATGAAAGAATTATGAACGGTGGCTTTGCCACAAATACTATGTCTTACATGATCGTGCTAAGCAATATGACAATGATGAATGTATCATGATGAACAGAATGATGGAAAGTTGCATGGCAATATATCTTGGAATGGCTATGGAAATGCCATAATAGGTAGGTATGGTGGCTGTTTTGAGGAAGATATAAGGAGGTTTATGTGTGAAAGAGCGTATCATATCACGGGGTTTGGATGCACCGACGAAGTTTGTGCCAACTCTCAATGTGAGAAAGGGCAATGCATGGTACCGAAGAGGCTAGCAAGGATGGAAGGGTGAGAGTGCGTATAATCCATGGACTCAACATTAGTCATAAAGAACTCACATACTTATTGCAAAAATCTACAAGTCAACAAAAACCTCGGCACTACGCGCATGCTCCTAGGGGGATAATTGGTAGGAAAAGACCATCGCTCATCCCCGACCGCCAGTCATAAGGAAGACAATCGAATAACACCTCATGTTTCAAATTTGTTGCATAACGTTTACCATACGTGCATGCTAGAGGACTTGCAAACTTCAACACAATTATTTCTCAATTTCACAACTACTCAACTAGCATGACTTTGATATTATTACCTCCATATCTCAAAACAATCATCAAACATCAAACTTTTCTTAGTATTCAGCACACTCATAAGAAAGTTTTATTATTAATCTTGCATACCAAGCATATTAGGATTTTAAGCAAATTACCATGCTAATAAGACTCTCAAAATAATCTAAGTGAAGCATGAGAGATCAATAGTTTCTATAAAACAAATCCACCACCGTGCTCTAAAAGATATAGGTGAAGCACTAGAGCAAAACTATAAAGATCAAAAGATATAAGTGAAGCACATAGAGTATTCTATCAAATTCCAAATCATGTATAGCTCTATCAAAAGGTATGTACAGCAATGATGATTGTGGTAGACTAACAAGCAAAGACTCAAATCTTAAAAGACGCTCCAAGCAAAACACATATCATGTGGTGAATAAAAATATAGCTCCAAGTAAAGTTACCGAGAGAAGTAGACGAAAGAGGGGATGCCTTCCAGGGCATCCCCAAGCTTAGGCTCTTGCCACTCCTTGTTCCATAATCCATCAAATCTTTACCCAAAACTTGAAAACTTCACAACACAAAACTTAAAGTAGAAAATCTCGTGAGCTCCGTTAGCGAAAGAAAACAAAAGACCACTTCAAGGTACTGTAATTAACTCATTCTTTATTTATATTGGTGTTAAACCTACTGTATTCCAACTTCTCTATGGATTATAAACTATTTTACTAGCCATAGATTCATCAAAATAAGCAAACAACACACGAAAAACAGAATCTGTCAAAAACAGAACAGTCTGTAGTAATCTGTATCTAGCGCAAGATCTGGAACCCCAAAAATTCTAAAATAAATTTCTGGACATGAGTAATTTATCTATTAATCATCTGCCAAAATAATTAACTAAATATCGCTTTCCAAATAAAAATTACAGCAGTTCTCGTGAGCGCTAAAGTTTCTGTTTTTTACAACAAGTTCAACAAGACTTTCCCCAAGTCTTCCCAACGGTTCTACTTGGCACAATCACTAATTAAACACAAAAAACACAACCAGAACAGAGGATGAATAATTTATTTATTACTAAACAGGATCAAAAAGTAAGGAATGAAAATAAAATTGGGTTGCCTCCCAACAAGCACTATCGTTTAACGCCCCTAGCTAGGCATAACAAGCAAGAATAGATCTACGTATTGCCATCTTTGGTAGGCAATCCATAAGTGCCTCTCATGATAGATTCACATGGTAATTTTATTTTATTTATAAGTAAGTGTTCCATGCCCTTTTTTAATGGAAATTGAAATCTAATATTCCCTTCCTTCATATCAATAATTGCACCAACCGTTCTAAGGAAAGGTCTACCGAGAATAATAGGGCAAGAAGGATTGCAATCTATATCAAGAACGATAAAATATACGCGCACATAATTCCTATTTGCAACAATAAGAACATCATTAATTCTTCCCATAGGTTTCTTAATAGTGGAATCCGCAAGATGCAAGTTTAGAGAGCAATCATCAAAATCACGGAAATCTAGCAAATCACACAAAGTTTTGGGAATAGTAGCTACACTAGCACCCAATCACACAAAGCATAAAACTCATAATCTTTAATTTTAATTTTAATAGTAGGTTCCCACACATCATAAAGTTTTCTAGGGATAGAAACTTCCAACTCAAGTTTTTCTTCATAAGATTGCAGCAAGGCATCAATGATATGTTCAGTAAAGGATTTATTTTGACTATAAGCATGAGGAGATTTTAGCAAGGATTGCAACAAGGAAATACAATCAATTAAAGAGCAATTTTCATAATTAAATTCCTTGAATCCAATATAGTGGGTTTAGCAACATCTAGGGTTTTAATTTCTTCAATCCCACTTTTATCAAATTTAGCATCAAGATCAAAAGATTCAGAATTATTGGAACACCTTCTAGGTAATGGTGGATCATATTCAGTCCCATCATTATCAAGATTCATATTGCAAAACAAAGATTTAATAGGGGACACATCAATAACTTTTAGATCTTCATCATTATTTTCATAGGAACTAGAAGAACACGCTTTTATAAAGGCATCTTTCATAGCACGTGTCCTAACGGTTCTTTCCTTGCACTCATCAATGGAAATTCTCATGGCTTTGAGAGACTCATTGATATCATGCTTAGGAGGAATAGATCTAAGCTTTAAAGAATGAACATCAAGAGAAATTCTATCAACATTCCTAGCCAAATCATCAATCTTAAGCATTTTTTCTTCAATCATAGCACTAAAATTCTTTTGCGAAGAAATAAATTCTTTAATATTAGATTCAAAATCATAGGGCATCTTATTATAATTTCCATAAGAATTGTTGTAGGAATTACCATAATTATTAGAGGGATTACTAGGATAAGGCCTAGGATTGAAATTTCCTCTATACGCGTTGTTACCAAAATTATTCCTACCAACAAAATTCACATCCATATATTCATTATTATTATCAATCAAAGTAGACAAGGGCATATCATTAGGATCAGAAGAAACACTCTTATTAGCAAACAATTTCATAAGTTCATCCATCTTTCCACTCAAAATATTAATTTCTTCTATCGCATGCACCTTTTTATTAGTAGATCTTTCAGTATGCCATTGAGAATAATTAACCATAATATTATCTAGGAGTTTAATAGCATCTCCTAAAGTGATTTCCATAAAAGTGCCTCCCGCGGCCGAATCTAAAAGATTCCTAGAAGCAAAATTCAATCTGGCATAAAAAATTTGTATAATCATCCACAAATTCAAACCATGAGTAGGGCAATTACGTATCATTAATTTCATTGTCTCCCAAGCTTGTGCAACATGTTCATGATCAAGTTGCTTAAAATTCATAATATCGTTTCTAAGAGAGATGATCTTAGCGGGAGGAAAATACTTAGAGATAAAAGCATCTTTGCACTTGTTCCATGAATCAATACTATTTTTAGGCAAAGATGAAAACCAAGCTTTAGCACGATCTCTAAGCGAAAAAGGAAATATCTTCAATTTAACAATATCATTATCGACATCTTTGTTCTTTTGCATGTCACACAAATCAATGAAGCTATTTAGATGGGTAGCGGCATCTTCACTAGGAAGGCCGGAGAATGGATCTTTCATGACAAGATTTAGCAAATCAGTATTAATTTTACAAGATTCAGCATCGGTAAGAGGAGCAATCGGAGTGCTAAGGAAATCATTATTGTTGGTATTGGTGAAGTCACACAATTTAGTATTATCTTGAGCCATTGCGACAAACAAGCAATCCAACACACGAGCAAACAAAAAAGCAAACGGGCAAAAAGAGGCAAATAGAGAAAGAGAGGGAGGATAGAGAGAGAGAGGGCGAATAAATCGGCAAGGGTGAAGTGGGGGAGAGTAAAACGAGAGGCAAATGGCAAATAATGTAATGCGGGAGATAGGGATTGTGATGGGTACTTGGTATGTTGACTTTTGCGCAGACTCCCCGGCAACGGCGCCAGAACTTCTTCTTGCTACCTCTTGAGCACTGCGTTGGATTTCCCCGAAGAGGAGAGGATGATGCAGCAAAGTAGCGTAAGTATTTCCCTCGGTTTTTGAGAACCAAGGTATCAATCCAGTAGGAGGCTACGCGCGAGTCCCTCGTACCTACACAAAAAGAATAGCTCAACGCAACCAACACGCTTAGGGGTTGTCAATCCCTTCACAATCACTTACGAAAGTGAGATCTGTTAGAGATGATAAATAATATTTTTGGTATTTTTGGTATAGAGATGCAAAGTAAAAAGTAAAAGCAAAGCAATAATAAAGTGATGGAGATTGATATGATGAGAAAGAGACCCCGGGGCCATAGGTTTCACTAGTGGCTTCTCTCAAGAGCATAAGTATTCTACGGTGGGTGAACAAATTACTGTTGAGCAATTGACAGAATTGAGCATAGTTATGAGAATATCTAGGTATGATCATGTATATATGCATCACGTCCGAGACAAGTAGACCGACTCCTGCCTGCATCTACTACTATTACTCCACTCATCGACCGCTATCCAGCATGCATCTAGAGTATTAAGTTAAAAACAGAGTAACGCCTTAAGCAAGATGACATGATGTAGAGGGATAGTTTCATGCAATATGATAAAACCCCCATCTTGTTATCCTTGATGACAATGATACAATACGTGCCTTGCTGCCCCTTCTGTCACTGGGATAGGACACCACAAGATCGAACCCAAAGCTAAGCACTTCTCCCATGGCAAGAAAAACCAATCTAGTAGGCCAAACCAAACTGATAATTCGAAGAGACTTGCAAAGATAATCAATCATACATAAAAGAATTCAGAGAAGATTCAAATATTATTCATAGATAGACTGTATCATAAACCCACAATTCATCGGTCTCAACAAACACACCACAAAAATAAGATTACATCGAATAGATCTCCACAAGAGAGAGGGAGAACATTGTATTGAGATCCAAAAAGAGAGAATAATCCATCTAGCTACTAACTATGGACCCGTAGGTCTGAAGTAAACTACTCATGCTTCATCGGAGGGGCTTGGATGATGATGTATAAGCCCTTCATGATCGATGCCCCCTCCGGCGGAGCTCCGGAACATGCCCCAAGTTGAGCAATTGACAGAATTGAGCATAGTTATGAGAATATCTAGGCATGATCATGTATATATACATCACGTCCGAGACAAGTAGACCGACTCCTGCCTGCATCTACTACTATTACTCCACTCATCGACTGCTATCCAGCATGCATCTAGAGTATTAAGTTAAAAACAGAGTAACGCCTTAAGCAAGATGACATGATGTAGAGGGATAGTTTCATGCAATATGATAAAAACCCCATCTTGTTATCCTTGATGACAATGATACAATACGTGCCTTGCTGCCCCTTCTGTCACTGGGAAAGGACACCACAAGATCGAACCCAAAGCTAAGCACTTCTCCCATGGCAAGAAAAACCAATCTAGTAGGCCAAACCAAACTGATAATTCGAAGAGACTTGCAAAGATAATCAATCATACATAAAAGAATTCAGAGAAGATTCAAATATTATTCATAGATAGACTGGATCATAAACCCACAATTCATCGGTCTCAACAAACACACCACAAAAATAAGATTACATCGAATAGATCTCCACAAGAGAGAGGGAGAACATTGTATTGAGATCCAAAAAGAGAGAATAAGCCATCTAGCTACTAACTATGGACCCGTAGGTCTGAAGTAAACTACTCATGCTTCATCGGAGGGGCTTGGATGATGATGTATAAGCCCTCCATGATCGATGCCCCCTCCGGCGGAGCTCCGGAACATGCCCCAAGATGGGATCTCGTGGATACAGAAAGTTGCGGCAGTGGAATTAGGTTTTTGGCTCCGTCCCCGATCGTTTGGGGGTACGCAGGTATATATAGGAGGAATAAGTATGTCGGTGGAGCTTCGAGGGGCCCATGAGGCAGGGGGCGTGCCCTAGGGGGGGCGCCCTCCACTCTCGTGACCGCCCTGTGGCATTCTTGACGGAGGGTCCAAGTCTCCTGGATCTTACCTGATGAGAAAATCACCATTCCGAAGGTTTCATTCTGTTTGGACTCCGTTTGATATTCTTTTTCTCCAAAACACTGAAATAGGCAAAAAACAACAATTCTGGGCTGGGCCTCCGGTTAATAGGTTAGTTCGAAAAATAATATAAAAGTGGAAAAAAGCCCAATATAGTCCAAAACAGTAGATAATATAGCATGGAGCAATCAAAAATTATAGATACGTTGGAGATGTATCACACCTGAGGAGGACATCCGTTCTAAAGACTATATCATCATCGACAACACAGATTCCAACCTCGACAGTAGTGATGATGATTACAAAGATGAAGCTCGAGCAGATATCATGGAGTCTTCCACCGATCAAAATTTCTAGTTGACCACCATATTATCAGTAGTATTCCCCCATGTATATAGTGGTAGCATGAGTATTTTGTAACGGTAGTTAGATCGTTTGTATGCCCTTCTTTGAATTGAGTGGTGTGATATAAATGTGTTCGTCTCATGTGCATATGGTAGTGTCTTCTCTTTAGACCTCATTCTATTCTAATCTCTCCCCTCTAAACCCAGCAGATGCCTCCGAGACGTGACCCCAGATTTGTCTTCCCACCCGAGCTCACTCAGTTGATCCAACAGCAGAATGCCTTGATGTAGCTACTAGTTCAGAACGAAGGCAACAACAACAACAACAAATCGCCGCCACCACCTCTAGTTGACAACTTAGCCCGTTTTCTGAGGTTGAATCCGCCGGTGTTTTCTAGTAGCACCGAGCTGATTGTTGCCGATGATTGGCTCCACAGGATTGGAAGGGAGCTGACCACCGTAGGTTGCACAGATGCTGAGAAGGTGCGTTTCGCCGCACATCAACTGGATGGACCCGCAGCCTCACGGTGGGAGAATTACACAGCCACTTTTCCTATAGCCAATGTCACTTGGGATCACTTTCAGCAAGCTTTTCGTACTGCATGTCTCAACTGGAGCTATGAGCATGAAGAAGCGTGAGTTTCGCAACTTACGCCAAGGAAATCGTACTGTGGGGCAGTACGTGGATGAGTTCAGCAAGTTAGCTCATTATGCCCCGGATGATGTGGCCATAGATGCCGCGAAGCAGGAGAAGTTTATGGAAGGGCTAAATGATGGGGTGAGTATGTATTTGATGGTAGCAACATTTACTAATTACCAGGAGTTGGTAGATAGGGCTCTTATGATTGAAGGGAAGCATCAGCAGATAGAGAGCCGCAAGAGGAAGTATGGACAAGGGAAGTATAATTCTGGAGCTCAGCAGAAGCCTCGCTTTACCCCGAACTCAGGAGGATACACCCATAACCATGGAGGCCACATCACAATGGAGGAAGTTCACATAACCATAGTGGTCCCAAGAATGGAAATGGGAATGGAGCAAGCATCAACCAGAACCGTTCCAACCCAGCAACACCCGCTAACAAGGATCTGAGTCATGTCACCTGTTACAAGTGCGGGAAGACTGGGCACTACACCAGCTGTTGGGAATATAGCTACCAGGTATGACCCGCCCAGGAGGGGCCGGGTAAACCCCAATGGCGGGTTACGAGAAGAAGCCCAGTAAATGTTCAAGGTGATAGTTTATTAAGACTTATAGAAAGCCTAAGCCCAGAGGCGGCTTAAGGCCCAATATTGTGAACCGCCATATGTAGACAAAGACTTGTAAAGAAAGGCATATAAAAGAAGTCACTGAGCCGGACACGTTTTATGAGCCGGCCAGTATTCTGTAGGCCGCCAGGCGTCAACCCGTGTATATAAGGGGACGACCCGGCGGCGGCTTAGGACAAGAAACAAGAGATCGATAGCGAAGCTAGAAGATTTGCTCCTTGATCATCGAAACATAGCAATACAACATCAACTGGACTAGGCCTTACCTTCACCGTAAGGGGCCGAACCAGTATAAACCTCTCGTGTCCTTTGTCCTAATTAACCCCTTTAAGCTTCCTAGTTGCGATGGCCCTGTGACTAAGTTCTTTTTCTAGGACATTTGCCGTGACAATTCCACGACAGTTGGCGCCCACCTTGGGGCCAGCGCACGGTGGATTTGAGTTCTTGAAGGGCAGCTTTGAAGGGCTCAAGGGATACGTTGTGGGCCGGATGACAAAAAGTCATCGCGGCAAGCTCTACATCAACGATGAAGGCTGGGGCCCCGAGGCCGGCTCAATTGAGTATGGGTACCGGGTCCCCTTTGGTGGAATCCATGTATTCATCGGCCGGATCGGCGAATCGGGCCCTGAGCCGGACGTTTGCACCAACCTCATCAAGACGGCTCAGCGTGCGAGATCCACCCGGGCTCAACCTGCCGTGAGGCATGCCTTCATGGGTTGCATCCATGGAGGTGAATTCTCTGAAGGATCAGTGGATGGCGGTGAGACGGCCATCTATTCTGACGGTGAGTCGTCCTCGGGCGAGAGAAATTCTTTGTATCAGTTACAAGATGGCATGCTTGGGGGCTGTTTCGATGGCAGCAGTATTCTGGACCTCTCTGAGCCACCGAATCGAGCCGGAGTTTTCAAGGCTGGCACTCAACCCGGGCAGAACTCTACGGCTGCGGCAGCGATAACCACTGGGTCGGCAGCAGCCGGGTCAGGAGACCCCGCGCGCCCCCCGGCTCAGGTGCTAATGGACCTCATGGATAAGTTACGGCTCTGTTGACTGTTGTAGTGGAGCCGGCGGATAAGGCTCAGCATGACGCGGAGGTGGCACGGTTGCGCGAAGAGATGGCACAGGCCAAGGAAAATTTAGCAGGAGAAGAGGCCAGGATGGCCATGGAGCGGGCGCCTTTGGATGCTCGTGCTCAGCAGCTTCAGGCAGAGACTTTCCGGGTGTCGGTGGATCTGAACGCGTCAAACGAGGTCATGAGGAGAAGGCACCAGAAAACTCAGTCACGTCAGCCTCTGACTTACGACCCTAGGAATCTCTTCTAGACACCCGGGGCTGGTCCGAGTAACCCGCCGGACGCAAACCGGACCACGACACCCGGGGCTAGTGTGCCAGTTCAACCGCAGGCAATGGAACCACCCCGTATGAATACGGCTCCACCTCATTACACACCAATACCATCGGGTCACTTTTCTAACCCTTTGGAGAAACTCATCGCTGTGTCGGCTCGTTTGGCGGCTCTCCCAATGGACGGTGACTCTTCGACAGCAATTGAAACACGAAGGGTGAGAGAACTTCTTCAGACGGCTCTGGCACAGCAGGATGCGTACTCTTACAGTCGAGACAGAATCCGTTCAACCCCTCGCCCAAGCCGGAGCCGGAGCCCGAGCTATAATAGGCATATGGACTCAGCCACTATGTCGAGCAATGTTCAACGCCGTATCCAACCACGCAGGCATGAGCCGGTGCAGGGGGGGCCTTAACTTGGCGGATCAAGAGAGAATCCGTCAAGAGGCTGAGCGGGCGGTTCAACTGGTAGCTGAGAAGGCGGCTCATCAGGCTTTTCCGACTTATCCGGCAACCTCTGTTGAGGCAGGAGTGGCCACAAGAACAGGAGGTGTCCCTTGCCTGGTGTCGGCTATATGTAATGAATGCTTGCCAAAAGATTTTAAGGGGCCTCATAAGGTGCCTAATTACACGGCCAACTTACAGCCTGGGGCATGGATTGAAAGTTATGAGATGGAGATGGAGCTGTTGGAGGTCAGCGATGCAGCAATGGCTAAGTACTTCACTATGATGTTGGATGGAACGTCTCGCACTTGGTTGAAAGGGTTGCCACCCAACTCCATCGGCTCATGGGCGGAGTTAAAAGCCCGGTTCATTCAGAACTTCAAGGACACATGTAAATAACCTATGTCAATCATGGACGTGACTAATTGTAAGCAAGAGGAAGGTGAGTCCACGACCCATTGGGTGCGCCAGGTCAAGGAGATAATACATTCATCTGATAAGATGGATGTCGGCTCTGCGGTCTTAATGTTGGAGAAAAATTGTCGTTTTGAACCTCTGAAACAGAAGCTAGGGCGGCTCAAGCGTGATTGTAATGACATGGGCCAGTTGATGGCGGCCCTGGTCAAATATGCTGATTCTGACAGTACCAAGGATCCCGTGTGTGATGAAGAAAAGATAGGGAAGGGAAAGAAGAATGGCAACGACAAGGGTCACCAGCATAACCTGACGAATCAAGGAGGTAATAAACGTAAGGCTGATGAGTTTGTGGCTAACACCAATACACAGGGCAACAACCAACGGCGCAAGGGTAGGCCGCCTCCTCGGTCAGGCGGGTCAGGTCCCCCCCTCGAGCCACTACTGAATGAACCTAATCCAAGACACGGCACCCGGGAGAAACCAGCTACCCATCTGTGGAAGGACTGTACGATCATGAAGGCATTTAAAAATTCCAACATGTTTGATGGTAGCCATGGACCTGGTGGCGGTTCAGGTGGGGGCGGCTTTCATGGCCCGGGCGCCGGTTCAGGTGGAGGCGGTTTTCACAGTCAGGGCCATCCGGGTAACCAGGGTGGCTATAATCAGCAACCCGGCCAAAGTAATCAGCAGCAACAGCAGCAACAGTCCGGGTATCAGAGTAACCCAAAACAGTTGAATAGTGGGCGGTACCACGTATTTACCACTAGTTTATGCAAGAGGGACCATAAGCTTCATAAGAGGGCTATCAATGCTGTTGAGCCAGCGATTCCATGTTACTTGAGGTGGTCAGAACAGCCTATTGTGTGGAGTAGGGAAGATCATCCTCCCAGGGTTGATAATTCGGGTCACTTGGCCTTGGTGGTGGCACCTCAGGTTGGTGGATATAAGTTCACTAAGGTGCTCATGGACGGAGGCAATAACATCAACATCCTCTATTACGAGACGTTTCGTCGGATGGGGTTGACTGATAAGAGTCGTAAACAATCCAACACTGTTTTTCATGGTGTTGTGCCCGGTAAGTCGGCATACCCAGTTGGTAAGATTGAACTGGAAGTAGCCTTTGGGGATGAATATGATTCCAGGGCTGAGAAGTTAACTTTTGAGGTGGTTAAGATCAAAAGCCCATATCATGCTCTGTTTGGACGACCGGCTTATGCCAAGTTCATGGCTCGGCCGTGTTATGTGTATATGCAGCTCAAGATGCCGGGTTATAAAGGCACCATCACAGTACATGGAAGCCGGAAAATAGCCCTGGAATGTGAAGGAGGTGATGCCGCTTATGCTGAATCTGTTTGTGCGACAGAGGAGTTAAAGTTTTATAAAGATAATGTTGACCCGGCAGACATGACATCTTTGAAGAAGCCAACTGATACGTCTCCAACGTATCTATAATTTTTGATTGCTCCATGCTATATTATATACTGTTTTGGACATTATTGGGATTTATTATCCACTTTTATATTATTTTTGGGACTAACCTATTAACCGGAGGCCCAACCCAGAATTGCTGTTTTTTGCCTGTTTTAAGGTTTCGAAGAAAAGGAATATCAAACGGAGTCCAAACGGAATGAAACCTTCGGGAACGTGATTTTCTCACCGAATACAACTCAGGAGACTTGGACCCTACGTCAAGCCAATTAACAGGAGGCCACGAGGTAGGGGGCGCGCCTGCCCCCCCCCTCCCCAGGCGCGCCCTCCACCCTCGTGGGCCCCCTGTTGCTCCACCGACGTACTTTTTCCTCCTATATATATCCATGTACCCCCAAACGATCAGATACGGAGCCAAAAACCTAATTCCACCGCTGCAACTTTATGTATCCACGAGATCCCATCTTGGGGCCTGTTCCGGAGCTCCGCCGGAGGGGGCATCGATCATGGAGGGATTCTACATCATCATCCAAGCCCTTCTGATGAAGTGTGAGTAGTTTACTTCAGACCTACAGGTCCATAGTTAGTAGCTAGATGGCTTCTTCTCTCTTTTTGGATCTCAATACAATGTTCTCCCCCTCTCTCGTGGAGATCTATTCGATGTAATCTTCTTTTTGCGGTGTGTTTGTTGAGGCAGATGAATTGTGGGTTTATGATCAAGTCTATCTATGAATAATATTTGAATCTTCTCTGAATTCTTTTATGTATGATTGGTTATCTTTGCAAGTCTCTTCGAATTATCAGTTTGGTTTGGCCTACTAGATTGTTTGTTCTTGCCATGGGAGAAGTGCTTAGCTTTGGGTTTGATCTTGCGGTGTCCTTTCCCAGTGACAGAAGGGGCAGCAAGGCACGTATTGTATCGTTGCCATCGAGGATAACAAGATGGGATTTTTATCATATTGCATGAAACTATCCCTCTACATCATGTCGTCTTGCTTAAGGCGTTACTCTGTTTTTAACTTAATACTCTAGATGCATGCTGGACAGCGGTCGATGGGTGGAGTAATAGTAGTAGATGCAGGCAGGAGTCGGTCTACTTGTCTCGGACGTGATGCCTATATACATGATCATACCTAGATATTCTCATAACTATGCTCAATTCTGTCAATTGCTCAACAGTAATTTGTTCACCCACTGTAGAATACTTATGCTCTTGAGAGAAGCCACTAGTGAAACCTATGGCCCCGGGGTCTCTTTCTCATCATATAAATCTCCATCACTTTATTATTGCTTTGTTTTTACTTTGCCTTTTACTTTTCACTTTGCATCTCTATACCAAAAATACCAAAAATATTATTTATCATCTCTATGAGATCTCACTTTCGTAAGTGACCGTGAAGGGATTGACAACCCGTAAGTGCGTTGGTTGCGTTGAGCTATTGTTTTTGTGTAGGTATGAGGGACTCTCGTGTAGCCTCCTACTGGATTGATACCTTGGTTCTCAAAAACTGAGGGAAATACTTACGCTACTTTGCTACATCATCCTCTCTCTTCGGGGAAATCCAACGCAGTGCTCAAGAGGTAGCACCAACTACGGAGCATGAACCGGTGTTAAAATTCAAGTCAGCTGATGACACCAAGATGGTTGATTTTGTGCCCGGCGACTCATCCAAACAGTTCATCATCGGCGCCAACTTGGATCAAAAATAGGAAAGCGCGCTCATCGAGTTCATCTATGAGAACCGGGACATCTTTGCATGGAAACCTTTTGACATGCCGGGTGTCCCGAGAGAACTCGCTGAGCACACTCTTAATATTGATCTGAAGTTTAAGCCAGCCAGGCAGTTTCTTTGACGGTTTAACGAGGAAAGGCGCAAGGCCATTGGAGAAGAGGTGGCCCGGCTCTTGGCGGCCGGGTTCATTGTTGAAGTTTTTCACCCAGAGTGCTTGGCTAACCCGGTGCTTGTACTCAAGAAGAATGGCACCTGGTGTATGTGTGTGGATTACACCGATTTGAACAAGGCTTGTTCGGCCGATCCTTTTGCTCTCCCTCGTATTGATCAGATCATTGATACTATGGCGGGTTGTGAGCGTTTGAGTGTTTTGGATGCATATTCAGGTTATGATCAGATCAAGATGGCAGTTAAGGACCAGGAGAAGACGGCTTTCATCACTCCGTTTGGAGCCTTCTGCTATGTGTCTATGCCTTTTGGACTGAAAAGTGCCCAGGCAACGTATCAACAATGTGTACAGAATTGTCTTCACAATCAGATTGGGCGTAACGTTCATGCTTATGTGGATGACATAGTAGTAAAATCCAGAGAGAAGGAAACCTTGGTAACTGATCTGAAGAAGACCTTTGATAACCTCCGGGTCTACAAGATGATGCTTAACCTGGCCAAATGTGTTTTTGGAGTCCCAGCTGGTAAACTTTTGGGTTTTTTGGTGTCTAACAGAGGTATTGAGGCTAATCCGGAGAAAATTTAGGCAATTACATCTCGGGCCAAACCGGTGTGCATCAGTGACGTTCAGCGTTTGGCGGGTCGCGTCGCTGCCTTAAGCCGGTTCATAAGCCGGTTAGGGGAGAAGGCGATGCCTTTGTATCAAATGATGAAAAAGGCGGATGACTTTGTCTGGAGTGATGCTGCTAACTCTGCTTTTGAGGATCTGAAAAAACAGCTCGCTGAGCCACCGGTTCTTGCTGCTCCGGTTGAGAAAGTGTCGTTGTTGTTATATGTAGCTGCTAACTCACATGCGGTCAGCGTGGCCATTGTTGTGGAGCGCAAGGAGGCTGGCAAGGAACATCCGGTCCAACGGCCGGTTTACTACGTCAGTGAGGTGCTCATTAAATCTAAACAAAGATATCCACACTGGCAGAAGCTCGTTTATGGGGTGTTCATGGCAAGCCGGAAGCTTAAACATTACTTTCAGGGTCACCCAATCACTGTGGTTAGCTCTGCTCCTATAGGAGACATCATTCAAAATAGAGAAGCCACAGGACGAGTCGCCAAGTGGGCTATTGAACTTGGGTCTCATGGTTTGAAGTATATGCCACGTACTGTGATCAAATCTCAAGTGCTGGTTGACTTCATTAATGACTGGACAGAATTGCAGATGCCAGAGGAGAAACCAGACAACACATATTGGACGATTCATTTTGATGGGTCTAGACAGTTGGAAGGCTCGGGGGCTGGAGTTGTTTTAACTTCTCCTCGAGGGGACAAGTTTTGTTATGTGTTGTGATTGATGTTTCCTTGTACTAACAACGCATCGGAATATGAAGCCTTGCTCCATGGTCTTTGAATGGCTAAAGAGATGAGTCTGAGCCGGGTCCGGTGCCTTGGTGATTCAGATTTGGTGGCTCAACAGGTGTCAGGCAAGTGGGATTCCAAGGATCCTCTCATGGCGGCTTATCGCCACGAGGTCGACGCTGTTGCAGGGCATTTTAAGGGTTATCAAGTGGAACACATTGACCGCAGAAAGAACAAAGCGGCCGATGCCTTAAGCCGGTTGGGATCTCAGCGTAAGCCGGTACCACCTAACACCTTTTTGGATGTTTTACATAACCCGTCTGTTAAGTTGCCTACAGAGGAAGATTTGGCCATTCCTGGCCCGGAGGCACAGTTAGTGGCGGCTATTCATGTTATTCCAGATTGGACAGTGTCATTCCTGGCTTACATGACCCGGGGCGAGTTGCCATAGGACGAGACCCTGGCCCGACAGATAACCCGACGGTCCAAGTCAATGACGATTTCTGACGGAGAGTTGTACCATCGCAGCGTCACTGGAGCGTTTCAGCGTTGTGTTTCTCCTGAAGAAGGTCAAGAAATACTTCGTGAGATTCACGAAGGGAATTGTGGTCATCACGCCGGGTCAAAGTCTCTTGTGGCCAAAGCTTTTCGTCATGGTTTTTACTGGTTAACGGCTCACGCGGATGCAGAGGATCTGGTCAGTAGGTGTGATGCATGTCAAAAATTTGCACGATGAGCGCATGTGCCGGCTCAAGAGTTGCGGATGATTCCAATCACTTGGCCGTTTGCAGTTTGGGGGCTTGACATGGTTGGACCTTTCAAAAGGTCCAAGGATAAAAATACACATCTTTTAGTGGCAGTTGACAACTTCACAAAATGGGTTGAGGCAGAGTCAGTGAGTAAGTGTGATGCAGCCACGGCGGTTCAGTTCATGAAAAAGGTGATTTTTCGCTTTGGTTTTACACACAACATTATCACTGACAATGGCACTAATTTGTCCCAAGGTGCTATGGAGGAGTTTTGTCAACGTGAGCATATCCGGCTTGATGTTTCTTCCATAGCTCACCCTCAATCTAATGGTCAGGCTGAGCGAGCAAATCAGGAAATCTTAAAAGGTCTCAATCCCCGGCTTAGGGTTCCCTTACAATGGACGTCGGGTTGTTGGGTAGAGGAATTACCCTCAGTGCTGTGGAGCATTAACACCACTCCTAATAGGTCTACAGGTTATACACCTTTCTTCATGGTTTATAGAGCGGAAGCAGTGCTGCCCAGTGACATCCGTCATGACTCGCCTCGCGTGGCGGCTTACGTTGAAGCTGATAATGAACAAGCCTGACAGGATGCACTTGACTTGTTAGATGAGGAGAGAGATTTAGCGGCGGCTCGATCAGCAATTTATCAACAGGACCTGCGCCGTTATCACGGCCGTCGGGTTAAGTCCAGGACTTTTCAAGAAGGCGACCTGGTGCTCCGGCTCATCCAGGATCTGTCTGATGCACACAAACTATCCCCGCCATGGGAAGGACCTTTTATGGTCAGCAAGAATTTAAACAACGGGTCATATTACCTCATTGACATTCGAGAGCATAAAGATTCACGTAAGTCGGAGGAGGAGACCCGTCGGCCATGGAACATTGCTCAGCTTCGGCCATACTACACCTGAGCTACCAGCTCTCGTCATGTACATACTTTGACATTGTATATATTATGATAAGTAATAAAGCAGGACTTCTGTCTTTTTCCTCTTCAAAGATCATATATCTTTATTATTTTCATTATTTAAGTGACTATTAAGGAGCTGATCATATCTGAATTTAGCTTAACCTTTTTGGTACGGCTTATGATCGTATTCGAATCTAGCTGTAAACCTCATATGTCACTTGGGGGCTTCCTGTTCAAACATAGGTCGTATTCAATCCAAAGAGAACATAGCTGTCGTAACCCTCTTGATCGGCTCAAAGCCAGACTCACTAGGGGGCTTCTTGATTGTATCTGAATCATAGCTTAACCCCTTTTTGGGTCCGACTTGGATCGTATTCGAATCAGGGTCGTTAAAAACCTCTCAAGGTCCTTTGGGGGCTTCCTATTCAAACATAGGTCGTATTCGAACCAAAGAGAACATATCTATCGGTACCCTCTTGATCGGTGCAACGCCAAAGCCACTAGTGGCTATATGAACGTATTCGAATCTTAGCTTAACCCCTTTGGTCCGGTTTACTGATCATATTCGAATCAGAAACCCCCAAATTTATGTTGTTTGAAATCTGCTATTCTGTCTTACTGGTTTTTATTGTCTCAAATCTAAACTATCAGTATGGTTTTTATTTAAGCTAGCTTCATTATTTGACAATAAGCCGCCAAGGCATGATAGTCATCAGGTATATGGAAGCATTGACTTCTCAAAAAGATTGGGTCATTAACCTCATCATCTGGATCATGAAAACTGGCAGTCCAGAAACACAGGTATGACAGTGTTGTTCACGAACAGGTTTTTCAGCCTTATTTATCTTTTCCAATAAAGACATATACCGGGTGTTTTTGACCCGTCCAGTGTTAAACCGCCAGGCCATCTCTTTCATTTTTTGTAGGAGCAAAGTTAAAAAATTGCAGATATAATCAAAGATGTGCTGGCAAAGAGTAATATGCAACATTTTGTGTGCGATGGCATAAGCAACACATGCAGTTTTTAAGCTAAATCTATTACAAGGCTTTGAGAGCCCACAAGATGGTTATGACTCTCCCCTCGTCGGTTCATCTCCTTCTACTGATTGGAAGCTGGGCTTGGACCAGTCAAAGCCGTTCAAAGCAATGAACTCCTCCTCATCATCAATCAGGCTGGCCGGGTCAACTTCCGGAGCAAAAGCGTGTTGACAAACCGGCGGGATAAGATCTGTCACCTTATAAGAGGGAGTCGCCATCTTCTTATTCTCCATATCAAAACCCGGCTGATATTTATCGATGCTGGTCTCATCTCCAAGAATGGTAGCTTGAGGTCGAACTCCCCTCACACAGGCAATGAAGTCATCTTGATCAAATGGAGTCCCGTCTTCCTTGACAGTAGGGTACCCCTTAGCCACATCCACCGGATCTAGACCTGGCACCCAGGCTTTGGAGCGGCTCGGGGCAGTCAGGGCTCCGGCTCTAGCACATGATCATTTGACTTCTTGAAACCTGGCGGGTAAGATTGATAACTTCTTCAAGACATCGCTCAACCGATTGGGTCCTTGGTTGGCAGGGGAGATGGTGGCAAGTGCTCGTTGAGCGCCAGTATACAATTGCTCCACTAAGGTATACACCTCCTTCAATTTGGTCACACTGTCTTGGCTTAGATTTTTGCTTCGTGGACCTGCGGGTGCTTTTTAAACAAAGGCTCAGCATGCGGCTTGTAGTCCGGGTCAAAAGCAGGTATAATTGATTAATACAGATGACTTACCAAAGATGGCGGAGACCATTTGAGACACCCGGTTCTTCAAGCCGGTGAGCTCCGTGGTAACCTCCTCAAGAGCCGCCTCAGCTGTTTCAGCATCTTGTATCAGCAGCGTCTTTTCTTCGGCCCAAGATTTCTTCTTTGCAGTCAAGCTGGTCTTCAATTTTTCTGTCTCAGAAAGACTCAATTGGAGTTTAGAGTCAACAGTCTTGATTTCTGCCTCTTGATCCGTCAGCCGGGTCTTTGCATCAGTTAATTGGGAGCCCAGTTCAGATAGGGCGTTCTACAAAACATGCACAAGTGTGTCAAGGCTTAAACTAAAAGTTATAAGGGCTCAAGTCTCAAGTACTATGCACCACAATACCACTTGACACTTGGGCGCTAATGTCTGCCAAAGAAATTTTTTACGACTCTTATATGTTTCAAGTCCCAAGTGTTTTACAAAGTAACATCACTTGGCACTTGGGGGCTAATGCAAGATATTCAGAAAGTTCCTCAAGATTAAGCCGGCTTGCAATACTTATTGGGACTAGTAAAAGACAGTTATGAAGTTAAGTACCGGTTCATTTATGATAAATTGAGCCGGCCCTTGGGGACTACAGGTGAAGTTTATGCTACTTTGTTGGACTTTCGAAAAGCTTAGAGACAAAGTATCAACCTATATCATAAAGTCTACAGATCATTCAGGTTCATCATCTGAAGACTTGGGGGCAGACAGAGTATAAGTGAACCGGAGAACATACCTCATATTCTAGCTGTAGTTGCTTGACCATCTCAATTTCCGACTCACGGCTGGAATGAACATGACTGAGATAACCGGACAGTATGTCACTAGCATTCAGATGAGTGTAGTGAGAAATATCAAAACACACATTCTGCTTGTCCAAGGCTTCTTGCTTAGTAGTGTGTCGGGCTAACACAGGGGGGGTCCCCAGTTCAACAAATCGGCTACCAGTAGTCAACACGTCAATATCAGAAGTTGTTGGCAGGTTAGCTGAACTAGATGGTTCAGTGATAGTCGGATTAAGGGTGATCTCATCGGCTGACAACTCAGGAGGATCCAATTGAGTATGAACAGCCGAGTCTTCAGGTGCTTCAGTTTCAGAGGGAGGAGTTGGCATGGCCGGCTCAGGTGCAGGAACCTTCGGGTCTTCTGACGGCTTAATCACCTTGGCCTTCTTGGATTTGGATTGGCCGCTAAGAAAAGTTTTATGAGACAGTTAGTGTAAGGATGCAGTTTTTAAAGATACAGAGGAAAGCTGATTTTTCCTTACCCAGGAGCGGTTTTGAAAGCCGGAAACTGAGTCTGATATGAGTCGCGAGAAGAGCAAGAAACCTCCTGTAAAAGGTAAAATAAAGTCAGTGAGGCAAGGGAATAGATTCATTAATGAAAGCAAAAGATGAAGATGAAAGAAACCTCATTCTGGCGTTTTCGAGGAGTTTGTTGTAAAATGGAAGGCAGTTCATCATCGTCATTATTCCAGGCCTGACGGTGGCTCTCATGTTGCTGCTTTTTCAAAAGAAAATGAGGGTCCAAATAAGCCAAAGGGTGCGAAAACCTTACTTTCCGGGTTACCAGTCGAAGTTTCTGTCCTGGCAAATGGGCTGAGTCGGAGGAAATAGTTACCTCTTCTTCTACGGCCTGGCTGGCCCCCGGGTCGTCCTGGCAATAGTCAGTGTCAATAAGGTTATTAAAAAACTGGCCAAGGGAGTCAAGGGCTACCTCCGACTCAGTATCATCGTCAAGCTTTAACAGGTCCGAAGCAGTGCTCCTTTTCTTCTTGGACCTCCGGGTCGTCTTCCTGGTGGCTATGGCGGCAGTTCTAGCCTTCTTGGCAGCTTCATGGTCATACTTGGCCTTCCAGACGTCAGATTTGGCCTATAAACAAATAAACAGGATAAAAGGTCATGCAAGTATTTAAAACTGCTGAGGAAAGCACAAAAGAGAAAGAGGTCAGGGTTTTTTACCTCTGGTGCCGGGTTAAGTTTACAGAAGGGGTTTAACCCAACCTCACTTCAGTCCTCATACTTGCCATTCACAAGGAGGGTTGACATTGCAACAATGTCTTCTTTAGTTAGTTGTACAGAGTTGTGATGCAGAGAGTCATCTAGGCCTCCGCCATATTCATACATCAATTTGGATCGGCGGCTTAGAGGAATGACCCGCCACGAGATCCAGCAACGGATGAAGTCAACTCCGGTTAAGCCATTCCCCGGTAAGGCATTGATCCTTTTAATAGATGGAATAAGCTTCTTGCGTTTAGCAACAGTAAGTTTATCAGGGAGCACAAACTTGGAATTGAGACGCTCCGTGCGATAACCCGGCAGTGGTTTTTTATTGGCTGGAGACGTATCTTGGCAATAGAACCAGGTCTGATTCCAATCTTTGGGATGACTCGGTAAGACTATTAAGGGAAAGACAGCGCCATGTCAATGCTGAATTGAGATTCCACTGAGTTCCAAGTGAGGACCGTTGGTGCACTCATTCTAGCGGTTCAGATAAAAGTACTCTCTGAAGAGTTCCATAGTCGGCTATTCTTGACAATACACCTCACAGAGAACTTGAAAATTGCAGATGTTGGATATGGAATTGGGTCCAAGATCTTGAGGGTGAAGTTTGAAAAAATGAAGAACATCTCTGAAGAACTTTGAGCCGGGTGGTGAAAACTCCCGATTCAGGTGGTCAGTGAAGACAATAACTTCACCGTCTTTGGGATTAGGCCGTTCCTCGTCCGGGTCAGGTGCACGATAAGACATAACATTTTTCCCTGGTGAAAATCCTATGGTGAAAAATTCCTTCAAGGTATCTTCAGTGACTGTGTAAGGGACCCAGTTGCAGAGAGTCGGTACTTTTTACGGCATGATGATCAAAGGACAAACTGAAAAGAAAGTAGCGTGCCGGTTCAATTCAATGGTGAAATTAAAAGTTAAATGATGATGGTGCAAATGAGTAATGGCGTCTTAAGTAAGGGCTAATGTCATATAAGGGAAAAGTGAGCCGGCGTAATAAGCCGCCATGACTAAAGACATTTCAAGGAAACCAGAAATAGAATTGGCTAAGTGTTAAGGCAAACAGATTTCCCAAAGCTATCACTAGTATTCTGGATCAAAATGGGTCAGAAAAGAAAAATAAATCTAGACCTAAAGAATGTGCGCGGAGGAGTTCATCAGCTCTAAGAAGGTATCTGTGCAAAGGAAAAGGATCTACTAACATCTAAAATGGGCGTAAAACCACTACCGCATAAGTTCTACTTTCCTTCTGGATCAAAAGAGGGTACGGAGAAGAAATTACAAGGAGCTCTGTGATGAATGGCGAAGAATGTCGATGAACTTGATGTCTACTACACAACCTTCTTCTTGTAGAGGTTCTTGGGCCTCCAAGTGCAGAGGTTTGTAAGACAGTAGCAAATTTCCCTCAAGTGGATGACCTAAGGTTTATCAATCCATAGGAGGCGTAGGATGAAGATGGTCTCTCTCAAGCAACCCTGCAACCAAATAACAAAGAGTCTCTTGTGTCCCCAACACACTCAATACAATGGTAAATTGTATAGGTGCACTAGTTCAGCGAAGAGATGGTGATACAAGTGGTATATGGATGGTAGACAATAGTTTTTGTAATCTGAAAATATAAAAACAGAAAGGTAACTAATGATAAAAGTGAGCGTAAATGGTATTGCAATGCGTTGACACAAGGCCTAGGGTTCATACTTTCGCTAGTGCAAGTTCCCTCAACAATAATAACATAATTGGATCACATAACTGTCCCTCAACATGCAACAAAGAGTCACTCCAAAGTCACTAATAGCGGAGAACAAACGAAGAGATTATGGTAGGGTACGAAACCACCTCAAAGTTGTTCTTTCCAATAAATCCGTTGGTCTATTCCTATAATTTTCACAAACAGCCCTAGAGTTCGTACTAGAATAACACCTTAAGACACAAATCAACCAAAACCCTAATGTCACCTAGATACTCCAATGTCACCTCAAGTATCCATGGGTATGATTATACAATATGCATCACACAATCTCATATTCATCTATTCAACCAACACAAAAGTACTTCAAAGAGTGCCCCAAATATTCTACCGGAGAGTCAAGACGAAAATGTGTGCCAACCCCTATGCATAGGTTCATGGGCGGAACACGCAAGTTGATCACCAAAACATACATCAAGTGGATCAATAGAATACCCCATTGTCACCATGGGTATCCCACGCAAGACATACATCAAGTGTTCTCAAATCCTTAAACACTCAATCCGATAAGATAACTTCAAAGGGAAAACTCAATCCATTACAAGAGAGTAGAGGGGGAGAAACATCATAAGATCCAACTATAATAGCAAAGCTCGCGATACATCAAGATCGTACCACCTCAAGAACACGAGAGAGAGAGAGAGAGAGAGAGAGAGATCAAACACATAGCTACTAGTACATACCCTCAGCCCCGAGGGAGAACTACTCCCTCCTTGTCATGGAGAGCACCGGGATGATGAAGATGGCCACCGGAGAGGGATTTCCCCCTCCGGCAGGGTGCCGGAACGGGTCTAGATTGGCTTTCGGTGGCTACAGAGGCTTCTGGCGGCGGAACTCCCGATCTATTGTGCTCCCCGATCGTTTTAGGGTATATGGATATATATATAGGCGGAAGAAATACATCAGGGGAGCCACGAGGGGCCCACGAGGGTGGAGGGCGCGCCCAGGGGGTGGGCGCGTCCCCCCGCCTGGTGGCTTCCTCGTTGATCCCCTGACGTGCACTCCAAGTCTCCGGTATTGCTTTCTTTCCAAAAATAAGTTCCGTGAAGTTTCAGGTCAATTGGACTCCGTTTGATTTTCCTTTTCTATGATACTCTCAAACAAGGAAAAAACAGAAACTGGCACCGGGCTCTGGGTTAATAGGTTAGTCCCAAAAATCATATAAAATAGCATATAAATGCATATAAAACATCCAAGGTTGATAATATAATAGCATGGAACAATAAAAAATTGTAGATACATTGGAGACGTATCAGCATCCCCAAGCTTAATTCCTGCTCGTCCTCGAGTAGGTAAATGATAAAAACAGAATTTTTGATGTGGAATGCTACCTAACATATTCATCATGTATTTCTCTTTATTGTGGCAAGAATATTCAGATCCATAAGATTCAAGACAAAAGTTTAATATTGACATAAAAATAATAATACTTCAAGCATACTAACAAAGCAATCATGTCTTCTCAAAATAACATGGCCAAAGAAAGCTATTCCTAAAAAATCATATAGTCTGGCTATGCTCCATCTTCACCACACAACATATTTAAATCATGCACAACCCCGATGACAAGCGAAGCAGTTGTTTCATACTTTTGATGTTCTCAAACTTACATGAGCATGAGCCATGGACATAGCACTATAGGTGGAGTATAATGGTGGTTGTGGAGAAGACAAAAAGGAGAAGATAGTCTCACATCAACTAGGCGTATCAACGGGCTATGGAGATGCCCATCAATAGATATCAATGTGAGTGAGTAGGGATTGCCATGCAACGAATGCACTAGAGCTATAAATGTATGAAAGCTCAACAAAAGAAACTAGTGGGTGTGCATCCAACTTGCTTGCTCACGAAGACCTAGAGAATTTTGAGGAAGCCCATCATTGGAATATACAAGCCAAGTTCTATAATGAAAATTTCTCACTAGTATATGAAAGTGACAACATAGGAGACTCTCTATCATGAAGATCATGGTGCTACTTTGAAGCACAAGTGTGGTAAAAGGATAGTAGCATTGTCCCTTCTCTCTTTTTCTCTCATTTTTTTATTTTTTTATTTGGGTCTTCTCTTTTTTATGGCCTCTTTTCTTTTATTTGGGCTTCTTTGGCCTCTTTTTTTCGTCCGGAGTCTCATGCCGACTTGTGGGGGAATCATAGTCTCCATCATCCTTTCCTCACTGGGACAATGCTCTAATAATGATGATCATCACACTTTTATTTTCTTACAACTCAAGAATTACTACTCGATACTTAGGACAAAATATGAATCTATATGAATGCCTTCGGTGGTGTACCGCACTACAAAAAAAATACACTTCTGTGATGATACGTGTTTGTCACAGTAGGTCGCGTTTTTTGTCATGCATGTACATCCATGACAAATTTATGACAGAATCAAGATATTTATACTTGTGCTGTCGTAGAAGTGTTCCTTGACATTACAAAAATTATCATCACGGAAGTGTCCACTTCCATGACGATAAATCGCGTGTCACAGAAGTGCTTTCGTCAAGGGTGACCGACACATGGCATCCACCGTAACGGAACGCCACTAAGCTATCGGGTCGGGTTTTGGATTCGATAACCCGTTAACAGCCCCGACCAATGGGAAATTTCCACGTGTAAAATTCTTATTGGCCGGACAAAACACGTGTCAGCTTGTTAGTGGGTCAGATAGGCGCCTATGATATGTCGACACGTGCCACGACCCACCACTGGCCCATTTAGCTTACAAAGCCGGCCCGTTTGACTTGGTCAAAAGTTAACGGGCTGGCCCATGAAAAGCCTGTTAACGGTCTCTTCACAAATAGCCCATTTTGCGTCATGTGAGCCATCGAATATAACACCAGCCAATTTCACTTTCGGCCCATGTATGGCCCACGATGTCTTTCGGCCCATATGAGGCCTTCGTATCTTTCGGCCCTTTACAGGCCTACGGTGACTCTAGCCCATAATGAACAGTAATTTTCTTTATACCCGTTAACAGCCCATGATTTACATGGGCAGTTTGCAGCCCATGTTAGCTTTCGGCCTATTGACGGCCCATACGTTCTTGGGCTCCTTTTCGGCCCTTGATTACTTCCGGCCCGTTACTGGCCTGTTCCCCTAATGGGCCAAATTTGGCCCATGGCAAGAGTCGGCCCGTTACTGGCCTGTTCCCCTAATGGGCCAAATTTGGCCCATGGCAAGAGTCGGCCCGTTACTGGCATGTTACCCTAATGGGCCAAATTCGGCCCATGGCAAGAGTCGGCCCGTTTCTGGCCTGTTAACCCGTTGCGCCGTTTCCAGCCCGTCCTATATTCTAGCCCATTAACAACCCGTTATGCTTGTGACAGAATTAAGCCTTTGTTGTCCTACGGCGTGTTAACGGCCTGTTACCGTGTTGGGCCGATACCAATTACGCCCGATTACGGCCCATGTAGACCCATTTATCCGACGGCCCGAGGCCCACCGATTACAGGCCCATTTATCGATGGCCCATAGGAGACCCATGGATCCTACGGCCCGTATATGGCCCATGGTAGTTGCGGCCACTAGCAAACCAGGGAAAAAGAAGACTAGGAAATAAATAAGGCCGCAATTAACGCTAGGCTATTAAGGCGATTGCACAGATTACATCCACTCGGCATCAAAGATCGCCACCAGTGCAAATATAGGGAACACCCTACACTATACAAAAATGGCTTGTTGTTTTCTTCAGCCGGTGGCTGCACGTTAAGAATAAATTTTGTATCGCATCAAAACAAATTACAACTATATAACAAAAGGAAGGTTGGCATAAAACTTAACAGTCTAGCAGATAAATGCACCACCAGAAGTTCAGAAGCTCAGTTCATTTGACCTGACTATTACGTTTTCATGCTATATTGTCCGATGGAGCACCATAACCCTCGCCTTCATTTCCCCTAGGCTCTTGAACAACATAGCAAATGTCTGATAGTCTGGTTTCAAAACCATGCATATCTTGACGACATTGAGCAATGTTTCTCCTTGTTTCACAAAGGGTCTCTATTAGGGAATGGACTTGTGTCTGGAGCGCAGATACAACATTGCTTTGAGCTTGCATATCTTGATCATGAGGCAGTTTGGACGATATTGCCTTAACAACCAACCTAGTATTACGCAGGAACGTGCTTTTGGCACTGTTAGTGGACATGTACTGACCCACTGCAGCAAGAGCTGACATTGCGGTTATAGTTGCCTCGCCACCTTCAGAAGGTGGCGGTTCCACCATTTTTTCCATAGCTCGCTGAAAAGTTGAGGTTTTACATTAGTAGTACCAGAACAGAAGATATTAAGGAGGCAGCAAAACCAAACAAAATAGCTTTGGTCTATATACAGAACTTATTCTGGTGAACCCATGTAAAATATTAGTTGTATTTTATTGCATAGTATATAATAAAACCAGGTTCCAAACATATGACCATGTACCATCACTAATGTATTGTCTATTTCTTCACATTGTATTGAGGGCTAAGGATAAAGAGGCAAAGTTTATAATACGGTAAGCATAGTATGGCATCATTCATATCACAAAACAACTGAGAATAGACAAACAGGCAATTGTAACGTTGTGTGGGCAAGTCCAGCACGGAACTAGATTACGGGTTAAGATCAAAGGAACATCACTCCTCTCTTTTAAACCTTGTAAGGTGCAATGATACGCTAAGACAATTGTGTATAAAATTGAAAAGAGTAATAGACATTGGCTGCAAACCATGCAGTTCAAGGCACAAGTCAAAGTAAGTAGTAGTTAAAAGGCATGAGGATTAAGGACTTACAACAACGGCTTTGATTGGTGTAGTCATGCCCTTCTTCTTGCTGATGTGACAGTCCTTGAAGATTTCCACAACATTTGGTTCAGGTACTTTTTGGTCCTTGCGGGCTTTCCTCTGCATTTCAGACAAGTCAATATAGATCTGATAATATGGTACAGCAAAAAGAGTGAAACAGCAGCTAATTACAAGAGCCTCGCAGTGTGCAATATAGCTACGAGATCCTGTCGTCTATTGGAATTTCACTTTCATACGGCTGGCCTTGTTCTTTGAATAGTTCACTTACAAGAAGATAGATTTGCGTGGCACATGCGCAAATAGGACTTCAACATGTGATCTGATCACATATATATAATGTACCTGATACTTCGGATCAGACCAGTGTTTAACAAGGCCCCTCCAGTCTTCATCCGATATATTTTCCACTAGAGATGTTTGGGAAAGTTCGCTGTTAGCCTTGCCTTCAAAATGAGTTTTCCTCAAGTTATACCGTTACTGTCACAGAGCAGGCTTGAAAACATGGGTGCAAGCTTGTCTAGTTGCATCATCTTGGCTATCCAACTTGAACCTCATCTGTTGAAAATTATGGGAGTCTCATTATCAGCAACCTAGAAAGCATGGGACAGAGCAAGACGATATTACTAGTTTCCATACATAACCATACTTACAGATAAATGGTCGAGGGAGGTGTTGAACTGGGTTTCGTCTTTGTCATTCCTGTACTGAATCCATGTTGGGAGGATACGTACATGACACCTAACGGCAACCGCTACCTCTGATACTAACTTGGCTGACTCTGTAGCATCACGTGGCCTTTTTAAACCTGCCTCAAAACGGATCTTCATTCTTCCTCCTCTAGATTTAGTTAACCTATCGAGCATTATCCCTGATGTTTGTTTCCTCTTGCGCCCAGGTGCTAGTCCAACAACGAACATAGGAAGTGTTAGTGTACATCAAACTATGAGACTACATATAAAGAAGCATGCAACTGTAACTTGACTCCAGCAACTACCTTCTTGCTGTTGAAGCTCACAAGGTTCATCTGATATTGCCAACTCGTCTTGTGTCAAGAGTGCTTGGGAAGTAGTGTCAGGTGGCAAGGGAGCTTGGGAATGTGCTGCTAGCTCAGTTGACGCACGAGTAAGTCATGTAGCTGGTAGTACTGTGGTAGGTGTTGCAAGAACTAGGGTTGTCTCTGCTTGTTTGGTGGCAGCTATTTGTTTCTGCTTGGCTTTTTTGCAACTCGTGTAGCATGGGATGCCGTGTTTGTAGAATTTTCCGCTGGACTTTCACCTTTTATTGCACCATCAGTACCAGCAGAATCTGCAGGATTCATCCGCTTCTCATTCCCTGCCATTATGTGTTTCTTCCTCTTTCTCTGTGCCATGTTAAGTCAAGCCGACAAGAAAAACGAATAACAATTTAGTTCTTCAGAACAAATTGATGCGTGATGGAGACGAACTGAACTTTGATGTTAGACAACCACATGATAGGAGGATGTAATATGTATGAAAAACAGGACGGAAGAGATAACCAGAACTATGATGTGTAAACTAAGAAGAAGACATTTCACCAAATTAGAAGCAATGCAGTGGAAGGTAGACACCATATGAAAGATGCTACAAATATCGCTCTGCCAAGTTAACAGTGTCTCGTCATAAATGGCATTTAAACAAATGTGAAGCAGTACAAGAAATAAACCATATGCAAGATGCAAACAACATCACACTACCATGTTAGAGGTCTCTCGTCATTAGTGCCATTGCATATTCACAGCTTATGATGTGTAAACTAAGGAGAAGGCATTTCAACAAATTAGAAGCAATGAAAGCTAGATACCAAATGAAAGATGCAACGAATATCACTCTACCAAGTTAAAACTGTCTCGTCATAAGTGTCATTTCAACAAATTAGTAGTACAAGCTAGAAAAGAATGTGAGATGTAACCTATATCACACTCCAAAGTCAAACGTGTCTTATGATAAGTGATTGTTGCAGGTTACACAATAGTAGTAATTTGATGTAAGAACATGGTGTGATAGACAGATATTGTATGTTCTAGAAACAGGAACACGTGTCTTATTCAAGTATAATGTGTAAAGTAAGTAGATGGAATTCAACAAAATTACAAGCAATACAAGCTAGACATCACACATAACATGCAACTACATATAACAGTGCCAAGTTAGAGGGAGCACCGGTGATGCTGCACTAGGGGAGACATGCTCATCATAAACACAGCTTTGTTGAGTGTCTATTGATACGTCCATTTTGCATCATGCTTTTATATCGATATTTATTGCATTATGGGCTGTTATTTCACATTATGTCACAATACTTATGGCCATTCTCTCTTATTTTACAAGGTTTACATAAGGAGGGAGAATGCCGGCAGCTGGAATTCTGGGCTGGAAAAGGAGCAAATATTAGAGACCTATTCTGCACAACTCCAAAAGTCCTGAAACTCCACAGAACACCTTATAATAAATAATGAAAAATTGTCGCCAAAGATGAAGACCAGGGGGCCCACACCCTGCTCACGAGGGTGGGGGGCGCGCCCCCTACCTCATGGGCCCCCTGGTGGCTCTCCGATGACCATCTCCTCCTATATGAAGTCTTTCGTCGAGAAAAAAATAAGAAGCAACCTTTCGAGACGAAACTCCGCTGCCACGAGGCGGAACCTTGGCGGATCCAATCTAGAGCTCCGGTAGAGCTGTTCTGCCGGGGAAGCTTCCCTCCTAGAGGGGGAAATCATCGACATCGTCATCACCAACGCTCCTCTCATCGGGAGAGGGCAATCTCCATCAACATCTTCATCAGCACCATCTCATCTCAAAACCCTAGTTCATCTCTTGTATCCAATTCTTGTCTCCAAGTCCGGGATTGGTGCTAGTAGGTTGCTAGTAGTGATAATTACTCCTTGTAGTTGATGCTAGTTGGTTTAATTGGTGGAAGGTCATATGTTCAAATCCTTTATGCATATTATTACCCCTCTGATTATGAACGTGAATATGCTTTGTGAGTAGTTACGTTTTTTCCTGAGGACAAGGGAGAAGTCTTGCTATTAGTAGTCTTGTGAATTTGGTATTCGTTTGATATTTTGATAAGATGTATGTTGTTTAGCCTCTAGTGGTGTTATGTGAACGTCAACTACATAACACTTCACCATTATTTGGGCCTAGAGGAAGGCATTGGGAAGTAATAAGTAGATGATGGGTTGCTAGAGTGACAGAAGCTTAAACCCTAGTTTATGCGTTGCTTCGTAAGGGGCTGATTTGGATCCATATGTTTCATGCTATGGTTAGGTTTACCTTAATACTTTTGTTGTAGTTGCGGATGCTTGCAATAGAGGTTAATCATAAGTGGGATGCTTGTTCAAGTAAGAACAACACCCAAGCACTGGTCCACCCACATGTCAAATTATCAAAGTACCGAACATGAATCATATGAACGTGAGGAAAAATAGCTTGACGATATTCCCATGTGTCCTCGGGAGCGCTTTTCCTTATATAAGAGTTTATCCAGGCTTGTCCTTTGCTACAAAAAAGGATTGGGCCACCTTGCTGCACTTTATTTACTTTTGTTACTTGTTGCTCATTACAAATTATCTCATCACAAAACTATCTATTACCACTTATTTCAGTACTTGCAGAGAATACCTTGCTGAAAACCGCTTATCATTTCCTTCTGCTCCTCGTTGGGTTCAACACTCTTACTTATCGAAAGGACTATGATAGATCCCCTATACTTGTGGGTCATCAAGACTCTTTTCTGGCACCGTTGCCGGGGAGTGAAGCGCCTTTGGTAGGTGGAATTTGGTAAGGAAAAAATTTATATAGTGTGCTGAAATTTACTGTCACTTGTTACTATGGAAAGTAATCCCCTGAGGGGCTTGTTCGGGGTATTTTCACCCTGACCAGTAGAGCAAAGAGTTGCTCCTCAACCTACTGAACCTATTGAAAATTAAATTCCTTATGAGTATCCTTCGGGTATGATAGAAAAACCGCTAGATAATCCTTTTACAGGAGATGGAACAAAGCATCCTGATGAACACCTAATATAAGTGGATGAAGTTTGTGGATTATTTAAGCTTGCAGGTATACCCTATGATGTTGCTAAGAAGAAGGTCTTCCCTTTATCTTTCAAGGGAGACGCATTGATATGGTATAGGCTATGTGATGATACGAGATCATGGAACTATAAAAGATCAAAATTGGAATTGCATCTTGTTCATCGTGATCGCAATTATATATATAATTTTTGGCCTCGCGAAGGATAAAGCATCACTCAAGCTTGGGGGAGGCTTAAATCAATGTTATATTCATGACCCAATCATGAGCTTTCAAGAGAAACAATTCTTCAAAAAAATTATGCTCGGCTTTCTGAAAATAATCGCACCATGCTCGATACTTCTTGTGATGGCTCTTTTATGATGAAGACTATTGGATTTAAATGGGATTTATTGGATAGAATTAAATGCAACTCTGAAGATTGGGACCTTGACAATGGTAAGGAGTCAGGTATTTCACCTAAGTTTGATTGTGTTAAATCTTTTATGGATACCGATATTTTTCGTAAGTTTAGCACTAAATATGGACTTGATTCTGAGATAGTAGCTTCTTTCTGTGAATCCTTTGCTACTTATGTTGATCTCCCTAAGGAGAAGTGGTTTAAATATCATCCTCCCATAGAAGTAAAAGTAGCTGCACCTATTAAAGTTGAAGAAAAGACTATTATTTATAATGATCCTATTGTTCCCACTTCTTATGTTGAGAAACCACCTTTCCATGTTAGAATAAAGGATCATGCTAAAGCTTCAACTGTGGTTTGTAAAAGCAATATTAAAACATATACACCTCCTGAGCAAGTTAAAGTAGAACCTAATATTGATATTGTTAAAGATCTCTTGTCTGATAATATTGATGGGCATGTTATTCAGTTCTGCGGTGAAACTGGTAGAATTGCTAAACCTTGTGCTAAAGATAAACATAGACCTGTGGTAGGCGTGCCTGTTATTTCTGTTAAAATAGGAGAATATTGTTATCATGGCTTATGTGATATGGGTGCTAGTGCTAGTGTTATACCTTATGACTTGTATAAAGAAATCAAGCATGAAATTGCACCTTCTGAGTTAGAAGATATTGATGTCACAATTAAACTTGCTAATAGAGATACTATTTCAGCAGTGGGAATTGTTAGAGATGTTGAAGTCTTGTGCGGGAAAACTAAATATCCTACTGATTTTCTTGTTCTTAGTTCCCCGCAAGATAGCTTTTGTCCCATTATATTTGGTAGACCCTTCGTGAACACTGTTAATGCTAAGATAGACTGCGAAAAGAATATTGTTACTATTGGCTTGGATGATATGACTCATGAATTTAATTTCTCTAAATTTAGTAAACAACACCGTGAAGAAGAGTTGCCTAGTAAGGATGAAATTATTGGTCTTGCTTCTATTGTCGTACCTCCTAATGATCCTTTAGAACAATATTTGCTAGACCATGAGAATGATATGTTTATGAATGAAAGAAGGGAAATAGATGAAGTATTCTTTAAATAGGAACCTATGCTGAAACACAATTTGCCTGTTGAAATCCTAGGGGATCCCCCTCCACCTAAGGTTGATCCCGTGTTTGAGCTTAAACCGTTGCCTGATAATCTTAAATATGCTTATCTTGATGAAAAGAAGATATATCCTGTTATTATTAGTGCTAACCTTTCAGAGCATGAAGAAGAAACATTATTGAAAACTCTGAAGAAGCACCGTGCTGCTATTGGATATACTCTTGATGATCTTAAGGGCATTAGTCCCACTCTATGTCAACATAAAATAAATTTGGAAGCAGATGCCAAACCAGTCTGTGATCCTCAATGATGTCTCAATCCTAAAATGAAAGAAGTGGTAAGAAAAGAAATACTAAAGCTTATGGAGGCAGGTATAATTTATCCCGTTGCTGATAGTCATTGGGTAAGTCATGTTCATTGTGTCCCTAAGAAGGGAGGTATTACTGTTGTTCCTAATGATAAAGATGAATTGATTCCACAAAGAATTATTACAGGTTATAGGATGGTAAATGATTTCCGCAAATTAAATAAGGCTACTAAGAAAGATCATTACCCCTTACCTTTTATCGATCAAATGCTAGAAAGATTATGCAAACATACACATTACTGCTTTTTAGATGGTTATTCTGGTTTCTCTCAAATACCTGTGTCGGCTAAAGATCAATCAAAGACTACTTTTACATGCCCTTTTTGTACTTTTGCTTATAGACGTATGCCTTTTGGTTTATGTAATGCACCTGCTACCTTTCAAAGATGCATGATGGCTATATTCTCTGACTTTTGTGAAAAGATTTGTGAGGTTTTCATGGACGACTTTTCCGTCTATGGATCTTCTTTTGATGATTGCTTGAGCAATCTTGATCGAGTTTTGCAGAGATGTGAAGAAACTAATCTTGTCTTGAATTGGGAAAAGTGCCACTTTATGGTTAATGAAGGTATTGTCTTGGGGCATAAAGTTTCTGAAAGAGGTATTGATGTTGATAAAGCCAAGGTTGATGCTATAGAAAAGATGACATGTCCCAAGGAGATCAAAGGTATAAGAAGTTTCCTTGGTCACGCCGGATTTTATAGGAGGTTCATTAAGGACTTCTCAAAAATTTCTCGGCCTCTGACTAATTTATTACAAAAAGATATACCATTTGTTTTTTATGATGATTGTGTAGAAGCATTTTAAATACTTAAGAAAGCATTAGTCTCCGCACCTATTATTCAGCCACCTGATTGGAATTTACCCTTTGAAATTATGTGTGATGCCAGCGATTATGCTGTAGGTGCTGTTCTAGGGCAAAGAGTTGATAAGAAATTAAATGTTATCCATTATGCTAGTAAGACTCTAGACAATGCTCAAAGAAATTATGCTACTACTGAAAAAGAACTTTTAGCAGTTGTATTTGCTTGTGATAAGTTCAGACCTTATATTGTTGATTCTAAAGTAACTATCCACACTGATCATGCTGCTATTAAATATCTTATGGAGAAGAAAGATGCTAAACCTAGACTTATTAGATGGGTTCTCTTGATACAAGAATTTGATTTGCATATTGTTGATAGAAAAGGAGCTGAGAACCCCGTTGCAGACAACTTATCTAGGTTAGAGAATGTTCTTGATGACCCACTACCTATTGATGATAGGTTTCCTGATGAACAATTAAATGTCATAAGTACTTCTCGTAGTACCCCTTGGTATGCTGATTATGCTAATTACATAGTTGCTAAATTTATACCACCTAGCTTCACATACCAACAAAATAAAAAGTTCTTTTATGATTTGAGACATTACTTTTGGGATGACCCACATCTTTATAAAGAAGGAGTAGATGGTGTTATTAGACGTTGTGTACCTGAGCATGAACAGGAACAGATCCTACGCAAGTACCACTCCAAAACTTATGGAGGACACCACGCGGGAGATAGAACTGCACATAAGGTAATGCAATCCGGTTTTTATTGGCCTACTCTCTTCAAGGATGCCCGTAAGTTTGTCCTATCTTGTGATGAATGTCAAAGAATTGGCAATATTAGTAGACGTCAAGAAATGCCTATGAATTATTCACTTGTTATTGAACCATTTGATTTTTGGGGCTTTGATTATATGGGACCTTTTCCTGCCTCTAATGGATATACACATATTTTAGTTGCTGTTGATTACGTTACTAAGTGGGTAGAAGCTATTCCAACTAGAAGTGCTGATCATAACACTTCTATTAAAATGCTTAAAGAAGTTATTTTTCCAAGGTTTGGAGTCCCTGGATATTTAAGGACTAATGGTGGTTCACATTTTATTCATGGTGCTTTCCGTAAAATGCTTGCTAAATATGACGTCAATCATAGAATTGCATCTCCGTATCACCCACAGTCTAGTGGTCAAGTAGAATTGAGTAATAGAGAACTCAAATTAATTTTTCAAAAGACTGTCAATAGGTCTAGAAAGAATTGGTCCAAGAAACTTGATGATGCATTATGGGCCTATAGAACTGCATCTAAAAATCCTATGGGTATGTCTCCATATAAAATGGTATATGGAAAAGCATGTCACTTACCTCTCGAACTAGAACATAAGGCATATTGGGCTATTAAAGAGCTCAACTATGATTTCAAACTTGCCGGTGAAAAGAGGTTATTTGATATTAGCTCACTTGATGAATGGAGAACCCAAGCTTATGAAAATGCCAAATTGTTTAAAGAAAAGGTTAAAAGATGGCATGGCAAAAGGATACAAAAGAATGAGTTTAATGTAGGTGATTATGTATTGCTATACAACTCTTGTTTAAGATTTTTTGCAGGTAAACTTCTCTCTAAATGGGAAGACCCCTATGTTATCGAGGAGGTCTATCGTTCCGGTGCCATAAAAATCAACAACTTCGAAGGCACAAATCCGAAGGTGGTAAATGGTCAAAGAATTAAACATTATATCTCAGGTCCCATAAATATTGAAACCAATATTATTGAAACCGTAACACTGGAGGAATACATAAGAGACACTTTCTAGAACGTTTCAAACTCTAAAAAGGAATAGGTATGTGGTACGGTAAGTAAAACGACTCCAAAACATTTTTTAAGGCAATATTTCTCCGTTTTGGAATATTTAGAAAAATAGAAAATTAAGTAGCAATCCGGGAAGGACACGAGGGCCCCAAGAGGGTGGAGGGCGCGCCCTACCCCCTGGACGCGACCCCTACCTCGTGAGCACCTCATGTGCCTTCCGGACTCCGTTTTCTTGCACGATACGTATTTTGGTCGGTAAAAATTCACTATATATTCTCCCAAAGGTTTTGACTCCCGTATCACACAATTATTCTTTGTTCTTGTTTCGAGCTGTTTTTCTGACAGATCTAGATTATCATGACGTCCCCAAGTGCTTCCAAGGACAAGTTCTTCGAGAAGGTCATCAACCCTTACCTCGCGGAGGTGCTGCGACACCCTCAAACCATTGAGATGCGTGATGGGTTGCTGCACATCCGCGATGCTGAGGGACCAAAGGGAACCAGAAGCATGGAGACGAGGCTTGAAGCAATGGAGCAACAAGTTTTCAAGTGCCAGGGGATGGTGGAGCATGGAATCAACGCTAGCCACACGATGCTCGCGGAGTTCACTAACAACTACAAGCCGGATGCCAAGAACACCGAGGAGGCCATCTTCAAGATATATGAGAAGATCGAGCACCTCCAAGCCCAAATCTATGACCTGCAAAACCAAAACTGTGAGTATGAATATAGATTCAAAAGAATGAGTTTGGCTGCAGATTTGAGGATTCTGGAGACTCGATCATCCTTCTATGATGGTGAACCTATGCCTCTAAAGATGGATGACAAGCCTGCATCATCAACAACACCTCCACCTTCTTCACCAACCAAGGAGATATAATAACATGGGTATGGGCACTCCCCTTGGCAACTGCCAAGCTTGGGGGAGGCGCCCTGGTATCGTATCACAATCACAACTCCTATATTTACCGTTTTCCTTAGTTCGATTCTGCTAGTAGTATTTTGATCTAGTAGAATAAAGTTTATGGCATGATCTAGTTTTAAGTTTTGCTTTATGATCTCTCTATGTAATTGAGTCTGTGAGATAAATAATAAAGATTAGTGTTGAGTCAAGGGCTTGATTCTCTTGCTATGGTCTTGGGTGAATAAAAGAAAAGAGAAAAAGAAGAAGAAGAAACAAAAGTTCATATTGATCTTATTGATAGTAATGACTTCACATAGAAAGATTGTGATGATTAAAAGTTGTTGGGAGTTGGCACACATAGCTTTGGTCATCATTGCAATGAATAGGAAGTAATAAGGAAAGAGAAGTTTCACATATACATATACTATTATTGACATCTTTTATGATTGGGAGCACTCATCAAAATATGACATGCTAAAGAGTTGATGTTGGACAAGGAAGACAACCTAATGGGTTATGTATTCTTATATCTGAGATAAAGTATGTTGTCATGGATCATCCAACATGTTGAGCTTGCCTTTCTCCCTCATGCTAGCCAAATTCTCAACACCAAGTAGAGATACTACTTGTGCTTCCAAATACCTTCAAACCAGTTTTGCCATGAGAGTCCACCATATCTACCTATGGATTGAGTAAGATCCTTAAAGTAAGTTGTCATTGTTGCAAAGCAATAAAAATTGCTCTAAATATGTATGATTAGTGTGGGAGAAATAAGCTTTATACGATCTCGTGATGTGGAAGTAATAAAAGCGACGGACTGCATAATAAAGGTTCATATCACAAGGGGCAATATAAAGTGATGTTCTTTCGCATTAAGACTTTGTGCATCCAACCATAAAAGCGCATGGCAACCTCTGCTTCCCTCTGCGAAGGGCCTATCTTTTATTATTATCTTCTAGCTTATGCAAGTGTCATGGTGATCTTCACCTCTCCCCTTTTCATTTTATCCTTTGGCAAGCCCAGTGTGTTGGAAAGATCCTGATAGATATATCTAATTGGATGTAGGGGGCATGAGTTATTATTGTTGACATTACCCTCGAGGTAAAAGGTTGTGGGGCGAAACTATAAGCCCCTATCTTTCTCTGTGTCCGATTAAAACTCCGTAACCACAAGTATTGCGCGAGAGTTAGCAATTATGAAGGACTAGATGATAGTTGAGTATGTGGACTTGCTTTTTAGCTCTGACATAGACTCTTTCTAATGTTATGATAAATTGCAATTGTTTCAATGACTGAGGTTATAGTTTGTTGGTTCTCAATAAGGTTTCTGATTCATACTTTTGCATTGTGAATAGATCATCACTTGAACATAAGTAATCATATGACAATATCTATATATGTTGTTGTTATGAGAATAATCATGATGCCCTCATGTCCATATTTTATTTTTATCGACGCCTCTACCTCTAAACATGGGGACATATTTATTGTTATCGGCTTTCGCTTGAGGACAAGCGAGGTCTAAGCTTGGGGGAGTTGATACGTCCATTTTGCATCATGCTTTTATATCGATATTTATTGCATTATGGGCTGTTATTTCACATTATGTCACAATACTTATGGTTATTCTCTCTTATTTTACAAGGTTTACATAAGGAGGGAGAATGCCGGCAGCTGGAATTCTGGGCTGGAAAAGGAGCAAATATTAGAGACCTATTTTGCACAACTCCAAAAGTCCTGAAACTCCACGGAACACCTTATAATAAATAATGAAAAATCCTCACCAAAGATGAAGACCAGGGGGGCCACACCCTGCTCACTAGGGTGGGGGCGCGCCCCCTACCTCATGGGCCCCCTGGTGTCTCTCTAATGACCATCTCCTCCTATATGAAGTCTTTCGTCGAGAAAAAAATAAGAAGCAACCTTTCGGGATGAAACTCCGCCGCCACGAGGCGAAACCTTGGCGGATCCAATCTAGAGCTCCGGCAGAGCTGTTCTGCCGGGGAAGCTTCCCTCCCAGAGGGGGAAATCATCGCCATCATCATCATCACCAACACTCCTCTCATCGAGAGAGGGCAATCTCCATCAACATCTTCATCAGCACGATCTCATATCAAAACCCTAGTTCATCTCTTGTATCCAATTCTTGTCTCCAAGTCCGGGATTGGTGCTAGTAGGTTGCTAGTAGTGTTAATTACTCCTTGTAGTTGATGCTAGTTGGTTTAATTGGTGGAAGGTCATATGTTCAGATCCTTTATGCATATTATTACCCCTCTGATTATGGACATGAATATGCTTTGTGAGTAGTTATGTTTTTTCCTGAGGACAAGGGAGAAGTCTTGCTATTAGTAGTCATGTGAATTTGGTATTCGTTCGATATTTTGATAAGATGTATGTTGTCTAGCCTCTAGTGGTGTTATGTGAACATCGACAACATAACACTTCACCATTATTTGGGCCTAGAGGAAGGCATTGGGAAGTAATAAGTAGATGATGGGTTGCTAGAGTGACAGAAGCTTAAACCCTAGTTTATGCGTTGCTTCGTAAGGGGCTGAGTTGGATCCATATGTTTCATGCTATGGTTAGGTTTACCTTAATACTTTTGTTGTAGTTGCGGATGCTTGCAATAGAGGTTAATCATAAGTGGGATGCTTGTTCAAGTAAGAACATCACCCAAGCACCGGTCCACCCACATGTCAAATTATCAAAGTACCGAACGCGAATCATATGAACGTGATGAAAACTAGCTTCATGATATTCCCATGTGTCCTCGGGAGCGATTTTTCTTATATAAGAGTTTGTCCAGGCTTGTCCTTTGCTACAAAAAGGATTGGGCCACCTTGCTGCATTTTGTTTACTTTTGTTACTTGTTGCTCATTACAAATTATCTCATCACAAAACTATCTGTTACCACTTATTTCAGTACTTGCAGAGAATACCTTGCTGAAAACCGCTTATCATTTCCTTCTGCTCCTCGTTGGGTTCGACACTCTTACTTATCAAAAGGACTACGATAGATCCCCTATACTTGTGGGTCATCATCTATGCATGTGTTGTCTTGGAAATCATCTTGGGGGTGTGGAGGAGTAGAAACTGTAGAGGCCCTCCGTTCGGAAGGAGCACCTTTATCCGCTGCCTTGTTAACTTCCTTCTGCTTTATTGATTTTGAATTGTCAAGTAAAACCGACAAGAAAAAGCAATAAAATTCTCTCTTCAGAACTCATTCATGCATGATACTGACAATCACTACTTTGATGTAAGGCAAACACATGATACCGGGATGGAATATGTACGAAAAACAGGACGGCATGGCATGTTCACAACTGTTTGTGTAAACTAAGCAGAAACCATTCCAGCAAATAAGTAGCAATGCAAGCTAGACACCACATGAAAGATGCAACCAATACGACTCTGCCAAGTTAAAAGCGTCCCATCATAAATGGAATTTCAACAAATTAGAAGCAGCGCATGCTATAAATCATATGAAAGATGCAACTAATATCGCACTGCATATACTAAAGGTGTCTCGTCATGTTGATTGATGCGGTATACAAAAAAATAGTTTTATGTAAGGACATGCTTAATAGACAGATGTACTATGTACTAAATACAGGAAGGCAGGTCACATTAACAGTTATAATGTATAAGCTAAGCAGACTAGCACATGCAGTTTAACCAGATTGGAAGAATTACAATCTAGACACCATATGCAACATGCAACCACATATCACGCTGCCAAGTTAGAGCAAGCACCTGCGATGCTAGTGTAGGGGAAATGTTGTAATCAACTACAGAGCTACGTTCACTATCTTCATCTAGCATTTCTGTTTCTTGAGGATCATGTCGGGAGGCTGACGCTGCATTCTTTAAATGAGGAGTAGTCCCCTTGCCTACCTGCCTCGTCATAAGTGATTGATGAGGGATACACAAGAACATTAGTTTGATGTAAGAACATGGTTAATACACATATGTACTAGTATGTACCAAAAACAGAAAGGCATGTCATATTCAAAGGTATAATGTGTAAGCTAAGCAGATGCAATTTAACCAAATTGGAAGCAATACAAGCTAGACATCCGGCTGGAGTGGTGAGCATGATCATCTAGGACCTAAGAGCCTGGTGGGAGGCAGGCTGCTTCGCCACCATCGCGGCTTTTTAGTTGGCTTCCAGGTGATGCCTATCTTTGATGGGCTTGTCACTGGCTCGGCCAGTGCCCTGACTAGCTATTTGTCTTCTGGTGCTCACGGGATGGTGGTTCATGTAAAAAAATATCTTTCCTTATCTTACCAACTTCGGCCTTTCGAATACAAGCTAGACACCATATGGAACATGCAACCACATATGACACCGTGAAGTTAAAGCAAGCACCTGGGATGGTGGTTCATTGCGAGCGAGGTCATCAACTCCAGAGCTACGTTTACCGTCTCCATCTGCTAACACTGCACCCTTTATAGCGCTGTAACGTGTCTTGCCTACCCGCATATGAAGCTGGAGCGACTTCTCTCTTTTCTTTTTGGCTTCTTTCATGGCAGCAGAGTCTGAAATACCCTTGCATAAAAACACAATAGTGAGAGTAAGGGTGAAGTGTGTGCAGAATTAGTGCACTGTAAAAGTAGCAGATAGCAGGTGGCTGAAAAATAAATGACAGGAGACATATGATAGGTCTACAACATTGCATGGCAAACAAAATTAGATTCTACTCCATATGATTTTGTAATATATAAGCACAGGAAATGCAGGTACTCCTCCAGCACACCACCACATGTGGTCATATCTAAGATAATAGTCAACTGAAAATAAATAGGTCAGTCGATTTTTTTAATGAACCGTCTGATCTATAAGGAACGGGCAGATGGCCTTCGTCTACCTCCCGCCAGTCACTGTTGACGATCTTTCTCGAACCGCCAGCGACCATCGGCCCAGACCCCTGCCTCCGCCGCCCCGCCCTCCCATCGACCTCACACCACCGCCATGCTTGGCAGCGCCCCAGGCCATCCCTTTAATCCCGGTCGACCTCCAGATCGGGCGCCAGTAGCTCTAGGCCGCACACGCCCCTAAGATAAACACCAAGGCGCTGCTTCCCCGGCGTAATAGGCGTACTAGCGCCTGTTACACCGGGGAATGCTTCTGTTAATTGGGAATCAACTGGCCAGAAGTTGAAATTCAGGGGGGCGACGAACCTTGCTACGTCTTGAGCTTGCGTTGGTTTTCCCCGAAGAGGAAGGGATGATGTAGCAGAGTAGCGTAAGTATTTCCCTCAGTTTTTGAGAACCAAGGTATCAATCCAGTAGGAGGCCACGCGCAAGTCCCTCGTACCTACACAACACAAAGAGCTCAACGCAACCAACGCGATTAGGGGTTGTCAATCCCTTCACGGTCACTTACGGAAGTGAGATCCGATAAATAATATTTTTGGTATTTTTGATATAAAGATGCAAAGTGAAAAGTAAAAGGCAAAGTAAAAACAAAACAAGATTAAAGTGATGGAGATTGATATGATGAGAATAGACCCCGGGGCCATAGGTTTCACTAGTGGCTTCTCTCGAGAGCATAAGTTTCTACGATGGGTGAATAAATTACTATTGAGCAATTGACAGAATTGAGCATAGTTATGAGAATATCTAGGCATGATCATGTATATAGGCATCACGTCCGTGACAAGTAGATCGAAATGATTCTGCATCTACTACTATTACTGCACTCATTGACCGCTATCCAGCATGCATCTAGAGTATTAAGTTAAAAACAGAGTAACGCTTTAAGCAAGATGACATGATGTAGAGAGATAAATTCATGCAATATGAAATAAACCCCATCTTGTTATCCTCGATGGCAACGATACAATACGTGTCTTGCTGCCCCTTCTGTCACTGGGAAAGAACACCGCAAGATCGAACCCAAAGCTAAGCACTTCTCCCATGGCAAGAACTACCAATCTAGTTGGCCAAACCAAACGGATAATTCGAAGAGACTTGCAAAGATAACCAATCATACATAAAAGAATTAAGAGAAGATTCAAATATTGTTCATAGATAGACTTGATCATAAACCCACAATTCATCGGTCTCAACAAACACACCGCAAAAGAAGAAGATTAGATCGAATAGATCTCCACAAGAGAGGGGGAGAACATTGTATTGAGACCCAAAAAGAGAGAAGAAGCCATCTAGCTACTAACTATGGACCCGAAGGTTTGAGGTAAACTACTCACACTTCATCGGAGGGGCTATGATGATGTAGAAGCCCTTCGTGATGACGGCCCTCTCCGGCGGAGCTCCGGAACAGGCCCCAAGATGGGATCTCGTGGATACAGAAATTTGCGGCGGTGGAATTAGGTTTTTGGCTCATGTTCTGATCGTTTGGGGGTACGTGGTTATATATAGGAGGAAGGAGTACGTCGGTGGAGCACCGAGGGGCCCACGAGGCAGGGGACGCGCCTTGTGGGGGGGGGGGGCGCCCCTACCCTCGTGACCGCCTCCGGTACTTCTTGGAGTAGGGTCCAAGTCTCCTGGGTCTTATCCGAGAAGAAAATCATGTTCCAAAAAGGATTTTTCTGTTTGGACTCCGTTTGATGTTCTGTTTCTTCGAAACACTGAAATAGGCAAAAAATAGCAATTCTGGGCTGGGCCTCCGGTTAATAGGTTAGTCCCAAAAATAATATAAAAGTGGAAAATAAATCCCAATATAGTCCAAAACAGTAAATAATATAGCATGGAGCAATCAAAATTATAGATACGTTGGAGACATATCAGGCATCCCCAAGCTTAATTCTTGCTCGTCCTCGAGTATGTAAATGATAAAAAGAGAATTTTTGATGTGGAGTGCTACTTGGCATAATTTCAATGCAAAATTTCTTAATTGTGGTATGGATATTCAGATTAGAAAGATTCAAGACAAAAGTTCATATTGACATAAAGAATAATAACACTTGAAGCATACTAATAAAGTAATTATGTCTTCTCAAAATAACATGGCCAAAGAAAGTTATCCCTACAAAATCATATAGTCTGGCTATGCTCTATCTTCACCACACAAAGTATTTAAATCATGCACAACCCCGATGACAAGCCAAGCAATTGTTTCATACTCTAACTTTTTCAAAACTTTTTCAATCTTCACGCAATACATGAGCGTGAGCCATGGACATAGCACTATGTGGAATAGAAGGGTGGTTGTGGAGAAGACAAAAAGAGGGGAAGATAGTCTCACATCAACTAGGTGTATCAACGGGCTATGGAGATGCCCATCAATAGATATCAATGTGAGTGAGTAGGGATTGCCATGCAACAGATGCACTAGAGCTATAAGTATATGAAAGCTTATCAAAAGAAACTAAGTGGGTGTGCATCCAACTCGCTTGCTCACGAAGACCTAGGGCAATTTGAGGAAGCCCATCATTGGAATATACAAGCCAAGTTCTATAATGAAAAATTCCCACTAGTATATGAAAGTGACATAATGAGAGACTCTCTATCATGAAGATCATGGTGCTACTTTGAAGCACAAGTGTGGTAAAAGGATAGTAACATTGTCCCTTCTCTCTTTTTCTCTCATTTTTTTATTTGGGCCTTTTCTCTCTCTTTTTTTATGGCCTCTTTTTTTTCCGTCCGGAGTCTCATCCCGACTTATGGGGGAATCATAGTCTCCATCATCCTTTCCTCACTTGGGACAATGCTCTAGAAAATGATGATCATCACACTTTTATTTCTCTTACAACTCAACTATTACAACTCGATACTTAGAACAAATATGACTCTATATGAATGCCTCCGGCGGTGTACCGGGATATGCAATGAATCAAGAGTGACATGTATGAAAGAATTATGAATGGTGGCTTTGCCACAAATACGATGTCAACTACATGATCATGCTAGCAATATGACAATGATGGAGCGTGTCATAATAAACGGAACAGTGGAAAGTTGCATGGCAATATATCTTGGAATGGCTATGGAAATGCCATGATAGGTAGGTATGGTGGATGTTTTGAGGAAGGTATATGGTGGGTGTATGATACCGACGAAAGGTGCGCGGTATTAGAGAGGCTAGCAATGGTGGAAGGATGGGAAAAAGTGCATATAATCCATGGACTCAACATTAGTCATAAAGAACTCATATACTTATTGCAAAAATCTAGAAGTTATCAAAGCAAAGTATTACGCGCATGATCCTAGGGGGATAGATTGGTAGGAAAAGACCATCGCTCGTCCCCGACCGCCACTCATAAGGAAGACAACCAATAAATAAATTATGCTCCGACTTCATCACATAACGGTTCACCATACATGCATGCTACGGGAATCACAAACTTTAACACAAGTATTCTTTAAATTCACAACTACTAAACTAGCATAACTCTAATATTATCACCTCCATTCTCAAAACAATTATCATGCTTCAATCTTCTCTTAGTATTCAACGCACTCAAAAGAAAATTTCACATATCTTGAACACCAAGCATATTTATATTAAGCAAATTACCATGCTATTAAGACTCTCAAAATAATTTAAGTGAAGCATGAGAGATCAATAGTTTCTTTAAAACAAACCACCACCGTGCTCTAAAAGATCTAAGTGAAGCACATAGAGCAAAATTATAACGCTCAAAAGATATAAGTGAAGCGCATACGGCAAAACTACATAGCTCAAAAGATTTAAGTGAAGCACATAGAGTATTCTATCAAATTTCAATTCAAGTATGGCTCTCTCAAAAGGTGTGTACAGCAAGGATGATTGTGGCACACTAAAAAACAAAGACACAAATAATACAAGACGCTCCAAGCAAAACTCATATCATGTTGCTGAATAAAAATATAGCTCCAAGTAAATTACCGATGGAAGTGGATGAAAGAGCGGATGCCTTCCGAGGCATCCCCAAGCTTTGAATTTTTGGTGTCCTTGGATTATCTTGGGGGTGCCATGGGCATCCCCAAGCTTAGGCTCTTGCCACTCCTTGTTCCATAATCCATCAAAAGAACTCACCCAAAACTTGAAAACTTCACAACACAAAACTGAATAGAAATCTCGTGAGCTCCGTTAGAGAAAGAAAACAAAAGACCACTTCAAGGTACTGTAATGAACTCATTCTTTATTTATTTTGGTGTTAAACCTACTGTATTACAACTTCTCTATGGATTATAAACTATTTTACTAACCATAGATTCATCAAAATAAGCAAACAACACACGAAAAACAGAATCTGTCAAAAACAGAACAGTCTGTAGTAATCTGTAACTAACGAAAACTTCTGGAACTCCAAAAAATCTACCAAAATTAGATGACCTAGATAATTTGTTTATTGATCAGAAGCAATTGGAATCAGTATTTTATCACGTTGTGATGATTTTTAGTAATTCGGGCACTGAATGCAAAGTTTCTGGAAATTACAGCAAGATCAAATAACTACCATCCAAGAAGATCCAATAGGTCTAGCTTGGCACAAACACTAATTGAAACACAAAACCACATACAAACAGAGGGTAGATGGGTTATTTATTCCCTAACATAAGAAAAACACAAAAAACAAAAAAAATTGGGTTGCCTCCCAACAAGCGCTATCGTTTAACGCCCCTAGCTAGGAATAAAAGCGAGGATAGATCTAGGTATTGCCATCTTTGGAAGGCAATCCATAAGTGGCTCTCATGATGGTTTCATATGGCAATTTTGTTTTCTTTCTTGAAAAGTGTTCCATGCCCTTTTTAATGGAAATTGGAATCTAATATTCCCTTCCTTCATATCAATAATCACACCAACCGTTATAAGGAAAGGTCTACCAAGAATAATAGGGCAAGAAGGATTGCAATCTATATCAAGAACAATGAAATCTACGGGCACATAATTCCTATTTGCAACAATAAGAACATCATTAATTCTTCCCATAGGTTTCTTAATAGTGGAATCTGCAAGATGCAAGTTTAGATAGCAATCATCAAGATCGCGAAAATCTAGCAAATCACACAAAGTTTTGGGGATAGTGGAGACACTAGCACCCAAATCACGCAAAGCATAAAACTCATGATTTTTAATTTTAATTTTGATAGTTGGTTCCCACTCATCATAGAGTTTTCTAGGGATAGAGACTTTCAACTCAAGTTTTTCTTCATAAGATTGCATCAAGGCATCAACAATATGTTCGGTGAAGGCTTTGTTTTGACTATAAGCATGCGGAGAATTTAGCATGGATTGCAACAAAGAAATACAATCAATCAAAGAGCAACTTTCATAATTAAATTCCTTGAAATCCAATATAGTGGGTTTATCAACATCAAGATTTTTATTTCTTTCAATCCCACTTTCATCAATTTCATCATAAAGATCTAAATACTCCGAATTTTTGGAACACCTTCTAGGTAAAGGAAGATCATATTCAGTTTCATCAAGATTCATATTGCAAAAAAAAGATTTGATAGGGGAGACATCAATAACTTTTAGATCTTCATCTTGATTTTCATACGTATTCGGTTTTGCGGCCATCTTATTGACTAAGGTAGCTTGCATGTCCGAAATTTCAGCAGTCATCTTTTCAAGACGAGCAATTTGGGATCTGATACCATCAAATTCTTTAGACATATCATCGAGCTCTTTATTCATATAAATCATAAAACCTTTTTGTTCCTTAAGCTCGTTTCTAAAGAAATTATTATGCTCAAATTGCAAAACCATAAACTTCCTAACGTTGTTTTCGATCTCCTCTAACCTTTTAAAGTGAAGATCACCAAAATTTGGTAGAGCCATCACGACAAACAAGCAATCCAACACACGAGCAAACAAAAGGCAAGCGAGAAAAGGCAAAAGGAGAAGGAGAAGGGTAAGGAGAAAGAGAGGGCGAATAAAACGTCAAGGGTGAAGTGGGGGAGAGGAAAATGAGAGGCAAATGGCAACTAATGTAATGCGGGAGATAGGGATTGTGATGGGTACTTGGTATGTTGACTTTTTGCGTAGACTCCCCGGCAATGGTGCCAGAAATCCTTCTTGCTATGTCTTGAGCTTGCGTTGGTTTTCCCCGAAGAGGAAGGGATGATGCAGCAAGTATTTCCCTCAGTTTTTGAGAACCAAGGTATCAATCCAGTAGGAGGCCACGCGCAAGTCCCTCGTAGCTACACAACACAAAGAGCTCAATGCAACCAACGCGATTAGGGGTTGTCAATCCCTTCACGGTCACTTACGGAAGTGAGATCCGATAAATAATATTTTTGGTATTTTTGATATAAAGATGCAAAGTGAAAATTAAAAGGCAAAGTAAAAACAAAACAATAATAAAGTGATGGAGATTAATATGATGAGAAAGAGACCCGGGGGCCATAGGTTTCACTAGTGGCTTCTCTCGAGAGCATAAGTTTTCTATAGTGGGTGAACAAATTACTCTTGAGCAATTGACATAATTGAGCATAGTTATGAGAATATCTAGGCATGATCATGTACATAGGCATCACGTCCGTGACAAGTAGATCGAAACGATTCTACATCTACTACTATTACTCCACTCATCGACCGCTATCCAGCGTGCATCTAGAGTATTAAGTTAAAAACAGAGTAACGCTTTAAGCAAGATGACATGATGTAGAGAGATAAATTCATGCAATATGAAATAAACCCCATCTTGTTATCCTCAATGGCAACGATACAATACGTGTCTTGCTGCCCCTTCTGTCACTGGGAAAGAACACCGCAAGATCGAACCCAAAGCTAAGCACTTCTCCCATGGCAAGAACTACCAATCTAGTTGGCCAAACCAAACGGATAATTCGAAGAGACTTACAAAGATAACCAATCATACATAAAAGAATTCAGAGAAGATTCAAATATTGTTCATAGATAGACTTGATCATAAACCCACAATTCATCGGTCTCAACAAACACACCGCAAAAGAAGAAGATTACATCGAATAGATCTCCGCAAGAGAGGGGGAGAACATTGTATTGAGATCCAAAAAGAGAGAAGAAGCCATCTAGCTACTAACTATGGAACTGAAGGTCTGAGGTAAACTACTCACACTTCATCGGAGGGGCTATGATGATGTAGAAGCCCTCCGTGATGACGGCCCTCTCCGGCGGAGCTCCGGAACAGGCCCCAAGATGGGATCTCGTGGATACAGAAAGTTGCGGCGGTGGAATTAGGTTTTTGGCTCATGTTCTGATCGTTTGGGGGTACGTGTGTATATATAGGAGGAAGGAGTACGTCGGTGGAGCACCAAGGGGCCCACGAGGCAGGGGACGCGCCCTATAGGAGGGGGACGCGCTCCCTACCCTTGTGACCGCCTCCGGTACTTCTTGGAGTAGGGTCCAAGTCTCCTGGGTCTTATCCGAGAAGAAAATCACATTCCAAAAAGGATTTTTCTGTTTGGACTCCATTTGTTATTCTGTTTGTTCGAAACACTGAAATAGGCAAAAAACAACAATTCTGGGTTGGGCCTCCGGTTAATAGGTTAGTCCCAAAAATAATATAAAAGTGGAAAATAAAGCCCAATATAGTCCAAAACATTAGATAATATAGCATGGAGCAATCAAAAATTATAGATACATTGGAGACGTATCAGACCTCTAGCTAAGGTGAAATAGTATATGAGGAGAAACCTTGTGCATCGCGAGTTACTAGGAACATCTAGTATCAAGAAGAAGCGGTCAACTAGTGTCTTCTGTGGGATGAATACCGTGCAAGCAGAGACGTAAGATTTTCATGAATAAGGGAAGAGGAGTACCTTTTTCGGTTGCCGGTGTGGTCACCTCCACATGTCGCGCCGATCTTCTTCTTTTCACCGGGGAAACTAATGTTCTGGAGGGTGCAGGCTTGGACGAACCCATGGCCAAATTGTTGACTGTGTTGCCGTGGCCGTATGTCGGCGGAGGGGAAGCAGATCCGAGGTGGCGAAGGACGGCGTAGCAGGAACAGCTCCGGTGCGGTGGAGGGTGGCGAAGTTGGAGCGGCAGCGGTGAGGCACAGGATGGCGTGGTCGAACTGGCTTGGGTATGGACGGCTCGGCCTCGGCTTCAACTACTAGCCGTGGAGGGCGTTGCGGTTGAGGTTGCGGTGGACGACGACGTCGGGGTATCGGCTCCGGCGTGATGGAGGAGGACGCCGGTTGATGGGTGGGATGGGGTGGCGGACGTAGGACACCGGGGTTTCGCGGCTGGTGGAGAGGTAGTTTTGGCGCCCACGGAGTATGAATGGGGAATCGAACGGGTGGGGGGAACCATGTTTCGGTCTGGGAGGCGCTTGTTTTTGGCTTTTTTTAACAAAAGATGGGACGTGCTTGTTTGAAATTTGGGGAAAGTACAAACTTTGCCCCCTCTTAAATTTCGGACCTACTGCGGGTCGGGGGTAGGATGGTAATCCCAGGTGTCCCAAATAGTGGGTGGGAGCGATTTCGGCCGCACGCATGTGTGCTTAGGCGGCCATTGTGTATGAATGTTTTTCGGATGCGGTTGCGTGGCATCTAGATGAAGCTACAAACCTACCCCGGTTTAGACCTTCGGACGTCGGGCCGGTATGTTTCACGGGTCGGAGTTATTAGAAAAGTAATTTCCTTATAGTACCAAACATTGGTCTCACACGGTTTCGGGCGAGTAGAGGCTCTTTTGGCGCTTCGTTCGAAATTTTGAAACACAAGCATTCACGTTTAGAGTACTCTTGAACTATGAGGATTGACCTAAATAGATAACGTTATATTTGACCTTGTATGTTTGAAAACCTCATTAAATTATCCGCTTCTTTTTGAAATTTTGACACTTGAAAATCCTATAACTACGATTATTTTGGAATGGTGGAGCTAAATTTGAATCTATTTTGTACACGACTACATATGCTATTATGTACAAAATCAGAGCAAAGATTGGTGCCCCATAATTTAGGTATGGTTTACAAATGCCATGATATCAAATTCAAATAATTGAATGGACTTCATGTTGAATTCGATTTTTTAAACCACCTTCAGTTTAATTCAAATGTATGCTAGTTCATAGGTAGCTATTTATAATGTCCATTATGTAACTTTCGTATGTATAATGTGCTTTACACACACAACATGAACTATACTCACGTTTATATTCGATTGCTAAAGCGATGCATTGTCTGGAGTTCAAAATACTAACTATGTGGATCAATTGTGTCGAATAATAACATAGACATGCTCAAATTCGATAGAATCTAGATGTATGATGGATCAATGACCGCTCCTTACGCGGATTGCAAATATCATGATCCCATCATAATATTTAGATACAATTTATATCTTTAATCAATGTGTAGAGCAGTCTTTTACATGTAGTTTCACTCTCCATCGGTGGTCTCTCACACATGCTCACACACTCTCTCCCGAGGTGTCTTTCTCGCACACATGCTCTAGATATAACCCTCCCTCCCTCTCTAACCATTTACAACTGTTTCCACTAACCTTTATCACAAGCACTCTTCCTCTCGCAAACATACACACGCACAATCCTCATCGACCCTTTCTATATACATGGACCTGCCTACGTGTCTCATGTACGCACATTATCTTTACGCATGTCTCTCACGCATTGTCTCACACCTCTCTTCCTAATCGATGAGTATGATTCTAGCAGAGCATTCTGTAGGATGCCCCTTAAAGTTAGGTTGGATGAATAGTAATATCAGAGATAAAGGGGTTACCTTAGTCCGAGAACCTAGGGTTACAAATCCTAGCTGGCTTTGTCAGTGGACACAGAGTCCTTCACAATTCTACTATCTTTGTCTTGTACGACTAGTCATCCATGGGTCTTCCTAAATGCGTCATGGGCCGACCAATGTGGCGCAGGACGGCACTGAACGAAGGGCCTCACCTCGACCCACTGGACCTCACGCGGTGACACACCCTCTGCCCCCACGTCTCATTATCTTCTCACACCCACACATACCAACACAAACACCACACACAGAAAATTTCTCCTGGTGCCTCTATTCCCTCCCCCCTTGTATATACACACTCAAGGGAATGGAATCTCTTGTCGTGATGTCATATTCATCTCTCTCTCTAGACCACTCTCATTTCTCGTGCTATCTTTCCCA
>NC_041380.1:477556303-477635172 GCF_002162155.2 Triticum dicoccoides
AATACACACACATACCTCTCTAGGCCCCGCCAAATGCATCAACTACACATTCACACATGTTACATCACGTACCCCATTGATCTAAAAAGCCCTCTCTTCACGTTTATTTCACATACAACATTCCTTTTGAATAAAGTGTGGCCAAAAATTTATTTTAGAATTTCTACATATATACAACATTACAAAGTTATATGGAGGAGTACAAACGCTAATTTGCATTGCATGGTGCCCACAATGATATTTATTCCACACTGTGAATTTGTATATTTTTATACTATATACAAAGTTAGTCATAATAAAGAGAAACGAAGAGCATCTCTCTCTCCATCGCATACCCCCCTTGTACGCCCCTTTCATGTATGCACACAAAACTATCTCCAGGTCCTCTAAAAGTAAGCCCCCAGAAAATTCACACATGTTTCATCTTTCTCTCGCGATATATGAAATGACGATCATTGTATTTGAAGCGAAAGCATGATACGTACATTGGACTTCGGAATCCACTCATTACGGTCACCATTTACGTTTAGTGGTTATTATACAGTCACGGGCTCACCGTACAACTCTGTATTTGCTCATGACATGACTAGTTGACCAGTTAAACACTCCACGCGGCACCTCTAGTGTTGCATCACATTATATCACTACCATCGTGCCCACCTGTCGACTTGTATCTACTCTACATCTACACTCTTATAAAATACATAAAATGCACTCTTATAAAAAACAGAGTTGGTGATGATGGTGTGCCTGCCATCCTACAATATAGGCCGTCCGATTTATATCTGACGGATAGGAAAGAAACTATGGCAATTTTGCAAAAAGGTACCCACACACCTCTCCACATTAGCAAATAAGGCCTTCCCTCATTCATCCTTTTCTCTCACAAGATAAACAAGTCATACAAATGCATCTTGATGTTACGTGCAACGCACGGGCATCTTGCTAGTAAGAATGAAAACAAACGACAAAAAAATATTTGGACGGTGGTTCGAAGTCATGACCGCGGGCACAACGGACAAGGTGGCGTTGTATTGGTATGCTGAGCCGTCTGTTTTAACACACAGGAGCTGGTGTGGTGATTATACACACACGCACGCATGCACACGAACTGCATCCACGCAAGACTCACACAAACACATGCACCCATGCACGCACGCAACACTCACACATACACACGCAGCCACGCACGCACGCAACACTCACACGCACGCAACACTCACACGCACACACGCACACATGCATGCACACACCAGTACACCACACGACCAACACACACTCTCACGCTCAAGTGCTCAACCTACACATGCATGCGCACACATCAGGCCCTGACAGACACATACACAACCAGGTGATTCTCGCACGGGTTGGAGCCTTGTCGCGCCTGCGTAAATTTGTGTTTATCTGACCTTTTGCCTATGCTAACTGACAGGTGGGACCCACAAGGAACGTGGTCAATTTAACTAGTCAACATGGCGCCACGCAGACTATTTGGCCGGTCAACAGAGTGCAATCCGATGCTGAACTGTGAGCAAGTGACCGTATAATCACCACAAAACGTATATAGTGACCGTAATCAGCTTATTCTGAAGTTCGGTGACCGTATTTCGCTTTTCTCTCTATAGGCCCTCCAAAACTACATCTCTACATGTTCTCGCATGTTACATCTAACAACTATGCAATAAAGCACTACTACTACACTCTAACACAATAAATCATATGTGTTTTTAGTTTTACTAGATATCATATTGTTACTTATAATTATTCAGTTTGCATACATTAAAATTGCCTTTGAAATGTATGGCCAGTATCATCTACCACGCAGGAAAAATCCCGCCATTTCCTGTTTAATCGGGTTTGTATCGATGGATCGTGCGAAACAGCAAAACTATAGTACTATACAGTACAAGTGACAATTCACTGGGCCGTCGTGTCATCTACTCCTCCATCGTAAGAGTGGAGCGCTCGCTTTCATAAATCTTCTAGTCCCTTTCGCCGACATGTGGGACATCAAGCTACCGAGTCCACGTGCCATACCAGAATACAGTGCAGAGCAGCCGGGGTGAAGCACCCCAGTCATGGCACCGGCGTAGTAATGAGCAATGAGGCGTCAAATCACAAAGCTGCACCTTTCCCGTAGTTAAGTTGGAGGGACGAAGCAACCATCATTTCACTCGTTGCTGAATCCGCTTCTCCCTCATCTTCTTCAACTTAACCATGTGTTGCTTCTGTCGTTGTTCTGCCTCATGTGGGACGCGGATCGGCTTGGTAAAGCACTGACACGTGGGACCGCATGTTAGCAAACCGCCAGGACAACGTCCTCCGAAAATAAGAAGCCTAATCCTAGACTTACAAAGGGCTACGTAGCTGCTCCATATACTGCCCATCTAATCTATATATGCCCCCCTGATTTTCAGGTGGGGTGGGCCTAATCCTCTCCTTTAATCCAATCAAATAGTCCCACATCACATCAGTTCGTAACTTTACGTAAACCATTACGTGGATGTAGCATTGCTCAAATAAGAAACCTCCCCCGCCATCCGCGTGGCAAAATCACCTCCTTTTTACTAATCTTGATTCTATAATTTTTTAGATCAATATAATTGAGATTTGTATAGATAGCACCCGGCAGCAAAACCAAATGGTATGGTTAAGGGCATCCACAATGTGTAGCCAAATGTGAAAATAGCTTTTGGCATCGTGGGAACCATTGTGGACGGTGAGGGAGTCCTGGATTAGGGGGTGTTCGGATAGCCGGACTATACCTTCAGCCGGACTCCTGGACTATGAAGATACAAGATTGAAGACTCCGTCCCGTGTCCGAAAGGGACTTTCCTTGGCGTGGAAGGCAAGCTTGGCGATACGGATAAGAAGATCTCCTACCATTGTAACCGACTTTGTGTAACCCTAACCCTCTCCGGTGTCTATATAAACTGGAGGGTTTTAGTCCGTAGGACAACGTACACATCAACAATCATACCATAGGCTAGCTTCTAGGGTTTAGCCTCCTCGATCTCGTGGTAGATCTACTCTTGTACTACCCATATCATCAATATTAATCAAGCAGGACGTAGGGTTTTACCTCCATTGAGAGGGCCCAAACCTGGGTAAAACTTCGTGTCCCTTGCCTCCTGTTACCATCCGGCCTAGACGCACAGTTCAGGACCCCCTACCCGAGATCCGCCGGTTTTGACACTGACATTGGTGCTTTCATTGAGAGTTCCGCTGTGTCATCGCCGTTAGGCTCGATGGCTCCTACGATCATCGATAGCGATGCAGTCCAGGGTGAGACCTTCCTCCCCGGACAGATCTTCGTCTTCGGCGGCTTCGCACTGCGGGCCAATTCGCTTGGCCGTCTGGAGCAGATCGAAAGCTACGCCCCTGGCCGTCAGGTCAGATTTGGAAGTTTAAACTACACGGCTGACATCCATGGGGACTTGATCTTCGACGGATTCGAGCCACTGCCGAGCGCGCCGCACTGTCACGACGAGCATGATCTAGCTCTGCCGCCGAACAGTGCCCTGGAGGCCGCACCCGCATCGGCTCCGACCCTTAATTTGGAGCCAACTGCGCCGATCGAGGATGGGCGGTTGGACGCCACCTCGGGGGCTGCGACCCCAACGGCGATTGAGCCAAGCACCAGCCCTGTACTCTGCGAGACTCGTGACTCCAAGGAGCCAGACTCCTCTCCGGACTCCGAACCCTCCGCACCCCTGCCGATCGAATCCGATTGGGCACCGATCATGGAGTTCACTGCCGCGAACATCTTTCAGCACTCGCCTTTCGGCGATATCCTGAAGTCACTAAAGTCTCTCTCCTTATCAGGAGAGCCCTAGCCGGACTACTGTCAGCAAGGTAGGGGTACGGACGATGAAGAAATTCAAAGCCCACCCACCACCCACTTTGTAGCCACTGTCGACGACTTAATCGAGATGCTCGACTTCGACTCCGAAGATATCGACGGTATGGACGCCGATGAAGGAGATGATGAAGAACCAGTGCCTACTAGGCCCTGGAAAGCCACCTCGTCATATGACATATACATGGTGGACACCCCAAAAGAGGGAGATGGCGATGGAACAACGGAGGATGACCCCTCCAAGAAACAGCCTAAGCGTCGACGTCAGCGGCGCCGCTCAAAATCCCGCCAAAACAAACAAGGTGATTCCAGCACGGGAGATAATAATACTCCGGAAAGCGCCGAAGAAAACTCCCTCCAACAAGATTTAGCACAGGAGGATGGAGAAACCAGCCCTCATGAGAGAGCGGCAGACAGAGAGGTTGAGGACGATAATTATATGCCTCCCTCCGAAGACGAGGCAAGCCTCGACGATGACGAATTCGTCGTGCCAGAGGATCCCGTCGAGCAAAAGCGTTTTCAACGCAGGCTTATGGCCACGGCAAGAAGCCTCAAGAAAAAACAGCAACAACTTAGAGCTGATCAAGATTTGCTAGTCGACAGATGGACTGAAGTCCTTGCGGCCAAAGAGCATAAACTCGAACGCCCCTCCAAGAGCTACCCAAAGCACAGGTTGCTACCCTGATTAGAGGAGGAAGCACTTGATGCGCCGACCGACCACCTCGTGGCCGCGACAGAGAGGCCTCTCGGCCCTCTACTCAAGCCGCACCCCGTACCAAGGCACGGGGATATGCGCCGGACTTACGAGACATGTTGGAGGACAAGGCAAGGCAAACAAGATCGATCTACGGATCGCGTGGGAGCCCCACGGCTCGAGACGGTAACCGTCACGCCGGCCACAAATTCGGCAAGGCCGAACACAGTAGACAAGGCTCATTAGAGCTACGTCATGATATAGCCCAGTACAGAGGCGCCGCACACCCACTCTGCTTTACAGACGAAATAATGGATCATCAAATCCCCGAGGGTTTCAAACCCGTAAACATCGAATCATATGATGGCACAACAGATCCTGCGGTATGGATCGAGGATTATCTCCTTCATATCCACATGGCCCGCGGCGATGATTTCCACGCCATCAAGTACCTCCCACTCAAGCTTAAAGGACCACCTCAGCATTGGCTTAACAGCTTGCCAACAGGATCAATCAGTTGTTGGGAGGACCTGGAAGCCGCATTCCTCGACAATTTCCAGGGCACTTATGTGCGACCCCCAGACGCCGATGACCTAAGTCACGTAATTCAGCAGCCAGAGGAATCGGACAGGCAATTGTGGACACGGTTCCTAACAAAGAAAAATCAAATAGTCGACTGTCCGGACGCTGAGGTCCTAGCAGCCTTCAAGCATAATATCCGTGACGAGTGGCTGGCCCGGCACCTTGGACAGGAAAAGCCGAAATCTATGGCAGCACTCACGACACTCATGACCCACTTTTGCGCGGGAGAAGACAGCTGGCTTGCTCGTAGCAACAATATGACCAAGAACCCTGGTAATTCAGACACCAGGGACAGTAGTTGCAGGTCGCGTCGCAACAAGCAGAAGCGCCGCATTAACGACAACAATGCTGAGGATACGGCAGTTAATGCCGGATTCAGAGGCTCTAAATCCGGTCAGCGGAAAAATCCATTCAAAAGGAATCCTAGGGGCACGTCCAGTTTGGACCGAATACTCGACCTCTCGTGCCAGATACATGGCACCCCCGAAAAGCCAGCGAATCACACCAACAGGGATTGTTGGGTGTTCAAGCAGGCAAGCAAGTTAACCGCCGAAAATGAAGATAAGGGGCTGCATAGAGATGATGACGAGGAGCCCCGGCCGCCGAACAACAGTGGACAGAAGGGTTTTCCCCCACAAGTGCGGACGACAAACATGATATACGCAACCCACGTCCCCAAAAGGGAGCGGAAGAGCGCATTAAGGGACGTATACGCGGTAGAGCCAGTCGCCCCAAAGTTCAACCCATGGTCCTCTTGCCCGATCACCTTTGATCGAAGGGACCATCCCACTAGCATCCGTCCTGGAGGATTCGCCGCATTGGTTCTAGACCCAATTATTGACGGATTTCATCTCACTAGAGTCCTTATGGACGGCGGCAACAGCCTGAACCTGCTTTACCAGGATACAGTGCGGAAAATGGGCATAGATCCCTCGAGGATTAAGCCCACCAAAATGACCTTTAAAGGCATAATACCAGGTGTAGAGGCCAACTGTACAGGCTCAGTCACACTTGAAGTGGTCTTCGGATCTCCGGATAATTTCTGAAGTGAGGAGTTAATCTTCGACATAGTCCCGTTTCGCAGTGGTTATCACGCACTGCTCGGGTGAACCGCATTCGCTAAGTTCAATGTGGTACCGCATTACGCATACCTTAAGCTCAAGATGCCAGGCCCTTAAGGAGTAATTACGGTCAATGGAAACACCGAACGCTCCCTCCGAACGGAGGAGCACATGGCGGCCCTTGCAACGGAAGTACAAAACAACCTCTCCAGGCAGTTCTCCAATCCGGCCACTAAACGACCGAACACCGTCAAGCGTGCCCGGAGTAACCTACAACAAGACCGCCTGGCACGATCCGAGCAGGCGTAGCAATGCGGCCCCAACCCCAACCCTCGCAAAAAGGCGACGCTAGTACTTCGCATACATAACTACACTCTAGAGATACCTTGGGCACAGGGGGAGGGGCACCATCACGGCACGCCCAAAACACGGCTTAAACCGTACCAGGGGCTGCCGATTTTTTAATTTTCTCTTACTTTCAGGACTCCACCCTTCGGAAGGCCTGTTCGGCAGTTCAATTGCCGCACAAACGATGCAAGAACCAGGGAAGCAGACAAACCACGCCGCATTATGGAACTCCCAGGTGGTCTCTATCACGAGCAGTATACCCATTCCGCATACTATTTCGCAGCTTGCCCCTGGAGCGGACATGTTAACTAGTCCAACCTTCCACTTATCGCATTACTTGTATCGTTCTGCCTTGATCGCACCCCTTTTTAATAAACAATGCATAGCTTTCGTCTATTTTTGCATTACCTTTTTTCTTTATATATGTTCCTTGACGACATGTTGCACCCGTACACGTTGGTACGGTCAAAATACGCCAGGGGCTTTAGTACCCCTCAATATGGTGTGAGAAGTCTGAACACTTTAACAAGTGCGCCACCCCGAACTTATAGCGTTATATGCATCGGCTCTGAATCATGTCTCGGGTCAATAGTTGGGTTTGCCCGGCTCCTATGTTTTGGTGCCTTATGTTCCGCTATATCGGCTAAGGTAGCACTAGGAGAACCACTGCGATTGTGCCCTAGTTGAGCTGGGTCGAGCACCTCAGTGGAGAAAGCTAAAACTGACTGTCATGATGAAGCGAGAGCTGGTCGCTGTTCGAGAGGTTTTTTCGAGTCCCTAAAGACTTATGCCGCTTGGGGCAAGGAGCCGGCTCTGTCCGGCCGAGGCGTGGATAGCGCCCCAAACTCGGTCTTCCAAATACCAGGGGTTTCGCCTAAATTTAAAATTATAGAATTCTATGGCTAAGTGAGAGTGTTCACGCATTATAGTCCGATTGCCTTGTTCGTTGGGCTGAGCGCCTCCCTCGAAGGACCCAAACATGGGAAAAAGAGCGCTTAGGTTTATCCCCGAACAACCCAGCACTAGCGGCACGGGGGCAGAAGCCTACGACTCGCCATCTCTCAGAATTGATAAACAGCCGCACAGAAGGTAATATTTTAAATTCCAACAGCATTGCTTAGCGCATATAAACAAGTTTTCAGCGCACTGGACAAAACGAGCAAGTTTCACTCAAAAATTACATCCCTAGAACATTCATCCGCCACAAGGCAGGCACCCTTCAAAACATCCTTATAGTAATTCTCGGGCTTGCGATGCTCTTTCCCCGGCGGTGGCCCGTCCTTCACAAGCTTCTCAGCATCCAGCTTGCCCCAGTGCACCTTAGCACGGGCAAGGGCCCTACGGGCACCCTCAATGCAGACAGAGCGCTTGATAACTTCGAGCCTTGGACAGGCCTCCACCAGCCGCCGCACCAGCCCGAAATAGCTCCCAGGCAGAGCCCCTCCAGGCCACAGCCGAACAATGAGGCCCTTCATGGCCTGTTCGGCCGCCATGTGGAGCTCGACCAGTTGCTTCAGCTGGTCGCTGAGGGGCACAAGGTGTCCGGCCTTAGCGTACTGAGACTAGAACACCTTCTCCGTCGAGCTGCCCTCCTCGGCTCGATAGAATGCGGTGGCATCGGACACACTCCGGGGAAGATCTGCGAACGCTCCTGGAGAGCTCCGGATTCGGGTAAGTAACAAGTAAATCACGTTTATGTGTTTGCTTTGCATAAAGAATGCCTTACCCGCTGCTATCTTCTTCACCTCATCCAACTCCTGGAGGGTCTTATGGGATTCGGCCTTGGCAGACTTGGCATTTTCGATAGCCACCGCGAGCTCGGACGCTTGCATCTTCGAGTCAAGCTCCAAACTCTCATGTTTTTCCATGAGAGCCTGGAGCTCTTGCCGCACCTTGCCAACCTCAGCCTCATACTTCTCCCGCTCGGTGTGCTCCGAGGCCGCCCTCTTCTCGGCCTCGACCAGCGCTTGCTTAAGGGTCGCCACTTCAGACGTGGCCCCTACAATAGCCACGATAATCCTGTCATTCTTTGCAATTGCACCTTTTTATATATATTTTTAACAAGGTATTTCTTACCTTCATTGTCCTCGAGCTGCTTCTTGGCACGCTCGAGATCTTGCTCGGACCGCTCGAGGTTCTGCTTTAGTGTGTCCACTTCCGCAGTCAGTGCGGCGGACGCAAGCAGGGAAGCCTGCATATGCATATTGACTCATTTTTGTTAGACTCCTGCTAATTCTATTTGATCCTCTATTCGACTTTTCTTCCTGAACGCCAAATAGAGCATCAAGGGCTACTATCTATGCGGTACTATTATTTACACATTCTTTACTTACCTCAAAGCCTGTCAAAAGGCTAGTACAAGCTTCAGTCAGTCCGCTCTTGGCGGACCGAATCTTCTGGACCACCGCACTCATAATAGTGCGGTGCTCCTCGTCAATGGAGGCGCCTTGGAGCGCCTCCAACATATTGTCCGGCGCCTCCGGTTGGACGGGGGCTGCCGGCACGGTGGACTTGCTCCTCTTGGAAGGAGGTCCCCCGCCGGACTCTAGAACCTTTGAAGGTTCCGGAGCGGTGTCCGGCCTAGAGCCGGACTTGGAGCCCCGGGGGGTTTCATCCCCTTTACTCCTGGAGTCCGGGAGGTCGCCTTGCGGCGCCTCCAGGACCACCTCCTCCCGGCTTGGAACCTGTTGGGACAACACTTCGGTGTTGTCCGTAGGGCGAGGGGAGGAAGCCGTCCGAAGCGAGTTCACATCCGACGAGTCCAGTGAGCCGCTCGACGACGCGTCGAGCCGGACTTTGGGTGGGCTGCATAAACATATTTGACATAAGGGAAAGCTGTGAAATAAACGAATACTATGAATTACTCTGGTATCCGGATACTTATGATTTTGCCAGGGGCTTGGCCCTGGGCTGCCACTCCTCTCCACCATCGTCGGCGTCGGTGGAGCAGTCCGGAGGAAGGGTTTTCCCCTTCTTGGACCCTCCGGCCTCCCCCGAGAGGGTGACCTTCCTTTTCTTCTCTCCCCACGCTGGAGGGGGAGAGGTCTCTTGTTCTCCCTCCTGGCCTTCACGGGAGGAATGCGCCTCGGAACCGTCGGATGATGGATCCGACACCTCCTGGCGCCGGGCACTCTTTCGAGTCCCCGCGGCCTTTTTTGCGGCCTTCTTCTCCGGCACCACATAGGGTGCCGGAACCAGCAGCTTCGCCAAGCGAGCGTCCGCTGGGCCTTCGGGCAAAGGAGCCGGACAGTTGATCTGTCCGGATGTCACCTGCCAATCCTGTCAAAGGTAAGGGAGCTTAGATCCCGCATGGAGTCAAACTATGAAAAACTGATACCCTGTAAAAGAAAAAAAACAGCTTACCGCGAGAGCATGACGCTGCACACTGAATCCGCGATCCTCGGTAGCGGATGCGGGAGCCTCGGCGCCTTTGAAAAGCACCTTCCAGGCATCTTCGTACGTCGTGTCGAAGAGCCTGCTTAGAGTTTGGTGCCGTGCCGGGTCGAACTCCCACAGGTTGAAAGCCCGTTGTTGACACGGGAGGATCAGGCGGATGAGCATAACCTGGACTACGTTGACAAGCTTGAGCTTCTTGTTCGCCAGGGTTTGGATGCATGTTTGGAGTCCGGTCAGCTCTCCTTTTTTACCACAAGACAGGCCCGTCTCCTTCCAGGAGGTGAGCCGCATGGGGGGTCCGGATCGAAACTCGGGGGGTGCGACCCATTCGGCGTCGCGCGGCTCGGTGATGTAAAACCACCCCGATTGCCACCCCTTTAGGGTCTCCACAAAGGAGCCCTCGAGCCATAGGACGTTGGCCATCTTGCCCACCATGGCGCCTCTGCACTCCGCCTGGTTACCGTGCACCACCTTCGGCTTGACGTTGAAAGTCTTGAGCCATAGGCCGAAATGGGGGCGGATGCAGAGGAAGGCCTCGCACACGACGATAAACGCCGAGATGTTGAGGACGAAGTTCGGGGCCAGATCGTGGAAATCCAGGCCGTAGTAGAACATGAGCCCCCGGACAAATGGGTGGAGAGGGAAGCCTAGTCCGCGGAGGAAATGGGGGAGGAACACCACCCTCTCATGAGGCCTAGGGGTGGGGATGAGCTGCCCCTTTTCGGGGAGAGAGTACGCGATGTCGTTAGAAAGGTATCCGGCCTTCCTCAGCTTTTTGATATGTCCCTCCATGATGGAGGAGACCATCCACTTGCCTCCCGCACCGGACATGGCTGGAGAAGGTTGAGGTGGGGAGTGCGGACTTGGGCGCTGGAGCTCGAGTGCGCAAGAATGGATAGGCGAAGGAGGAAGAAGGCGTAGGTAAAAGGTGGATCCTTATCCCCTTATATTGGTGGACGCAACTACATGTCCCCACCAGCCTGGTAAAACTCGCTTATCTCCAAGCGCCGTAATCAATGGCGCGGTTGGGTTACCCACGCCCGTATTGATGAGAATCCCGGAATAAGGGGGCACGATCTCTGCTTTAACAAGATGTGCCAAGGAAACCGCCTTGCATGACACGCTGAGGTGGGATAATGAAACGACTCGGATAAAGGCTTGGCCGTGGTGTGACACGCTACGGAATACGTCAGCAGATTAGATTGGTGTAAATATTATTCTCTCTATGGCAACATGTGGAAACTTATTTTGCAAAGCCAGACACTATCTTTGTGTTCAAAATCTTCTATGAAGTACTTGGAGGAGGAACCCGCCTTGCAATGCCGAAAACAATCTGCGCGCCGGACTCGTCATCATTGAAGCCTGGTTCAGGGGCTACTGAGGGAGTCCTGGATTAGGGGGTGTTCGGATAGCCGGACTATACCTTCAGCCAGACTCCTGGACTATGAAGATACAAGATTGAAGACTCTGTCCCGTGTCCGGAAGGGACTTTCCTTGGCGTGGAAGGCAAGCTTGGCGATACGGATAAGAAGATCTCCTACCATTGTAACCGACTTTGTGTAACCCTAACCCTCTCCGGTGTCTATATAAACCGGAGGGTTTCAGTCCGTAGGACAACATACACATCAACAATCATACCATAGGCTAGCTTCTAGGGTTTAGCCTCCTCGATCTCGTGGTAGATCTACTCTTGTACTACCCATATCATCAACATTAATCAAGCAGGACGTAGGGTTTTACCTCCATCGAGAGGGCCCGAACCTGGGTAAAACTTTGTGTCCCTTGCCTCCTGTTACCATCCGGCCTAGACGCACAGTTCGGGACCCCCTACCTGAGATCCGCCGTTTTTGACACCGACAGACGGTGTTGCCAAAGCCAAAAAGATGGAACCGAAGCTCCCTGATTGATTGATTGAAGGAATAGAAAAATGCACCGTCTCTCCTCTTTCTCCCATGCTTGGACGCATGTAGTACAATATAGAGCACAGGGTCTACTCCCCTATCCCTTCTATCACAAATCACAAATCAGTGAGGCGTCAAATCACAAAAGCACGGACGAAGCAACCATCATTTCACTCTTCGCTGACTCCGCTTCTCCATCGTCTTCTTCGAGAAACCATCTCACCGCACTAGTACTCCTAGTAGTACTAGTAAAGGACTTCCTGGATGCAAATAAGGCAGTTGTCTTGGCTTGCAGGCGGCACTTGCGAACGACTTACCGTGGTCTCCCTCAATGGTGTTCTCCGTCGAATGCACTTCGCCAAACCACCAAAAAAAAGATATCGTCAACGTCACCGTAATGGGGAAGGAAGTCAAATATAGTTACTACCTCCATTTTTTTGTACACAAGGCCAGTATATCAAAATTACAATTTGCAAAGGGCCACTAACACTAATCGAGGCAAAATTGATGGGGTTAGCAACCAAGGACATTAATATCCCCTGCATGCATGCAGAAGTGAGAAGGTTCGTTTGCATGGCGCTGCATTAATCAAGCGATGAGGAGTGGGATGGTTAGCTCTTTGGTCTTTGGAGAAAAAAATATGCATTAATTGACACGTGAAACGAGGATTTGTATCAATTAAATCCCATGAAGGAAAACCCCGCCTTTCTTTTTTAACAGTAGTACTCCTAGTACGTACGTACTTATCCTATTTGGGTCTAGGCCTTGCATTGCCAAACTTCGCCACACATTTTTGCCAAGCTTGCCTAAAGTTTTCAAAATGAGAAGGAGGTACACTTGCGCACGGCTGTCACAGTCTCACTGCACCCTCACACGGTCGCTCCTACACGCCGCGGTCGCACCGCACCCTCACACAGTCGCTCCTGCACGTCGCAAACCCAACCAAGGGAACGCACCCTCACTGACACATGATGTCGCATGTGAACAAACCAAACTCAGCCATCCTATCGCTGACACATAATTTTCGTTCATAGAGTATGTTTATCCAACTGCATGTTGGGGAGTATCCGTACGACCCATGCGGTGTCTGTTGGGGAAGAAGAAGAGGTGAGGAAGAAGGAAAGAAGGGTTAGGAGACGTAGGATATTCATCCAACCGCCTGAAATGGTAGACTGACCCAAGTCAGGCGACTTGCATAACAAATATATGTTTTTACACAGCAAAAGATCCATAAAAACAACAACATAAAGAAAAACTATCACTGCTCGCGGAAAGAGACGGCCTCGTCATCTTTGGCTGCCAGTGCGAACCAGCCGTCGCTGCCGACGTGTGTCTCTGCACCGTGGTTCTCCTCGGCCTCCAACTACTCATTCAAGCGGAGCGTGCGGGCGCTCTGCACGGACGAGAGCACAGCCCGGTTCAAGTCGAGGACGTCCGGTTCCGCCTGCAGGAGGGCCTCGATGGCAGCGGCATCCGCGCGCTCCGGGTCGAGTCGAGCCTCCGCCGCCCGGTTCAAGTCCAGGACGTTCGGTTCCGCCTGCAGGAGGGAGTCGATGAGAGCGGCATCTGCGCGCTCTGCTCGAGTCGAGCCTCTGCCGCCCGGTTCAAGTCCAGCATGTCCGGTTCCGCCTGTAGGAGGGCCTCGATGGCAGCGGCATCCGCAAGCTCCGCCTCAAGTTGAGCCTCCACCGCCCGGTTCACATCCACGACATCCGGTTCCGCCTGCCGGAGAGCCTCGATGGCAGCGGCATGTGCGTGCTCCATGTCGAGTTGAGCCTCTGCCTCCCGGTCCTCCTTTAGTATCGCCATGTTGAACCGCTGGTCCGTCTGCACCATGGGGGACTCGGAAGCCGGCACGAAGTCGATGTCCATCATCTCATACCCATCGGGGGCCTTCTGCGCTGCGACCTCCGCCATGAACATTGGATCGGCCTCCTCCTCCTCGTAGCTTGGCTCCAGAGAACTCGGGGATTGGCCCGCCGCAAAGCGAGCTTGGGAACGGAGGTCTGTGGCGCCGACCGCCGCCGTGATTTCTACGCGGCGCTCTGGCATCAGCATCCTATAGTAAGTGATCTTGCGGCGCACCATGGCTTTCCGGTGAACTAGGGGACGCTTGATGCGGGCTAGAGGATTGAAAGGTGGGGGAATGGGCTGGAGATTTGGTGTGGTTTTAGGGTAGTGGCTAGCGTAGGCCGAGCAGCGAAGGTTCTGGTGTGAATAGTGGTTCCAGTGACGACCGGTCAATCGGTTTTGACTGTACATCGCTCTTGTCACGTTCGCGTTGCAATCCGGCACGCTGGACCCTCCACCTTGCTCACCGAATGGAACGCGCTTCGTCTTGCGTTTTTGCTCGCTTGTGGGACCGCAGTTGAGAGCAAACCGACGTCCCTCCCCCTCCCCCGCCCGCGTCATTTATTATACCACCACTCCCTTCGTTTTATGCGGAGTAAATAAAAACAGAGGGAGTATACTACGGATGAGGATCCCCTGACGTGTCTGAACCCATTGAGTAGCTGACATGCGGGGCCTAGCAAGCATGGGGTCCGCCAGTAAGTGACGGAAAGGGAGGGTAAGGCAGGGATACCTACGTCAGAGGATCCACTTCCACTATACTACTTTGACCAAATGTTAGAGTAATAATATATGACATTCAACTTACACAAATGTTAGAGTAATAATATATGACATGCAACTTACACAAAGCATACATGGTCTAATGCGTTTTTTGAGGCTAACTTTGACCAAATGTTAGAGTAATAATATATGACATGCAAATTACACAAAGCATACGGTCAAATTTGTATGTGAAAGGAGTTTCCAATGATATAATTTTCACATTATACATCTCATGTACTATTAATCTTGTCAATTGTCAAATTGGAAACCATCTCGAGTACAAATCTAGGAGTACGTACGAATCTAACAATATTGATTGGGCATTGTTGAATGTTGATACCTTTTTGATCAAAGTAGAGATACTTTGACTACACATAAAACTTATGTGTAAACTAGAAAGGATAGGAGGGAGTATATTGTACGTTCAAAAACGAAATGAACATTGAATACCCTTTATATATGATTTGTGGATGCTATGATCACCGGTTCAAAATTTTGAATCCACCTTAGGTATCACGTGCCCCCACTCGTTTCCTCTCGATTTCATCTCGGGGTCCGGAGATCTATTGAAAGAGGACTAGGGTGGGTACATGCGAATGATACTCGGCAGAATGTTCAAATGAGGCATGCGGGAGGATGGACTCGACTAGAGGGCGACATGATCGATGGAGAAGAGGGTTGGAGAGGAATGAGAAATAAGCAAATGCCACATGATTATACTTGAATGGCTCAAATAAACAATAAGTTGTCTCGCTCGGCCTACATAGTGAAAGGCCTAATGCGCAACGCGAAGCACTGACGCTCGAATATGGCTGGGAAAACAGGGAAACCGACATGTGGGGCACACCCGTCGGGACGACGTAGCGCAGACTAGTTCAATGGAGGAGCTGGCCCACGACCTCCTCGCCACTGACAACTGTTCATGTGGGTCGTTGGGGCCAACAATGGGGCGCAGCTCCAGCACCGCCTCTGGACACGGCGATCGCGGTGAGCGACACGCTCATATCGTAGCTAGACACGATCGATTTCAGTGTGTCGAGGGTGGCGTTAGTGCTGTGGCACGACCAACAGTATGTTTGGTTTGTGCCCAAGGTTGCCCCATCAAAGCATTGGGTAGCCAAAATTTTGGTTGAGGTATTGGTTGCCCATGAATTGGCCGACATTGGCAAGAAAAATGAACTAGAGTTGGCTAGAGTTCATTGGCATGCCAAAGAAATGGCAACCATCCAAACAAAGACCAATCTTTGGGTCATGACCAAAATTTTGGTTGAGGTATTGGTTGCCCATGATTTGGCCGACATTGGCAAGAAAAATGAACTAGAGTTGGCTAGAGTTCATTGGCATGCCAAAAAAATGGCAACCATCCAAACAAAGACCAATCTTTGGGTCATGACCAAAATTTTGGTAAGGTGCACTTTGGCCACAATCCAAACACACCCCAACACCCGGCTCGTCGAGGATGCACGGGGCGCCGCGACGCGTCCGCAGAGTGGTGTAGAGTGGCCAACTGCATCCTCTGGACCTGAGACTATGCCGGGTCGTCTTGCTTTTCAATGACATGCGGGGATCGCATGTGAGCAAAGGGCATCTCCAACGTTGCCACGACCGCAGCTGACTACCCTGGCACACCAAAACCCTCGTCCCTCGTGCCGTCGCGCGGTACGTTCCCAGCCGGCGCCAGCTACCCGCATTCATGTCGTCCGTTCGTATGTCATCATTAAGAGGCTCGGTGCCTGAGGAACCAACTCCGGTGACTTAATGACACACCCGAACGCTTGGCCTCACCGGAATGCGGTACTTAAAGTGGCAACGCCCAGCTAACCTCCACACCATAGCGCATCGTCCTCCTACCTGGCACCACATCGGCCATGACCGAAAGTGCGAACGCTCTGCGGGAGAGCTTGTCTTTGGGGATGAAGCTCGAGGTTGCCGCCCTCGCTCAAGTCGCCTCTCGCGACGCAATAGTGGCGTAGCCGGACGCGGACGCGACCGCACAAGCGGTGGCCACGCTGGCGGCTGACGACGGGAGCACCGTCAGCCACGCGTCCTACTTGCCGCCGTCCAACGTTCGGCACCGCCGAGGTCGGGGAATCCTCTGAGGATGAGTAGGGCATGGAAGGCGGCAGGGCATGGTGTGCCAACTGGCAGGTTCGTATCCCGTGTTCTACTCTTCCTCGCCGGAGACCGCACCGTCACTTCACGGGTCTTGAACCCCGCCCCCCCACATAGAGATCGCAGATGGAGGACGTCGGTCGCCGCCGTAGAATAGGTTTAGGGTCGGGTTTCTTTTATTTTTTTTTGTCCTAGAAAAGTTCGAAATGTAATGAAAATATGCCGTGTTTGCATTAATCTCGGCCGGTGTATATGAACTTTCACAATAATATACATATTGTAGGAGTACTAGCAAGATGCCCGTGCGTTGCATGGAAGATCAAGATCTTGTGGGAGAAAAGGATGAACGAGGGAAAGCCTTATCTGCAAATGTGGAGAGGAGTGCAGGTAAATTGTCATAGTTTCCTTCCTATCCGTTAGATATAGATCGGACGGCCTATATTGCAGGATGACAGGCACACCATCATCACCAACTCTGCTTTTTATTGAACTGAGACAAATCTAACATGCGAAGTAAAATAAACACATAGGGTCTATACATACACAAATTATCATAGGCACTCCAATAGTACGTCCACTACACATTCACGCATTTCACATCTTTCTACATCTACGGGAACCTACGAAAGGGTTAACGTAAATTGCCTCTCTCTCTCCTCCCCTGATTTTCATGGTGGTGTGCCCCTCCCTCCCCCCCAATCTACAATCAATAGCTCACACGTTTCACATTACGTTAATTACGTAACTGGGATTACGTAGGTGTAGCATTACTCATCCTAAAAAACCCAACTAAGCCAACCTCCCAGCATATCGCGTGGGAAAAGACCCGGCCATGCCGTTTTAGTCGGGATTACCGGATTACTAGTAGTAGTATCGATGGATCGCGCGAAGCAACAAATTTGTTTTGAGGGGGCGAAGCACCTAGTTTAAAAGGAAAAAAGGCGGTACACTCACAGCACTCCTGTCGCGGTCGCATTGCACCCCACACACGTTCGGTCCTACACACGGCTCACGCAAACGGAACGTGCTTCGGCTTGCCTCTTCACTGACACATGGGACTGCACTTGGAGAAACCGACCATGCGCCAAACTCCCCCCGCCCAACGCGTGAAAATCCTCCCCCCCCCACACCCAAAAATTCCCCCCAAATCCGATTCAACCGCCCTTCGGTCAACTAGCCAATAATATTTCCCAAACCCCTCTCCCCCCTGTCCCCCTCCACTCCATTCGCTCCGCCAAAGCCGCCCTCCACACCGCGCCGATACGTCGGCGCCACGGTTCGGCGATCCTCTCGCTCCCACAGTACGCTCTCGTAGACTGCCGTCCTCTAGCCGCGCCACCACCTCTAGCTACGTTCTTGTGGAGGCGCACGGCTGTCAGCGCCACCACCGCTAGCGACGTTCGTGTGGAGACGCACGGCGGTCAGCTTCTCCCATAGTACACGCATTGTAGACTGAGGCTCCGTTCATGTCGGTGTAGCACTAAATGTTAGCTGATAGACGCTATTAATCTCACTGTTTGCCGAATTAGTTTACTGTCAATATGCTCTGCTTAAGAAGCTTCCTTGCCCTGTTCTCCACTCAATCTGCTTAGCTGAGATGGCATGCCAAGGCCGATTAGTTGCTAAAATATCCTGCCATATATTTATTGTGACGTAGATTGCCATGGTCTAGTAGCCAGTCTGTTAGGTGAAATAGCTCTACACCATTTTATACTCGATCTTTGTTGCTGCGATGGCCTTCGATAGTTTGATGATTGTGTGCTCGGCCTCATTGACTGCCGGAACAGCCTGCCATAATTTGGCACTCAAATCTGTTTGCTGAATTAGCTTTACATATATTTCATTACTTAGATCTGCTTGTCCAAATATCTTGCCATAGCTTTAGACATCGACCTAGGTATTTTTTTTCTGGACTTCATAAAAAAGCATATATGTTTTTCCTGTAATATCTAGTAGAAGAACTAATTTGTATGTCTAACAGATGGACAGGACTTGGATAACTTATGCTCGAAGATTCTCCGCTGCATATGTCGAGTGGGTTGAAAACTTCATGAACTTTATCAGAGCTGAGTACGGTGGTCCGAAATCAGATGTGCTCTGCCCGTGTAGCAGTTGTATGAATTCAGTTACAAGACCCCAGTCAACTGTGCAAAATCATCTACACTTGTATGGGATGTTAGTCACATATACTAGGTGGGTTCATCATGGTGAAGCTGTGAACGTCAATGTTATTGACTACGTGGAAGCAACAGATCACCATCTTGATCTGCCTGATGCTCAAGTGGAAGGGGAGGAGGAGGTGGTGGTGGCGGAGCCAGTGAGTTTGACCAACATTGAAACAATGCTACGAAATGCTCGTGCATTCCGTGAACTTTCACCTGCAGAAGAAAAATGGTGGGCCCGCATGTTGGAACAATGCAACGTTGCTGTCACCCCAGGAAATAAGCTGTTAGTATTCTCAGCTATGGTCACCTTTCTTCAGGTGAAGACATCTGAGCGGATGACCAACAAATCATTCGATGTGATGTTGGCTGCTTTCCGCAAATCTTTCCCAGGTGCGTCTGAGTTGCCACACACCTATAGTAAAATGAAGAATTTCCTTTGTGCAGTTGGAATTGGATATGATATGATCCATGTTTGTAAGAATAATTGTGATCTATTCTGGAAGGATTATGCCAACTTAAGTGAATGCCCGAAATGCAAATCATCAAGATGGAAAGATGGCGATGCTGTGAAGAGGATTCCTCATAATGTTCTGAGACATTTTCCAATTACATCGAGATTGCAGAGGTTGCTTCATGATGCTGAAACAAGAGAGGATGTACTATGGCATTCTAGGAACCAGGAGTACAGAGATCAGAATGTAATGAGTCATCCATCTCATGGTAGTGAGTGGAAAAGCTTCAATGATAAACACAAGGAGTTTGCTGCTGACCCGAGAAACATTAGACTTGGCTTAGCTTCAGATGGATTTAACCCATTTGGCCACCAGAGCGCCACATATAGCAAGTGGCCAGTGCTTGTTATCCCTTACAACATGCCTCCAAATGTCTGCACCAAAGAATCAAACTACATGATGGCCTTGCTCATCCCAGGTTCAAAAAGTCCTGGAAAGGATTTTGATTTGTTCATGGAGCCTCTTGTGGAGGAACTTCAACAGCTATGGAAGGGTGTTCTCACTTGAGACCTATATACCAGCCCACCAGCTGATTTCTTTCTGCATGCTGTTTTAATTTGGTGCATCCATGATTATCCGGCTTTGGGCACTATGTCAGGGCGAACGACACATGGTTACAATGCATGTGTTCGCTGTGACAGGAATCCACTGTCATACGCAATACTTAGCAAGATCTGTTACATTGGACACCGCCGTTTCCTTGCCAAGGACAAGCCACATCCTAGAAAATACCGAAGACATGTGTTCAATGCAAAGCATGAAAACCGTGATGCGCCAAAGAGGCTCACCGCCGATGAGTTACAAGTGGAATTAGAGAAGGTCAGGCATATTACACCAGGAAACCATCCTGGTAATGGTAGCGGGAAAAGGAAGTGTGGCAGGGTAGAAGAGAGATTATTGTTTACCCGCAGGTCCACTTTGTGGGACTTGGAGTATTCGAAAGATTTGGATCTGCGGCATAATCTTGATGTGATGCACATCGAGAAAAATATATGTGACAGCATTATCAGCACACTTCTTAATATTGAAGGCAAGACGGAAGATACCTTAAAATCTAGGATTGATTTGACACACCTGGGTATCAGAAAGGATTTGCAGGTGCAAGATGAAGGTAAACCACGGGATATGGCACCAGCTGTGTACGTCTTGGACAAGGTAAAAAGAAAAGAATTCTGCGAGGTCCTGTCACGTGTGAGATTCCCACATGGATTTGCTTCCAACCCTGAAAGGATAGTCAGTGCAGATGGAAACAAGGTACAAGGGTTGAAAACTCATGACTGCCACGTCCTACTTTAAAGGGTTTTACCTATTATCCTTAAAGGATTGGGCCGCCCTGACTTATATAGAGCAGTTGCAGAGTTGGGACAATTCTTCAAGGAACTCTGCAGTAGGAATATCAGGATAGATGCTTTGGAGCGTCTTAGAGACAAGATACCAACTATCCTATGTGACCTTGAGAAGATATATCCTCCAGCCTTCTTTGATGTTATGGTGCATTTGGCTGTTCATCTACCTAATGAGGCACTACTTAGAGGTCCAGTACAGTATGGCTGGATGTACCCTATTGAAAGGCGGCTAGGCACTTTCAAGGGCTATGTTAGGAACAGAGCTAGACCTGAGGGTTCCATTGCAGAGGCCTACATTGCTACAGAAGCGTTGACATTCTGCTCAAAATACATTGAAACAGCTGATCATCTTAGCAAAGAGGTGGGTGAAGACAATCCCGGGCTCAATTTTTTTTATTATTCTGTTCGAGTTACAAGGAAGAGTCGACAAGAGGACAAACCTAAAGATTTGGACAAAATGGTTTGGTATGTGTTGAATAACTGTCCTGAGATACTACCTTATATCAAGTAAGTGCAGTACTGCAGCTTATACATCATAATCTACTAAACTTGCAGCACATTCTTATATATTTAGATGTTTGACGCGGTCACTATGTTGTGCAGCATCTACAAAGAGGAGTTACTGCCGCAAAATCCAAGAAACATTGACAAACTGGTTATGGCAGGATTTGCGAAATGGTTCAAGAACCATGTAAGCTTTTGAAGTGCATTGTCAGTTTTTTTAATATATTAAGCACATAAGATGATTAACTTGTCTATTTTCTAACCATAGGTTAAGAAGATGCGGGAGGATGGGCAGGCAGTTGATGATGCCCTTTACTCACTAGCAATGGGCCCTGATACTCAGGTAAGACATTATGAATCTTGCGTTGTTGGAGATGTGCTCTACAACACCCTTGCACGAGACGAAGGCAGGAAGACACAAAATAGTGTCATCATGAGCACAAATACGTATGACAAAGAGACAACTGAAATGTATGCTAACATAATAGACATTGTTCAGTTGCAGTATATCTCCGGTTTCGAGGATCATCGGTGTGTGGTTCTGTTGTGCTGTCGTTGGTATAACCTATTTTCCAGGATCGCAAAAACCCAGAGCTGATGATTATTTCAAATACATCAATGTCAAGGCGGCGTACCAGACCAACGAGCCTTTTATTTTGGCAAATCAAGCAACACAGATATTTTTCTTGGAAGACACATTTGCACGTAGCGATGACTGGAGAGTATTGCAAAGGTTTGAGCAGGGGAATTCGTTTAATGAAGTTGCACAACAAGATGATGCTTACACTGCTCCTGATGTACAAGATAACACATATGTTCCTAATATCTTTGAGAACCATCACGTCAATGACGCCGAAAAGATTGTCTGTCGTGCTGTGGACATACAAGAGTTGATCAAGAAGAAGCCAACGTTCGAGGACGTTGAGGACGAAGAAGAAGATGACACCATGGGGAATTATGATTCAGACTGATACACATGGCAAAGATGTTGACACTGCTGCTGCGGATGATGATTACATTGCTTTTGTCATATTTGCCTGTCAGAAGACGTTTTTTATCTACTATGTGAAATTGTGTTTGCTATGACAACTGAAACCTGATGAACATGTTGTTTAGTATTTTGCTGTGAGAACATCACTTGTTATGTATGTTGATTTGTGTTTGGTGATTGTATGACAACTAAAACATGATGACATTGTTGTTTAGTTGTACTCATATTTGGCTGTGAAACTTGAATTTGATGACATAGTTTGTTGTTGGACTGCAATTTGCTCGATGTCTTCGAATGAGAACAAAGTTGACCCGACAGGGCCTCTGCTATTTATTTATTTATATGAGCAAAAGGGGATACCCCCTGATTTCTATTAATAGAAATCATTAGATGTTCACAACACTACGCCCAGCCTGCTACACAGGTTTCATTCATTACTAGTTTCAGCAAAGTGCTCATGTCGTAGCCACTAAATACATCACGAGTGCTACATACACTGCAAATAAAGAGACAATCATCCTACAGAGCACATCGATTTTGCCCATTATCTTCACAAGCTCTTTCATCTCCTCATTGTCGTCAAGGCCGTTCAGCAGCTGTTGCTTGGCCATGATCAGAGGAACTACATCTTTAACCTTCTGCTCTGCATCTTCCTCTTTTGTCGTTCCTTCAGTTACTTGTCCAACACCCCAACCTGCTGGTATTGGGATTCCTCAGCTAACCAAATAATCAGTGTAGTTGCATTCCCCCACATCAGCAACTTCCCAGAAATACAAATCACACGAATCTTCCCTTTTCTGCACAAATCAAATTGGAAGATCATCAACCAAACTATTAAAAAAAATCAGCAACTAAAAGCAGCAGAACAACACTTAAACATATTATTACCCCATGATTCAGGCATTTGTAGAAGACTCGGCCAAGGTTGCGGATTGTGGTTGAGACGCGATGGATGACTCCGTGTAATTTGTAGCAGTGGCACCACACCAACGGCCGCGGGTTGCGATGAGCAATCAGCTGCGGTGCGCGTGTCGGCGGGGGAGTGATGAGACCCACAGGCGATGGTACGGGTGGCGACTTGGCGCATATCTGGTTGTTGCCTGCTGAAGAGCAGGGGGACGAGCAGCCAGTGGACATGGTTGCTGCGGCCAGAGCTTCTGATGCTAGGCAGAGTAAGTAGAGAAGAGGAGAAGCGAACGTTGGATATGTCAGTTTCATTACTTGCTGAGTAGCATAGCACCATATATAGTCATAGTCTAGGTTTGGATTCGAACCAGCTACAGGAGCATGTTTTTCTTTTTTCTAAAACTCGACAACGTCTCTTTACTGGTACACTAGCTTGTTCTGTACGCCTTCCCAAGTCTTTGATTTTCTTTCTATATATAAAAAAGTATGCTACTTGGTGTCCGCTTAGTCAACAAACGATTGTGCCAACCTTGACCGTTGGATTGACATTCAACGACTGTCGCGTTTCTCCAGTCTCTTCTTCCTCGAGCCGCCAAAGCCAAACCAGCGCCGGCGGGACCGCTGCTCCCGCCTCCCACGGCTGGCTGTGATCTTCCCTGGCTGCTGTTTGTTCCTGTCCGAGGCCTCACCATCGTCCTCCGCCTTGGTTCGCTCGCCGCGGTGCCGCCCTCCGGTGTTTTCAACATGGTCAACAACCGAGAGGAATAAGGAGATGACTGTACATGGTGAGGATGACAGTAGGGACCTAGCAGCGCGTGTAGTAATTTTGTTTTTTTGGGACGGAGAAGGGTATCAACTGGGTTGTGCGGGACCCGTGGCCCGTCTAGCCCAGGCTTTTATTTCATATGCTCAGCACATGACCAGCCCTGTTTGTTTTTTCCTTTCTGAAAATGGCTAGCCAGCTATTTCATTTTTTGCAGAATAACCAACGTAGGCCTACTTGCTTTTCTACGCCCTGCTGGGCCGGAAATCTTTCAAGATGAGGAGGGATGCATTTTGCCCAGAAAATGGGCTATAAGTGATAAGAAATGGGCTATAAGTAATAATAAATGGGCTGTAAAATGAAAAAATACAGCAAACAGGCAATTAGTTCCAAAATACTGTTTTCTTTCGGATTTTGATATTTTAAATTTCATTGTTTTTGTGTGGGTAAAATTTCAATGAATTTAAATTAAGGTATATTTAGATTTAAAATAAATTTGAATCTGGCTAGAAATTTCGGGCTGTATGCTGTTTGGGACAGATTTGGAGGCTGACTTGTGGGTCTAGTAGGTTGACGTGTACTTTGTCTTTGTCAACTTAGTCCACAAACGATTCTAGCAGCACTGACCGTTGGATGTTAATCCAACGGTTGTGCTGCTTCTTCAATATCTGATCTTCTTGCTCCAGCTGCCCAAACCAGCTCCGGTGGGACTGCCTGCTCCCGCCTCCCGTGGCCGGCTGTGCTGCCGCACAGGCCGCACCGCCCCACCCTACTTCATTGCTGGCCAGGCAATTCCTCTACTCACCCACACCTCCTGTTATTTTCCGGCGACGGCAGCCAGACCAGTAAACCCTCGTACTCCCCACCGCGTGGGCAACCATTGTCGAGTCTTCCCCGGCTCCGTGTTGTTCCCTTCCTAGGCCTCGCCGTCGTCCACCGCCATGGTGCTCTCGGCGCGGCCTGGTCAACATGGTCAACGAACGACATCCATCGGCCATGGACTATACGCGCAAAATAATGATTCCTCCATCTGACAGCTGGGACCCACCAGAAGGGCCTCTGTATTTCGTGAAAAAAAACGTTCCCCCTGCTGACATGTTGGACCCACCAGCTATATCTTCGCACGCAAGGAAGTGCCTCCTTATTACGCACAAAAAAATGAATACCCCCTGCTAGTTGGGACCCACCATTGTGGGAGGCTAACTTGTGGGCCTACTAAGTTGACGGGGACGCAGGGCTTTCTCAACTTATTCAATATGAACGATTCTAGCTCGAGTGACCGTACGATGACCATCCAACGGCCGTAGTGCTTCTTCAACCTCTGGTCTTCTTGCTCCAGCCGCCCAAAGCAGCGCCGGTCGTGTCGCATGCTCCAGCCTCCCGTGGTCGGCTGTGCTGCCGTGGAGGACTCACCGCCCCCTACTATTCCCACCGCCGGCCAGGCCCTTCTGCGACAGTAGCCTCACACTGCAGCCGAACCAGTGAACCCTTGTACTCCTCTCCGCGCGGGCTTCCACTGCCGCGTCTTCCCCGGCTCCGCGTCGTCCCCTTCATAGGCCTCGCCGTCGTCCACCGCCGTGGTGCTCTCCGCGCGTTGTGGTCAACGTGGTCAAGGAACGACTTCCATCGGAAGAGTACAGTACGTGGAGAGGCTGACAGCTGGGTCCACGGCCACAGCCCAGTTTTTTTGTGATTTGCCAAGTAAGTCGCTTTGTCAGGCCTGTTGGGCTGCAAATCTTTCAAGACGAGGATAACTTTCATTCGGCTGGCTGAGAAAATGGCCCATCAGTAATGAGAAATGGGCTGTACATTTTTAAAACACATCAAACCGGCAATTAGTTTCAAATATGTTTTTTTCATTTCGAGATTTTAAATTACATTAATTTTTATGCGTGGAGAATTTGTTGGATTTTATATTGATATACATTTATTTTTAAAATCAGTTTGAATGTGAGTCGAAATTTCAGGATTAAAAACAGTTCGGACCGCACCGAAATATGCAAAATTTCGTATAATTTTTTAACCGTGGCCACAATATGGGCTGTAATGCTACCAAAAAGAATATGGGCTCCAAAAAAACCTTAAGAATTAGCAAATGGGCTGTAAATTATTAGAAATAATGGCAGATGGGTTGTATGCTATTTTCCACAAATTTGAGGCTTTCCTAAAAAAAAGTTGACGCACAAGCAGTGACTGTTGGATGGCCATCCAACGACCGTCGTGCTTCTTCAATCTCTGTTCTTCCTGCTCCAGCCGCTCAAACAAGCGCCAGCGGGACTACCTGCTCCCTCCTCCCCGCGGCCGACTCTACTGCCGCGCAGGCCTCACCGCCCCACCGTACTCCCATCGCTGGCCTAGCCATCCCTCTACTCACCCACACCTGCTGTTATTCTCCGGCGACGGCAGACGAACCAGTGAACCCTCGTATAGTCGTACTCCCCTCCGCGTGGGAAACAACTGCCGAGTCTTCCCTGCCTCCGTGTCGTTCCCTTCCTAGGCCTCACCATCATCCACTGCCCTGGTGCTATCGGTGCGGCCTGGTCAACATGGTCAACGACCGACATGCATCTGAAGTGGACTGTACGTGGAGAGGCCGACAGCTGGGTCCACGGCCGCACGCAAGGAAATGCCTCATTATTACGCGCAAAATAATGATTCCTCCACCTGACATCAGGGACCCATCGAAAGGGCCTTTGTATTTCACGAAAAAACGTTACCGCCGCTGACAGCTCGGACCCACCAGCTATATCTTCGCACGCAAGGAAGTGCCTCCTTATTACGCACACAAAAAATGAATACTCCCCCTGTTAGCTGGGACCCAGTATAGTGGCAGGATGACTTGTGGGCCTACTAAGTTGACGGGGACGGAGGGCTTTGTCAACTTAGTCAATATGCATGATTCTAGCTCCAGTGACCGTACAATGTCCGTCCAACGATCATAGTGCTTCTTCAACCTCTGGTCTTCTTGCTCCAGCCGCCCAAACCAGCGCCGGTTGTGCCTCGTGCTCCTGCCTCCCGTGGGCAGCTGCGATGCGGCGGAGGCCTCACCGCCCCCTACTACTCCCACCACTGGCCAGGCCATCCCTCTACTCACCCACACCCCCTGTTATTATGCGGCGACGGCAGCCTCACACTGCAGCCAACCAGTGAACCCTCGTACTCCTCTACGCGTGGGTATCCACTGCCGCGTCTTCCCCGGCTCCGTGTCGTCCCCTTCCTAGGCCTCGCCGTCGTCCACCACCCTGGTTCTCTCGGCGCGGTGTGGTCAACGTGGTCAAGGAACGACTTCCATCGGACGTGGACTGTACGTGGAGAGGCTGACAGCTGGGTCCACGGCCGCAGCAAGGAAGTGCCTCCTTATTACGTGCAAAATAATTATTCCTCCACCTGACAGCAAGGACCCACCGGACGGGCCACTGTATTTCACGAAAAAAAAGTTTGCCCCTGACTGCTGGGACCCACTGCTACCTCTTTTAGCACTGCGTTGGTTTTCCCCGAAGAGGAAGGGATGATGCAGCAAAGTAGCATAAGTATTTCCCTCAGTTTTCGGTAACCAAGGTATCAATCCACTAGGAGGCTATGCGCGAGTCCCTCGTACCTGCACAAAACAAATAAATCCTCGCAACCAAGACAAATAGGGGTTGTCAATCCCTATAGGGCCACTTACGAGAGTGAGATCAGATAGATATGATAAGATAATATTTTTTGTATTTTTATGATAAAGATGCAAAGTAAAATAAAGGCAAAGTAAATAACTAAGTAGTAGGAGATTGATATGATACAGATAGACCCGGGGGCCATAGGTTTCACTAGTGGCTTCTCTCGAGAACACAAGTATTCTATGGTGGATGAACAAATTACTGTTGAGCAATTGACAGAATCGAGCATAGTTATGAGAATATCTAGGTATGATCATGTATATAGGCATCACATCTGAGACAAGTAGACCGACTCCTGCCTGCATCTACTACTATTACTCCACTCATCGACCGCTATCCAGCATGCATCTAGAGTATTAAGTTAAAACAGAGTAACGCCTTAAGCAAGATGACATGATGTAGAGGGATAGACTCATGCAATATGAAGAAAACCCCATCTTGTTATCCTCGATGGCAACAATACAATACGTGCCTTGCTGCCCTTACTGTCACCGGGAAAGGACACTGCAAGATTGAACCCAAAGCTAAGCACTTCTCCCATTGCAAGAAAGATCAATCTAGTAGGCCAAACCAAACTGATAATTCTAAGAGACTTGCAAAGATAACCAATCATACATAAAAGAATTCAGAGAAGATTCAAATATTATTCATAGAAAGACTTGATCATAAACCCACAATTCATCGGTCTCAACAAACACACCGCAAAAAGAAGATTACATCGAATAGATCTCCACAAGAGAGGGGGAGAACATTGTCTTGAGATCCAAAAAGAGAGAAGGAGCCATCTAGCTACTAACTATGGACCCGTAGGCCTGAAGTAAACTACTCACACTTCATCGGAGAGGCTATGGTGTTGATGTAGAAGCCCTCCGTGATCGATGCCCCCTCCGGCAGAGCTCCGGAACAGGCCCCAAGATGGGATCTCGTGGATACATAAAGTTACGGTGGTGGAATTAGGGTTTTGTCTCCGTATCTGATCGTTCGGGGGTACGTGGGTATATATAGGAGGAAGAAGTATGTCGGTGGAGCAACAGGGGGGCCATGAGGGTGGAGGGCGTTCCTGGGGGGTAGGCGCGCCCCCTACCTCGTGGGCTCCTGTTACGTGGCTTGACATAGGGTCCAAGTCTCCTGAGTTGTATTCGATGAGAAAATCACGCTCCCGAAGGTTTCATTCCGGTTGGACTCCGTTTGATATTCCTTTTCTTCGAAACCCTAAAGCAGGCAAAAAACAGCAATCCTGGGCTGGGCCTCCGGTTAATAGGTTAGTCACAAAAATAATATAAAAGTGGATAATAAAGCCCAATAATGTCCAAAACAGTAGATAATATAGCATGGAGCAATCAAAAATTATAGATACGTTGGAGACGTATCAAGCATCCCCAAGCTTAATTCCTGCTCGTCCTCAAGTAGGTAAATGATAAGAATGGAATTTTTGATGTGGAGTGCTACTTGTCGTGGTTCTAAGTCTGACAGTAATGTAGGGGGGTAAGTATGGAGAGGCGAGGTCTTAGCTATGGAGAGGTTCTAAGGATGCAAGGTTTACGAGTTCAGGCCCGGAGGTGGTCGACTGGATTATGTGTGTATGAGTTATAGAGGTGTGAACCCCTATCTCGGAGGAGGGGGGTGGCTTATATAGAGTGCGCCAGGACCCCGGCCAACCCACGTTACTAAGGGTTCAATGTACATTAAGGCAGGGCGTTACTGATAACGCTAGTAATAAAGTGCTATGATGACCATAAAGGCTACTTAATGACCGACTGTTAGTGTGCGGAGTGATTTTAGGTCTCCTGGTCATCGAGTGGTTGGATCTTGGTCGAGTAATTGTTTCTTGGTCGAATATCTTCGAGTCTGTCGAGTGGAGCACCTCAAAGTCGATTGAAAGGTGATTTATTCTAGAGGTGTCCTTGGGTAGGGCAGTTAGGACAGGTCCGTGACCCTACCCTAGGTACATAGCTTCATCATTAGCCCCCGAATGGATCGAGGTTTGAGTGGGGAAGGAGTTGAGGACTTCTCCGACTCATTTTCTATGCCGTGAGCATATCTTGTTTCGGATCAACGGACCTGAGTGATGACAACAACTCCCTTTTCAGTCGCCTTGATCCATTCTTAATTCTTCGCCGAGTGAGTTTCTTTACTTGTAAGGCTCCGAGTGACGGTGCGGAGGAGATCTCTGGTCTGACAAGTTATTTGCTGCCCGCGGATTTAGTGGGATCCGAATTTTGGGAAGCGCGCGGGACGGGGGAGGCCGCAGTAATCGGACGGGATAGAGCGGAGCCGCCTCGATCCCCGCGCCACCTTTTTCGCCACGTATTGCTCGCGCGGTTGTTACGGGATTTGACAGAGCCATCTGGGCCTACCTGTCAGCCACTCGGAAGCGGTCTCATATAAGGCGTTGGACCGGAGTCTCCCAAACAGTGCGCCCCATTATCTCTTCTCCTCCTCTCGCCTCTCCTCTGCGCTCGCTCTTGCCCCAGCGCCACCGCGCCACACGCGTCTCGTCGGCGACAATGGTGAAGGAGAAGACAGCGGCTCTGGAGCGGGCAAAGAAGGCGACGGCGAGGTCGAAGGGGAAGGCGACGAGCTGGGGCGGATCTTCCTCGCGGACTGGACTACCGAGGGGTTGGATCCAGGGCGATTGGATCCACTCGAGGATCTCCCAAGAAGACCTCGACAACCTGGCCGAGGGAGGGCTGATCCCCTACGACTCGGCGCGGCTTCCGAGGAAGGAATCCGAGCCGCAACCCCAGGAGGGTGAGCGCGTTCTTCTTGCCACCCACGTCGACCGTGGGTTTTCCTTGCCTCCTCATCCTTTCTTCCGAGGATTTCTGAACTTCTTTGGGGCTCAACTGCACCATTTTAACCCCAACTCAATCGTTTATCTTGCCGTGTTCATTTCCTTGTGTGAGAACTTCTTGGGTTGTCGACCTCACTGGGGTCTTTTTAAGCATATTTTCACTTGTCGCTCCATGACAGTGAAAAAGGCTAATCCGAGTGATGAGAGGACCCAAGTGATCCAGATGTGTGGGGGTCTTGGTATCCATACGAGGGGAAAAAGCTCCTTTCCGGCCATGATTCTTCCCGACTCGGTTCGCGGATGGCAGTCGACCTAGTTCTACTGCAAAGACCAGTCGACGCCAGGGCAATCGACTGGCCTCCCTCCCTTTACCATGGACCGAGTGGAAAAACCCTCTGAAAGCACAAGTGCTCCCTAGGTGGTTTTGATAATTGATGACAACATATCTCTTGTTGGACTAACATTTCTATCTAGCATGTTTCAAATAAGTTCAACAATGGAGTGGCATGGACTAAAGGTTGTGGGAACTCCTTCAAGATGCTAAGGACAAAGGATTGGCTAAAGCTTCAAGCTCAAGACTCTTCATTTTACATTTTAGTGATCCAAGATCACATTGAGTCCATAGGAAAAGCCAATACTATCAAGAAGGGATGAGGTGTTGCTTAATGAGCCTCTTGCTTCATGTGCTTAATGATATGCTCCAAAATCCTCAGCTACTTTCCCACTTCCACATATGACCTAAACCCAAAGCCAAACTCGGACCTACCGATTCTTTCTATCCGGCGCCACCGAGTTTCACTTGTCATAAGCCACTGCCAAACCCTAGAAATTCGGTTCTACCGATAGGGATCTCGGTCTCACCGAGATGGGACTGCAAACTCTCTGTTTCCCTTTCGTAACTTTTCGGTCTCACCGAAAGAGCGGATCGGTCCCACCGAGATTGCAATGTAAATTTAGTGTTTCCTTTTTGTAACTTTTCGGTCTCACCGAAAGAGCAAATCGGTCCCACCGAGTTTGCCTCACCAACTCTCTGGTTAGCTTATTACCAAAATCGGTCTCACCGAGTTTGTGTAATCGGTCACACCGAGATTACGTTATGCCCAAACCCTAACCATATCAGTCCTACCGAGTTGCATGTCAGTCCCACCAAAAATCTCTAACGGTCACTAGGTTTACCTTTTTGGTCCGACCGAGTTTGTTGATTCGGTCCCACTGAGATTGGAAAACTATGTGTAACGGTTGGATTTTGTGTGGAGGCTATATATACCCCTCCACCTCCTCTTCATTCGTGGAGAGAGCCATCAGAACACATACACAATTCCAACTCATATGTTCTGAGAGAGAACCACCTACTCATGTGTTGAGACCAAGATATTCCATTCCTACCATATGAATCTTGATCTCTAGCCTTCCCAAGTTGCTTTCCACTCAAATCTTCTTTCCTCCAGATCCAAATCCAATGAGAGAGAGTTGAGTGTTGGGGAGACTATCATTTGAAGCACAAGAGCAAGGAGTTCATTACCTACACACCATTTGTTACTTCTTGGAGAGTGGTGTCTCCTAGATTGGCTAGGTGTCACTTGGGAGCCTCCGACAAGATTGTGGAGTTGAACCAAGGAGTTTGTAAGGGCAAGGAGATCGCCTACTTCGTGAAGATCTACCGCTAGTGAGGCAAGTCCTTCGTGGGCGATGGCCATGGTGGGATAGACAAGGTTGCTACTTCGTGGACCCTTTGTGGGTGGTTGCTTCTTTGTGGAGCCTTCGTGGGTGGAGCCCTCCGTGGACTCGCGTAACCGTTACCCTTTGTGGGTGGAGCCCTCCGTGGACTCGCGCAACCGTTACCCTTCGTGGGTTGAAGTCTCCATCAACGTGGATGTAGGATAGCACCACCTATCCGAACCACGGGAAAAACATCCGTGTCTCCAATTGCGTTTGAATTCTCCAAACCCTTCCCCTTACATTCTTGCAAGTTGCATGCTTTACATTCCGCTGCTCATATACTCTTTGCATGCTTGCTTGATATGTATTGTGTATGTTGAAATTGTGCCTAAAACTCCACTCAAACCAAAGAGGCCTAAAAATTGCAACTTTAGCACTAAGTGTCTAATCACCCCCTCTAGACACATCTACTTCTAGATCCTACAAGTGGTATCAGAGTTTTGGTCTCCATTGCCTTGGTTTAATCACCATTGGAGGAAGATGGATGTGTCTACTTTAGGGAGTCTTAGACATAGAGTGCCTATTCTTGATGGAGAGTATTTTCATGAGTGGAAAATGAGATGCTTGTAATCTTCAATCAATATCATTTGAACAAGTATATTGCTAGTCCTTGTGCACCTCATATTGATCCTTTGCATCCTACCCTAGATGAAGATATTGACATGATTCGCAATCTTAGAACTGTTGAGCTCATCATTAGAGGATTGCCCAAAAATTTGATTGCTAGTTTGCCTACTCTTAATTGTGCCTATACTATATGGAAATTTCTTGAGGAACGATTTCCCGATCATTCCTTGAAAACTTTGGATGAAATTCTCCATAAATCTATTGCCTTGAGTAAGATGAACTCTAGTGATCCTAGTTTTGGTAATTGTCTATTTGAACTTACCAATCTTAAGCATGCTAAAGGAGATGTTGGAATCATTAGTGATATCATATTCGAAGCTATAAGAATTCATAAAAGTGACCACTTTGATGATCATTTATCTAATGAATTACCCTCTCTAGGAAATGATGAGTCACAAGATCATGATGAACATGGATACTATGATGATGATGATGATAGTGACTTCGATCTTGATGATGCAATGAGACATTTTGGTCTTATGGCAAATCTTCGGGGATATGAATCAGGAGGAAAGGAATGGGTTCTTGATAGTGGATGTACTGATCATATGACCGGAGATGAAGACATGTTTCGTGAGCTTGCTGAAAATGACGGCCCTCGAAAATATGTCACCTTTGGTGATAATTCAAAGGGTAAAGTGGTTAGCCTTGGTAAGGTGGCCATCTCACATGATAGTTCCATTCAAAATGTCATGCTCGTTGAATCTCTTGGCTACAACTTACTTTCAGTATCTAGACTTGCTGATTTCGGTTTGAATGTCCTATTTACTGAGGTAGATTGCCAAGTATTTCGTCGAGACAATCATAAAATGGTCTTTACGGGTATGCGTAGAGGTGATATTTACATTGTCGATTTCTCTAAAAAGGCACAACCTAAAACTTGCTTTGTTGCTAAATCCTCAAAAGGTTGGTTGTGGCATAGACGACTAGGTCACGTTGGCATAAGAAACCTTGACAAGCTTATTAAAGGAAATCATATCCTTGGAGTTAACGATGTCATATTTGATAAGGATAGACTTTGCAGTGCTTGTCAAGCAGGTAAACCGGTTGGAGGAAGGCATCCCGTGAAGAACATCATGACCACAAGAAGGCCACTCGAGCTACTTCATATGGATCTTTTTGGTCCCAACGCCTACAAGAGTCTTGGTGGAAATTCTTTTGGTCTAGTTATAGTTGATGACTTTTCAAGATTTACGTGGGTGTTCTTTCTTAATGACAAGTCACAGGTCCAGAAGATCTTCAGAAACTTCGCTAGGAAGGCCCAAAATCAGTTTGACGTGAAGATCAAGAAGGTTCGGAGTGACAACGGAACGGAGTTCAAGAACGCAAATGTGGACACCTTTCTTGACTAAGAAGGGATTTCACACGAGTTCTCGGCTACGTACACACCTCAACAAAATGGAGTTGTTGAGAGGAAGAACCGGACGCTCATCGAAATGGCAAGAACGATGCTTGATGAATACAAGACGCCGAAGCACTTTTGGGCAGAAGCGGTTGAGACAGCCTGTCACGCAACAAATCGCTTATATCTTCACAAGCTACTCGGCAAGACGGCATACGAGCTTCTCACCGGTAACAAACCCCAAGTTGGATACTTTCGAGTATTCGGCTCAAAGTGCTACATTCTTGATAAGCATCATCGTTCAAAGTTTGCTCCTAAATCTCATGAAGTTTTTCTACTTGGTTATGGCTCAAAGTCTCACACTTACCGTGTCTACAACAAATTTACCCGAAAGGTTGAAGAGACGGTAGATGTGAAGTTTGATGAATCTAATGGCTCGCAAGTAGAGCAATTGCCAATTGATGTAGGAGACAAAGACCCTTCAGAAGCAATCCAAGACTTGTCCATTGGCAAAATTCGTCCAACGGAGGTGAAGGAGAGTACTTCATCCGTCCAAGTGGAAGCTTCTACTTCACGACTAGGTGAACCAAGAATTAACACGGAAGCATCCACAAGTGGGACACACCAAGATGAAGAAAACGAGGAAATGCATCAAGATGAACATCAACAACCTCCTTCTCCACCACGACAAGAGAACGACGACGTCAACAATGAAGAAGGCCAAGAAGAAGAACAAGATTAAGAAGATGTTCAACAAATACCCAAGCAAAAGCTCTCACGAGTTCGAGCAAGAATTGCCAAAGATCATCCCGTCGAGCAAATCCTCAATGATATACAAATCGGGAGAATCACTCGCTCAAAAACTCGTTTAGCTAACTTTTGTGAAAACTATTCATTCATCTCTAGCATTGAACCTATGAAGGTTGAAGAAGCATTGGAAGATCCGGATTGGATAAACACTATGCATGAAGAGCTACACAATTTTGAGAGAAACCAAGTTTGGACATTGGTTGAGAAGCCCGACAACAACCACAACATCATTGGTACCAAATGGGTGTTTTGCAACAAGCAAGATGAAGATGGACAAGTGGTTCGCAACAAAGCACGTCTCGTCGCCCAAGGGTACACACAAGTCAAAGGTATGGACTATGGTGAGACATATGCTCCCGTTGCTAGACTTGAGTCCATTCGCATCTTACTTGCCTATGCTAATCACCATAATATCACCTTGTACCAAATGGACATTAAAAGTGCTTTTCTAAATGGTGAAATAGAGGAGGAAGTTTATGTCAAACAACCTCCTGGCTTTATCAATCCTAAGAAACCAAATCATGTTTACAAACTTCACAAAGCTCTTTATGGTCTTAAACAAGCTCCTAGAGCATGGTATAAATGCTTGACCAAGTTCCTTATTACAAGTGGTTTTGAAATTGGTAAAATTGACTCTACTCTTTTTACTAAAAGGGTTAATGGAGAACTATTTGTATGCCAAATTTATGTTGATGATATCATATTTGGTTCAACTAACCCTCTCTTTAGTGAAAAGTTTGGAAAGCTAATGTCAGAGAAGTTTGAGATGTCTATGATGAGTGAACTCAAATTCTTTCTCGGTTTGCAAATCAAGCAAACTAAGGAAGGTACATTTGTCTCTCAAACAAAGTACACCAAGGACTTATTCAAGAAGTTCAATATGCAAGAATGCAAAGGTATGTCTACACCCATGCCTACTAGTGGACATAATGATTTGACCAAAGATGGTGAACTGGTTGATCAAAAGGTTTATCGCTCTATGATTGGTTCATTGTTATACCTATGTGCTTCACGTCCCGATATTATGCTAAGTGTGTGCATGTGTGCACGATATCAAGCTGCTCCTAAAGAATGTCATCTTAAGGCTGTGAAAAGGATAGTGAGATAGTTAATCCATACACCAAATTTTGGCATTTGGTATCCTAAGAGGTCTTCTTTTGATCTTGTTGGCTATTCCGACTCAGATTATGCCAGAGACAAGGTTGATAGAAAGTCCACTTCGGGTACTTGTCAATTCCTTGGTAGATCTCTTGTTTCTTGGTCTTCCAAGAAACAAAACTCGGTATCCTTATCCACCGCCGAAGCGGAATACATTGCCGCTGGTTCATGTTGTGCTCAATTACTTTGGATGACCCAAACTCTTAAAGATTATGGGATTTATGTGAAACATGTTCCACTGCTTTGTGACAATGAAAGTGCTATCAAAATTGGTCATAATCCTGTACAACATTCTCAAACTAAGCATATTGAAGTTCGTCATCATTTCATTCGAGATCATGTTGCTAAGGGTGACATTAATCTTAAGCACGTTCGCACCGATAAGCAATTAGCGGATATATTTACTAAACCACTTGATGAGAAAGTGTTTTGCAGGTTGAGAGGAGAATTGAACATCATTGATGCTTCGAACTTGGAGTAGGAACTCCATTGGATACATGCAAGACATGAGCTTATGACTAATCCATGATATATATCTCTTATGATAACTATCTTATGTCTTGGATATATTTGCACCTTGCATGTTGTCTAACCCATGCAGGTGCTTGGTTGAATCTAATTCCATGAGATTGCGACTCACTCACATCTTGAGAAATCTCTACATCACCAAGACTCTACACAATGGTGGTTGAAGACAAGGAAGCACAAAACCATTCAAACATATCCTTTGACAAATTCTATGTTGAGCTTCATGATTGCCATTTTTGGATACCCAAGTGCTCTTCCTTGCAAGAACTAACCCATGTAGGTAGATGAACTCAAACTCCAAGTGGTGCTCCCAACTCTTGATGAGCTACATCAACCTTGAGCACCCACACAAGTTCAACTACATGAGCAAGAACCACACCACCACCCAAGGTATGTTATTCCATCTTAGAGAAGCTTTACTCCAAGACATGAGTCAAAGCAACTCAACAAGATGTGAATACATCAAGATGCTTAAACGAAAAATGGTAACCCCATTTTGAGCTTAAACGATGAGTATGACCTATGATCAAGTTTTCTCACTTGACTCCTAAGTCAATATACTCTAACATATGTGACTATGTCACCGCCCAACTCTAGATGAAGTTATCTTGTGTTCTTTTCTGTGTTATTGCATTTGTCTCATGCATGTTTAGTTTCTTTCTTTTTTAAAACAAAAACACTTCATCTAGATCTTTCAGTTTCTTCTCTTTTCCCTTTGTTTTTGTTCTGCATTTAATTCCTTGCAAATCCTTCAGGTAATTCATTGCAAATCTTTGTGAGATCCTACATGTCTAGTGAGCTGAGGTGACAAGTGTTTTTCTCTGTGTGAACTCGGTTTCACCGACTTGTAATTTTCGGTCCAACCGAATCTTTCGGTGCCACTGAAACATACCACTCGGTGCCACCGACTTCGCAACAGGAAAAACAGTATGCCACTTGTTCTATATTTCTTCTGATCCAGATCTACTCAATGAATCTTGTCCTCTACAAGCATCACAGTTTTATCCATTGCTTTGTGCTGAGTCTCAAGGACCAAACCTATACGACGGATTCCAGAAAGCCCTTCTTGGAAATTGATGTCAAAGGGGGAGAGAGAGATCACATCAAAGCTTGTAGGAGAGAGAGATCACATCAAGGGAGAGAAAAAGTCTCAAGGACCAAACCTACAAGAGAGAAAGTATTAAGGGCGAGAGAGAGACTTCCAGGGGGAGAGAATACTCAAGGATCCCAGATGCTTGATGCTTGATGTTCAAGAGGAGAGATGTCACATGTCTTTTTAGGGGGAAAGACATGTTCATTTGTATCTTTCAGCTCTGATTTGCTGTTCCTTATCTTCTCCCAATATCCCATGTAAGATTCAGGGGGAGCAAGACACCTAAGGGAAAGAAATCAGTCAAATTCATTGCATATCTTTATTCTTGGGGACATGTTGAATCCAATGTGGTACCTTGTACTCACTCTCTACATGTCATCCCAGTCTTGGTATTCTTGTGGTTTCTTTTGTTTGCTCTGGCTAGTGGATGTACCTGTGTTATCTAACTTTATTTGTGCAGGTTCATTCCATCCTAAGCCAACTCAAGACCACAAGGTAAGTATATGCATCAAAATCATGAGTATGAGGAGTTCTTGCTTATGTACATACTGTTTGCAAAAAGGACTCATGAGCATGAAGGTATTTTCCTTGATAATCTTTTGCTCTGATGCATATGGCCAAGATACATGTAACACATTGCCTACTATGTCATGGTTATGCTCTCACATGCCTCTATATTTCATATTTACATGAGTGCATACATGTAGGGGGAGCCTGTGCTTGTTACATGTCCTTCCAAAGCTTTACTTGATGTTCTTTATATCTTTATCTAAAGCTTTGATGTATGTTGCCATAAATTACCAAAAAGGGGGAGATTGAAAGCACAAGTGCTCCCTAGGTGGTTTTGATAATTGATGACAACATATCTGTTGTTGGACTAACATTTCTATCTAGCATGTTTCAGATAAGTTCAACAATGGAGTGGCATGGACTAAAGGTTGTGGGAACTCCTTCAAGATGCTAAGGACAAAGGATTGGCTAAAGCTTCAAGCTCAAGACTCTTCATTTTACATTTTAGTGATCCAAGATCACATTGAGTTCATAGGAAAAGCCAATACTATCAAGAAGGGATGAGGTGTTGCTTAATGAGCCTCTTGCTTCATGTGCTTAATGATATGCTCCAAAATCCTCAGCTACTTTCCCACTTCCACATATGACCTAAACCCAAAGCCAAACTCGGACCTACCGATTCTTTCTATCCGGCGCCACCGAGTTTCACTTGTCATAAGCCACTGCCAAACCCTAGAAATTCGGTTCTACCAATAGGGATCTCGGTCTCACCGAGATGGGACTGCAAACTCTTTGTTTCCCTTTCGTAACTTTTCGGTCTCACCAAAAGAGCGGATCGGTCCCACCGAGATTGCAATGTAAATTTAGTGTTTCCTTTTTGTAACTTTTCGGTCTCACCGAAAGAGCAAATCGGTCCCACCGAGTTTGCCTCACCAACTCTCTGGTTAGCTTATTACCAAAATCGGTATCACCGAGTTTGTGTAATCGGTCACACCGAGATTACGTTATGCCCAAACCCTAACCATATCGGTCCTACCGAGTTGCATGTCAGTCCCACCGAAAATCTCTAACGGTCACTAGGTTTACCTTTTCGGTCCGACCGAGTTTGTTGATTCGGTCCCACCGAGATTGGAAAACTATGTGTAACGGTTGGATTTTGTGTGGAGGCTATATATACCCCTCCACCTCCTCTTCATTCGTGGAGAGAGCCATCAGAACACATACACAATTCCAACTCATATGTTCTGAGAGAGAACCACCTACTCATGTGTTGAGACCAAGATATTCCATTCCTACCATATGAATCTTGATCTCTAGCCTTCCCAAGTTACTTTCCACTCAAATCTTCTTTCCTCCAGATCCAAATCCTATGAGAGAGAGTTGAGTGTTGGGGAGACTATCATTTGAAGCACAAAAGCAAGGAGTTCATTACCTACACACCATTTGTTACTTCTTGGAGAGTGGTGTCTCCTAGATTGGCTAGGTGTCACTTGGGAGCCTCCGACAAGATTGTGGAGTTGAACCAAGGAGTTTGTAAGGGCAAGGAGATCGCCTACTTCGTGAAGATCTACCGCTAGTGAGGCAAGTCCTTCGTGGGCGATGGCCATGGTGGGATAGACAAGATTGCTACTTCGTGGACCCTTTGTGGGTGGTTGCTTCTTTGTGGACCCTTCATGGGTGGAGCCCTCCGTGGACTCGCGCAACCGTTACCCTTTGTGGGTGGAGCCCTCCGTGGACTCGCGCAACCGTTACCCTTCGTGGGTTGAAGTCTCCATCAACGTGGATGTAGGATAGCACCACCTATCCGAACCACGGGAAAAACATCCGTGTCTCCAATTGCGTTTGAATTCTCCAAACCCTTCCCCTTACATTCTTGCAAGTTGCATGCTTTACATTCCGCTGCTCATATACTCTTTGCATGCTTGCTTGATATGTATTGTGTATGTTGAAATTGTGCCTAAAACTCCACTCAAACCAAAGAGGCCTAAAAATTGCAACTTTAGCACTAAGTGTCTAATCACCCCCCCCCCTCTAGAGACATCTACTTCTAGATCCTACACCCTCCCCTTTGAAGGTGCTCCCGGAGGAGAAGGCGCACGTGAAGGTGTTGGTCAACCGAGTGGTCCAGCTCATTCGCGACGGGGTCACTGGTATGGATCTCTTGGAGGTCTTGCTTCAGCGGCGCATCCAGCCTCTCCAAGCCCGAGACCACTCGATGTGGATGTATTTGGGTCTAGAAGATTCCACTCGGATCCACCCGGAGGAGGTCGATGACGACACGCTGGAGAAGTGGCTGTCGAGCATTACAGGGAACAAGGACAATCCCAGAGGAGCCAGGAGAGTTCCCCCATTTGACCAGTCGCGTGCACCAGAGCAGGTCTGATTCTGAGTTTTTGCTTGTAATCTGAATTCACTCGCGCAGCTCTCTGTATTGCGTCGACTGACTTTGTTCTCCCTACTTTCTTTCAGGCCATTATTGAAATGTATTCGATGCCCAACGGGGAGCAAGAGCAAGCTCTGGAAGGCGAGGCAAGTGGTGGCGAAAGTGGCGAGTGGACTTCCGATGGTGAAGGGGATGGAGGAAGCGACGACTCAAGTGAGGGGGGGAGAAGTCGAGTCGCCTCCTCACATAGAGAGGCGATCCAAGCTTGACCAAGAACGGCCGAGTGCCCGCGACAAGGCAACTGCTCAGGCTGGTCAGTCTTTGAAGCGTCCTCGGATCTCTTCACCAACCCCGACTGAGAAGGCGCCAAAGCACCCCAAAGTTGCAGAGCCGAAGACTCGGAAGGCGCTGCCAAAAATCAAGATCGATATACCTGTCGCCTCCGCGTGAGTGTCTCTCCTTGTATTCATTCGACGCTCCGCGTTGTTCGTTTTTCTTGTTTTAACTGGACGAACTTTGGAATTGTCAGCGCTGCCACTTCCGGGACCTCAGCTTACAGGGATGATGATGAGGTGATGGAGGATGTGGTCACTTCTAATCCGGGTATGATTTCTGCCATACTATCTTTCTTCGGTAGATTCAACTGCATCGTGCATCATTGCGTGACATGATTTTGGCAATTTGAACTTTGCGGAGCTACCAATGTTATTGACCTCCTTGATGATGATGAAGAGCCCGAGAGGCCTTTGATGAGGAAGAGTAGGCGAGCTCCTGTAAGTGAGGCGCTACAGTCGACGCCAAGGGCGGAACCAGTCGTTCAGGACACTGGTGACGTCAATCGGGGTTCTGTTACCTTCGCGGAGCCCCTGTCGAGTGCCTTGCCTTCTTCTTCGACTGCTCAGGCCCCTGTCGACCCGCCTTCAGTTTTTGCGACCCATCATGTCCCAGAGGACGAGGTGAATGCTGCTAGGGAAGCCATACACCAGGCGGGCATTATGATGGAGAAGATGAAGATGGTGCAGGACGCCAGCCAAGCCGCCTATGATGCCAGCTCGGCTCTCCAGAGCAACGTTCAGGTTAGTCGGCTATCTGAAGATTCTTTCCGTAAATCTTTGCATCTATACACCCACTGGGTGCGTCGATTGAAGTTTTGGACTAGTGGGGGCATGCTGAGTGCACCCACTGGGTGTAGTCCCCGAGACTACGATGGACTGCTGGCAGTCGACTGTAGTCTTTGTATTTTGCTGAATGTATAAACCAAACTGGTAGTTTGTCTCTTCCACTCGACTTCGGCGGGCCGGTCGAGTGGGATCAGAACCAGTGGGGGCACGCTAAGTGCACCCACTGGGTGTAGTCCCCGAGACTACGGTGGACTGCTGGCAGTCGACTGTAGTCTTTGTATTTTGCCGAATGTATAAACCAAACTGGTAGTTTGTCTCTTCCACTCGACTTCAGTGGCCGGTCGAGTGGGATCAGAACCGGTGGGGGCACGCTAAGTGCACCCACTGGGTGTAGTCCCCGAGACTATGGTGGACTACGGGCAGTCGACCGTAGTCTTAGTATTTATTGCCTTTGTTGTTTTTTGCTATAAAAATAACTTCTCCCCTTTGATTTCAGAAATCTTGCGATCTTGGAGCTCGCTCTGCTGACTTGGAGAAGTAGCAGATTCAACTGAACCTTGATTTGGAGCTGGCCAGGATAGAGCTGCAAAAGGTCAGAGACGGCGCTGCAGGTAAGACGATTTTGTCGACTGGTTAGCTTTAGGCTTGAGTACCCTTCTGCTATTTCCGAATCAATCATCATTCTTTTGCAGAAAAACTGAGAGAAGCTCTGGCGAAGAAGGATCAGGACTTGGCAGCTGCCCGTAAGGAGGCTGACGATAAGACCGCTCTGGTCGAACAGAAGCTGGCTTCGGTCGGCCAGTTAGAAGAAGAGAATACCAGGCTGAAGACCACCCTGAATGAAGCCAACAAGGAGTGTACACGCTGGAAGAAGGATAACCTCAACCTGAACGAAAAGATGGAAGGCATCGCTCGTAGGAGGGACGATCTGGAGAGCTACTTGAGGAGCCTTGCCAAGAAGTTGTACATCAAGCTTGAAGGTGCACATTTAGTTTCGACTGGTTTTTTTTGTGTTGACTCAGTGTATGAAAATTGACTTATCCTTGGATCGTGAATGCAGAGTTTTGCCAGAACTTTGAAGAGGAGACTAGGCGGATCGAACCAGGTTTGGATCCAATCAACTCTCCCGTGAAAGATGAAACTGCCATGAATTTGCTCCGACTGGAATCTCGCATCGACGGTGCCGTGGACTACTTGGCTCGACTGAAGGTCGCCATGTCACGGATTGACCCGACACTTTGGCCAGAGGCTACGCTCCAAAATGATCTCGAGTCTCTGATGACTCGACTTAATGGAATCCCTGACCGAGTGCAGGAGTGGAAGAAGTCTTCCGCTCGGTATGGCGCTGATGTGGCTCTGTCCTTGGTTCGTGTCCACTGCAAGGAGGTGTGACAAGACAAGCTGGCAGCAATCAAGGTCGCCAACACCCAGAAGCATGACTTCCGAACCTTTATGGAGACTTTCATCACTACAGCCACTCGAATAGCCGACGACGTCGACCTGGATGAGTTCGTCGAGCCTGCCAGCCCTCCTCCCGTGGAGTGAACAAACTCTTATGTCCCACCTTAAATTTGCCTCGGAATGCCGAGTGGTTTTTGTAACCGTTAAACTTTTTCAGGCTGCATGCCCGAGTACTTCGATCTATGGTCTGGAACCTTTAGAATTTATCTGAACTTGGTTTACCTTTGAATATCTTTATGAACCTCCTGCTGAGTGAACCCATTCTTCATTCGAGACAACTTTTGCACTCGCAGCGCAGTTCCGAAGGAGAGGGAAGCAGTCGACCCATGTCTTGTATTTGTGGCGAAGCTCCCCAAGGGAAGGCGACGGTCGACCCACACCCTGTTACTGCAGAGTGGGATGGAGCGCACATTGTATTTGTGGCGAAGCTCTCCAGGAGAAGGTGGCAGTCGACCCGCACTTCGTTACTGTAGAGCGGGATGAATCACGCATTGTGTTTGTGGCGAAGCTCTCCAGGAGAAGGTGGTAGTCGACCCGCCCCTCGTCGTCCTTGAGGATTGAGATGTGTTTCGTACTTAGGCGAGTACTGGACTGCAACTAAGCCCCCGAGTGGGAGGATCGCTCTCCACTCGGTAGGATTTTTTTCAAACTTAGGAGAGTGCCTGACTGCAGCTAAGTCTCTAAGTGGGAGAACTTAGGCGAGTACTGGACTGCAGCTAAGCCCCCGAGTGGGAGGATCGCTCTCCACTCGGTAGGATTTTTTCAAACTTAGGCGAGTGCCTGACTGCAGCTAAGTCTCTAAGTGGGAGAACTTAGGCGAGTACTGGACTGCAGCTAAGCCCCCGAGTGGGAGGATTGCTCTCCACTCGGTAGGATTTTTTCAAACTTAGGCGAGTGCCTGACTGCATCTAAGTCTCTAAGTGGGAGAACTTAGGCGAGTACTGGACTGCAGCTAAGCCCCCGAGTGGGAGGATGGCTCTCCACTCGGTAGGATTTTTTTAAACTTAGGCGAGTGCCTGATTGCAGCTAAGTCTCTAAGTGAGAGAACTTAGGTGAGTACTGGACTGCAGCTAAGCCCCCAAGTGGGAGGATTGCCCTCCACTCGGTAGGATTTTTCAAACTTAGGCGAAACGGATTCGCAGCTAAGCCCCCCGAATGGGAGGCTGGCTCGCCACTCGGTAGGAAACTATTTTTACAAACTTAGGTGAAGCGGATTCGCAGCTAAGCCACCCACTAGGGGATTTCTTACGCAAACAAAAACAATAATAATCACTGGGAAAATTATAACGCTCTTGTCTTTGATAAATAAACTACAGGAGTTTTTCTTATTACATCTCATCCGAGTGAGAATTCAAGTATAAAAGGGGCGGAGTAGCTCCGCATTCCAGGCTCGTGGCTCATCAATCTGGCGATCGACATTGTAGAGATGGTATGCTCCATTGTGGAGGACTCTGATGACTATGAAGGGGCCTTCCCAAGTAGGAGCGAGCTTGTGTGGTTTCTGCTGATCCACTCGGAGGACTAAGTCTCCTTCTTGGAAGGCTCGGCTCTTCACATTTCTGGCATGGAATCGACGCAAGTCTTGCTAATAGATGGTCGATCGAATCAAAGCCATTTCTCTTTCTTCTTCTAGGAGGTCGACTGCGTCCTGCCGGGCTTGTTCTGCCTCATCTTCTGAGTAGAGCTCGACTCTGGGAGCGTTGTGAAGCAGGTCACTCGGTAAGACTACCTCGGCTCCATAGACCAGAAAGAATGGGGTTCTTCTGGTCGATCGATTCGGGGTTGTCCTCAATCCCCAAAGGACTGATGGAAGCTCGTTGACCCATGCACCTGCTACGTGCTTGAGATCGCGCATCAATCGGGGTTTCGGTCCTTTGAGAATTAGGTCGTTTGCCCTTTCTGCTTGCCCATTCGACTGGGGGTGAGCGACTGAAGCATAGTCGACCCGAGTGCCCTGAGAGGCGCAGAAGGCCCTAAATTTGTCGGAATCGAAGTTTGACCCGTTTTCGGTGATGATGTTGTGTGGAACTCCATATCTGAATATCAACTCTGATGAAACTGATGGTGGTGCAAGCATCAAGATTCTTGATAGGCTTGGCTTCAATCCATTTGGTGAACTTGTCGACTGCTACCAGCACGTGAGTGAAGCCGCTCCTGCCTATTTTCAGTGGTCCAACCATGTCCAGCCCCCAAACAGCGAAGGGCCAGACGAGTGGAATGGTTTTCAGGGCTGACGCGGGCTTGTGCGGCATATTGGAGTAATACTGACATCCTTCACATTTGTCGACTATCTCTTTAGCCATCTCATTGGCCCTTGGCCAGTAGAACCCCGCTCGGTATGCTTTAGCCACAATGGTCCGAGAGGACGCATGATGACCACAGGTCCCCGAGTGGATATCGTTAAGGATCATCTGACCTTCTTCTGGTGTGATACACTTCTGGCCGACCCCAGTCGCGCTTTCCCTATATAACTGTCCCTTTATGACTGTAAAGGCCTTGGATCGACGGACGATCTGTCGAGCCTCTTCCTCGTCTTCTGGGAGTTCTTTCCTTAGGATGTACGCGATGTACTGTTCTATCCAGACGGGAGTGATACCCAAGACTTCCATGACCAAATCGACCACAGCTGGAACTTCAACTTTAGTCGGATTCGTGGCACTTTTTGGCTGCGGGGCCTCTTCAGTGAAGGGATCCTCCTGGACTAATGGTGTGTGGATATGTTCCAGAAACACATTGCTGGGGATGGCTTCTCTTTTGGAACCTATTTTTGCCAGATCATCAGCTGCTTGATTTTTCAGTCGAGGTATGTGGTGAAGCTCTAACCCCTCGAATTTCTTCTCCAGCTTTCTCATTGCATTGCAATAACCAGTCATGGCCGGACTTCTGACGTTCCATTCCTTCATCACTTGATTGACCACCAAATCTGATTCGCCATAGACCATGAGGCGACGGACGCCGAGTGAAATGGCCATGCGCAACCCATACAAAAGTGCTTCGTATTCTGCCTCGTTGTTAGAGGAATCAAAGTGGATTTGAAGAACATATCTGAGTTTATCTCCTCTGGGGGAGACCAACACCACTCCGGCGCCGGAACCATTTAGCATTTTGGAACCGTCAAAGAACATGGTCCAATGCTCCGAGTGAACCTGAGTCGGCAGTTGTTATTCAATCCACTCGGCAATGAAATCCGCGATTGCCTGGGACTTGATAGCTTTCTTTGCCTCAAACTTGATATCTAGGGGAAGGAGTTCGATCGCCCATTTTGCCACTCGACCGGTTGCATCCCTGTTATGCAGGATCTCTGATAATGGAGCGTCGCAGATGACTGTAATGGAATGATCAGAGAAGTAGTGAGCAACTTTCTTGGTGGTCATATAAATCCCATATACAAGCTTCTGATAGTGAGGATATCTTTGCTTTGATGGGGTCAAGACTTCAGAAATATAATATACTGGGCGCTGAACTTTGAAGGTTTTCCCTTCTTCTTCCCGCTCGACCGTAAGTACCGTACTGATGACTTGTCCTGTGGCTGCAATGTAAAGCAGCAAAGGCTCTTTGCTGATTGGGGCAGCAAGCACCGGCTGGGTGGAGAGCAGAGCTTTGAGCTCTGCAAACGCTGCATCAGCTTCAGGAGTCCACTCGAACTTGTCGGACTTCTTCATCAATCGGTAAAGAGGTAATGCCTTTTCATCGAGATGAGATATGAATCGACTTAGGGCGGCCAAACAACCAGTAAGCTTCTGGACATCGTGCACTCGCACAGGGCTTTTCATTCGGAGTATAGTGCCAACTTTTTTTGGATTGGCGTCGATTCCCCGTTCGGAAACGAGAAAACCGAGTAACTTTCCGCCAGGGACTCCGAATGTACACTTTGATGGATTAAGCTTGATATCATACCTCCTGAGGTTGGCAAAGGTTTCAGCAAGGCCAGTCAGCAGGTCGGAACCCTTCCGTGACTTGACCACAATATCATCCATGTATGCTTCCACGTTCCGACTGATTTGAGTGAGTAAACACTTCTGAATCATCCTCATGAATGTGGCTCCGGCATTCTTGAGGCCGAACGGCATGGTAACATAATAGAAGCACCCGAATGGAGTGATGAAAGCTGTCTTGATCTTGTCGGGTCCATACAGACGGATCTGATGGTACCCGGAATAGGCGTCTAAGAAAGACAGTCGCTCACATCCCGCAGTCGAGTCGACTATCTGGTCGATGCAGGGGAGAGGAAAATGATCTTTCGGGCAGGCCCGATTTATATGTTTAAAGTCAATGCACATGCGAAGTGACTTGTCCTTCTTGGGGACCATGACAACGTTGGTGAGCCACTCGGAGTGGTAGATTTCTTGGATGAACTCCGCTGCTAAGAGCCGAGCCACCTCTTCACCAATAGCTTTTCTCTTTTGGACGGCGGACCGTCGAAGATGTTCCTTGACAGGTTTTACTTTTGAGTCGACTCTCAGGCGATGCTCAGCCAGCTCCCTGGGAACACCTGGCATGTTAGAAGGCTTCCATGCGAAGACGTCCCAGTTCTCACGGAGGAACTAGATGAGCGCTTCTTCCTATTTGGAGTCGAGTGTTGTCGAGATATGAGTCAGGGCGGCGCTGGGGTCGGTCGGGTGGATGTGAGCTGTCTTCGTGTCGCCAGTCGACTAGAAAGCTGACTCTGTAGCGGGCTTCTTGGCTCGCAACAGATCACTCGGATCTGCAGTCTTCTGGTATTCCTGCAACTCCACCACAGCCATCTGCGCGTCAGCGATCTTCGAACCCTTCTGAAAACATTCTTCCGCTTTCTTCCGATTGCCCGTAATGGTGATCACACCTTTGGGGCCAGGCATCTTCAATTTGAGATACACGTAACATGGTCGGGCCATGAAGCGTGCATAAGCCGGCCTGCCCAAAATAGCATGATAGGCACTCTGGAAGTCTACAACTTCAAATGTCAACTTTTCTTTGCGGTAATTCTTGGAATCACCGAAAACCACATCAAGAGCAATCTGGCCGAGTGATTCAGCCTTCTTCCCAGGAATGACTCCATGGAAACTCGTGTTGCTGGCACTGAGTCTGGACATCGGAATGCCCATCCCCTTCAACGTCTCAGCGTATAATATGTTCAAACCACTGCCACCATCCATCAAGACTTTGGTCAGTCGAGTGCCTTCAACAACTGGGTCGACCACCAAAGCTTGCCTCCCAGGGGTGGCGATGTGCGTTGGGTGGTCAGACTGGTCGAATGTTATGGCAGTCTGAGACCATTTCAGGTAACTAGGTGTCGCCGGAGCGACCATATTCACCTCTCGGTTAATAACTTTCAGTCGACTTTTGCTCTCAACATCAGCAAAAATCATCAGGGTGGAATTGACTTGAGGGTATCCGTCATCACTGTCCTCATTGTCCTCGACCTTGTCTGACTCCTTTTCCTTACCCTTGGGCTGCTTGCCCTGAAACTGCTGGATCAAGAGTCGACACTGCCGAGTGGTATGTTTCGGGTAAATAAAATTACCCTCTTCATCTCTCTTCGTGTGGACGAGACATGGTAAGTCTAACACAACATTTCCCTCCTGGTCTTTAACCTTTTTGGGATTCCAAGGCCCTTTAGATTTCCCTTTAGACTTTCCTTGGGCCAAAGCTAAGGTTTCCCCGGGAGCCACTGGCTCGGCTTTCCGCTTCTGTTTCTGATTGGAATTGCCTCCAGTTTCTTGGGCGACTGACTTGAGCTTGCCACTTCTGAGTCGATCCTCATCTTCACCATTAGCGTACTTGGTGGCAATCTCCATCATCCGATTCAGGGACATATCTCCGGTTCGACCGAATTTCAAATTCAGCTCTCTGTACTTGACACCTTCCTTGAAGGCACAAACTGCTTGGTGGTCAGGCACATTCTCCACCGAGTGATGTAACATGATCCATCTCTGGATGTAATCCCTCAAAGTTTTATTCGGCTTCTGCACACAAGACCGTAGTTCCCTCAGTCCTGCTGGTCGCTTGCATATGCCCTCAAATGTGGTGACGAACACTCGGGAGATATCTTCCCAAGTGTAAATGCTGCTAGGCGCTAACTGGTTTAGCCACGCTCTGGCCGAGCCCTCCAACATGAGAGGCAGGTGCTTCATGGCCACTTCATCATTGCCGCCGCCAATCTGGACGGCCACTCGGTAGTCCTCGAGCCAAGTATCGGGCTTGGACTCGCCAGTGAACTTACTGACTCCAGTCGCCAACCTAAAATTGGGAGGAATCACAGCAGCCCTGATGGCTCTACTAAAGCACTCTGGCCCCGAAACATGTACTCTGCTGCTGGCAGGCGCATCTCTGTCGTGGCCTTCTCGGTGAGCTCTGTTTCTGTCGACCAGACCCTGGACGAGGATGGATCTCGCGTCAAAGCCTGGCCCTCTGGGGTCGACTGGAATCCTTCGCCCACCACTATGAGGGAACCTGTCATCCTGCTGGCAAGGCACATACGACCCGCTCCTCGGGGGAGGCGTGGGCACTCGACATCGACCGTCACGGTCAACTCGGTGATCATACTGCTCCTGGTTCCCATACTGGTCACGCCGGTCTCCACGTCCCTCATGCCTCGGGGGCGATCTCGGGCTGTGAGCCGACTGGACTGTGTCCGCGGCAACGGATCTGCTGTGAATTCTGTTCCGTGACTGAGAAACAACGGAATTCTGATCTCCTGCTGCCCGGAGTAACGCTCTGATCTGCAGCAAGCCTCTGCCAGCCTCCGACTGGGAAGGCTGAATCGACTCCGCTATACTGGCCGCAGCTGCTAAATTTTGAATCGGAGTCCGATATACCTGCGGGGGCGGGAAGAGCTGACGTCGACTCGATTTGGGAATCCGTTGTCGTGCACGCTCGTCGAGTGCTTGCTGGAGGTTCTCCAGTCGAGTGCGCTCGGCCAAGTTTGCCAGGCGCGCGTCCTCCAAGGCGTGAGCCTCGGGGGTTTCCCCAACGATAGGAGTGTGCAGAGCATCCATGTTCCGGAGGCGAAGTTCTTCTCTCTGCAGTGACATCAGAGGCTCGGGAAGATATTCCTCATGGGGACGCGACGGGTCGCCTCCTCCTGCGCCTCCGTCGGTGGGGGGACTGGGCGGCCCATCGACCATTAGAACCTCCGCCGCCGGATCGCTGCTATCGCACTCGGATGCAGTCTCTTCGGAGCCAGTCGACAGGTCGAACAGGCCGTAGAGGGATTCATCGGGCTCGATCGCCGCGACTTGAGGGGTGGCCGACTGACGGGCCACCACGTGTCTCACCCACCGCTGAAGTCTCGACCGACCGGAGCGCTTGTGCCTGCGGGAAATGGGGAGGGAGGACAGCATAGGAGCCGACCGGTAGGGGGTCAACGGTTGCCGCAGGAGAACGCCGCGGACGCATGCGCTAAAGTGCGTTGCCCCGTGGAGAGGGAGCGCGTCCACGTCGAGCGGAGCCTCCTGAAGCCAGGCGGATTCGTCGGCGATGAACGTGAGCACGCCGAGACAGATCTCGCGGCCCTCCACCAAAACTCCGTCGAAAACCATGATGATTCGGGTCGAAAAAGAACGCAACTCCTCCAACAAAACGCTAAAACACCTGCCCCACGGTGGGCGCCAACTGTCGTGGTTCTAAGTCTGATAGTAATGTAGGGGGTAAGTATGGAGAGGCGAGGTCTTAGCTATGGAGAGGTTGTAAGGACGCAAGGTTTACGAGTTCAGGCCCTTCTCGGAGGAAGTAAAAACCCTACGTCTCGGAGCACGGAGGCGGTCGACTGGATTATGTGTGTATGAGTTACAGAGGTGCGAACCCCTATCTCGGAGGAGGGGGGTGGCTTATATAGAGTGCGCCAGGACCCCGGCCAGCCCACGTTACTAAGGGTTCAATGTACATTAAGGCAGGGCGTTACTGATAACGCTAGTAATAAAGTGCTATGATGACCATAAAGGCTACTTAATGACCGACCGTTAGTGTGCGGAGTGACTTTAGGTCTCCAGGCCGTCGAGTGGTTGGATCTTGGTCGAGTAATTGATTCTTGGTCGAATGTCTTCGAGTCTGTCGAGTGGAGCACCTCCAAGTCGGTTGAAAGGTGATTTATTCTAGAGGTGTCCTTGGGTAGGGCAGTTAGGACAGGTCCGTGACCCTACCCTAGGTACATAGCTTCATCACTACTTGGCATATGTAATCCTTCTCAATTGTGGTATAAATATTCGGATCCAAAAGATTCAGGACAAAAGTTCCTATTAACATAAAAATGATAATACTTCAAGCATACTAACTAAGCAATTTTGTCTTCTCAAAATTACATGGCCAAAGAAAGTTCATCCCTACAAAATCATATGGTTTAGTCATGTTTCATTTTCGTCACACAAGAATGCTATCATCATGCACAACCCCGATGACAAGCCAAGCAATTGTTTTTCATACTTTAGTAATCTCAAACCTATAAACTTTCACGCAATATATGAGTGCGAGCCATGGACATAGCACTATAGGTGGAATAGAATATAATGAGGGGGGTTATGTGGAGAAGACAAAAAAAGGAGAAAGTCTCACATCAACGAGGCTAATCAATGGGCTATGGAGATGCCCACTGATTGATGTTAATGCAAGGAGTAGGGATTGCCATGCAACGGATGCACTAGAGCTATAAATGTATGAAAGCTCAACAAAAGAAACTAGTGGGTGTGCATCCAACTTGCTTGCTCACGAAGACCTAGGGCACTTGAGGAGGCCCATTGTTGGAATATACAAGCCAAGTTCTATAATGAAAAATTCCCACTAGAATATGAAACTGATAACATGAGAGACTCTCTACTATGAAGATCATGGTGCTACTTTGAAGCACAAGTGTGGCAAAGGATAGTAACATTGTCCCTTCTCTCTTTTTCTCTCATTTTCCTTTTTTTCTTTGGGCCTTTTCTTTTTTATGGCCTTTCTCTCTTTTTTTTATTCCTCACTTGGGACAATGCTCTAGAAAATGATGATCATCACACTTCTATTTATTTACAACTCAATGATTACAACTCGATACTAGAACAAAGATGACTCTATATAAATGCCTCCGACGGTGTACCAGGATATGCAATGACTCATGAGTGACATGTATGAAAGAATTATGAATGGTGGCTTTGCCACAAATACTATGTCAACTACATGATCATGCTAAGCAATATGACAATGATGAATATGTCATGATGAATGGAATGATGGAAAGTTGCATGGCAATATATCTCAGAATGGCTATGGAAATGCCATAATAGGTAGGTATGGTGGTTGTTTTGAGGAAGATATAAGGAGGTTTATGTGTGAAAGAGCGTATCATATCACGGGGTTTGAATGCACCGGTGAAGTTTGCGCCAACTCTCAATGTGAGAAAGGGCAATGCACGGTACCGAAAAGGCTAGCAAGGATGGAAGGGTGAGAGTGCGTATAATCCATGGACTCAACATTAGTCATAAAGAACTCACATACTTATTGCAAAAATCTACAAGTCATCAAAAACCTCGGTACTACGCGCATGCTCCTAGGGGGTAGATTGGTAGGAAAAGACCATCGCTCGTCCCCGACCGCCACTCATAAGGAAGAAAATCAAATAACACCTCATGTTTCAAATTTGTTGCATAACGTTTACCATACGTGCATGCTACGGGACTTGCAAACCTCAACACAAGTATTTCTCAATTTCACAACTACTCAACTAGCACGACTTTGATATTATTACCTCCATATCTCAAAACAATCATCAAGCATCAAACTTCTCTTAGTATTCAACACACTCATAAGAAAGTTTTATTTTGATATTATTACCTCCATATCTCAAAACAATCATCAAGCATCAAACTTCTCTTAGTATTCAACACACTCATAAGAAAGTTTTATTATTAATCTTGCATACCAGGCATGTTAGCATTTTAAGCAAATTACCATGCTATTTAAGACTCTCAAAATAATCTAAGTGAAGCATGAGAGATCAATAGTTTCTATAAAACAAATCCACCACCGTGCTCTAAAAGATATAAGTGAAGCACTAGAGCAAAATTATATAACTCAAAGGATATAAGCGAATCACATAGAGTATTCTAACAAATTCCAAATCATGTATGACTCTCTCAAAAGGTGTGTACAGCAAGGATGATTGTGGTAAACTAACAAGCAAAGACTCAAATCATACAAGACGCTCCAAGTAAAACACATATCATGTGGTAAATAAAAATATAGCTCCAAGTAAAGTTACCGATAGAAGTAGACGAAAGAGGGGATGCCTTCCGGGGCATCCCCAAGCTTTGGATTTTAGGTGTCCTTAGATTATCTTGGGGTGCCATGGGCATCCCCAATCTTAGTCTCTTGCCACTCCTTGTTCCATAATCCATCAAATCTTTACCCAAAACTTGAAAACTTCACAACACAAAACTTAAAGTAGAAAACTCGTGAGCTCCGTTAGCAAGAAAACAAAAGACCACTTCAAGGTACTGTAATGAACTCATTCTTTATTTATATGGGTGTTATACCTACTGTATTCCAACTCCTCTATGGTTCATAAACTATTTTACTAGCCATAGGTTCATCAAAATAAGCAAACAACACACGCAAAACAGAATCAGTCAAAAACAGAACAGTCTGTAGTAATCTGTAGCTAGCACAAGATATGGAACCCCAAAAATTCTAGAATAAATTTCTGGACGTGAGGAATTTATCTATTAATCATCTGAAAAAATAATTAACTAAATATCACTCGCCAAATAAAAATGGTAGCCTTTCTCGTGAGCGGTAAAGTTTCTGTTTTTTACAGCAAGTTCAACAAGACTTTCCCCAAGTCTTCCCAACGGTTCTACTTGGCAAAAACACTAATTAAACACAAAAAACACAAACAAAACAGAGGCTAAATAATTTATTTATTACTAAGCAGGAGCAAAAATCAAGGAATAAAAATAAAATTGGGTTGCCTCCCAACAAGCGCTATCGTTTAACGCCCCTAGCTAGGCATAACAAGCACGAATAGATCTAGGTATTGCCATCTTTGGTAGGCAATCCATAAGTGGATCTCATAATAGATTCATAAGGTAATTTAATTTTATTTCTAGGAAAGTGTTCCATGAATTTCCTTAACGGAAGTTGGAATCTAATATTTCCTTCCTTCATATCAATACTTGAACCAATCGTTCTAAGGAAAGGTCTACCAAGTATAATAGGACATGAAGAATTGCAATCTATGTCAAGAACAATAAAATCTATGGGCACATAATTCCTACTTGCAACAATAAGAAGATCATTAATTCTTCCGATAGGTTTCTTAATAGTGGAATCCGCAAGGTGCAAGTTTAGAGTGCAATCATCAAAATCACGGAAACCTACCAAATCACACAAAGTCTTTGGAATCGTGGAAACACTAGCACCCAAATCACATAAACCATAGCATTAATGATCTTTAATTTTGATTTTAATAGTTGGTTCCCACTCATCATAAAGTTTTCTAGGGATAGAAACTTCCAATTCAAGTTTTTCTTCATAAGATTGCATCAAGGCATCAACGATATGTTTAGTAAACGCTTTATTTTGACTATAAGCATGAGGAGAATTTAGCGCGGATTGCAACAAGGAAATACAATCAATCAAAGAGCAATTTTCATAGTTAAATTCCTGGAAATCCATAATAGTAGGTTTAGCAACATCTAGGGTTTTAATTTCTTCAATCTCACTTTTATCAAATTTAGCATCAAGGTCAAAAGATTCAGAATTCTTGGAACGCCTTCTAGGTAAAGGTGGATCATATTCAGTCCCATCATTATCAAGATTCATATTGCAAAACAAAGATTTAATAGGGGACACATCAATAACTTTTAGATCTTCATCATTATTTTCATGGTAACTAGAAGAACACGCTTTTATAAAGGCATCTTTCTTAGCACGCATCCTAGCGGTTCTTTCTTTGCACTCGTCAATGGAAATTCTCATGGATTTGAGAGACTCATTGATATCTTGCTTAGGAGTAATATATCTAAGTTTCAAAGAATCAACATCAAGAGCAATTCTATCAACGTTCCTAGCCAAATCATCAATTTTAAGCAATTTTTCTTCAATCATAGCATTAAAATTCTTTTGTGAAGTAATAAATTCTTTAATATCAGAATCAAAATCAGAGGGAATCTTATTATAATTTCCATAAGAGTTGTTGTAGGAATTACCATAATTATTAGAGGGATTACTAGGATAAGGCCTAGGATTGAAATTTCCTCTATACGCGTTGTTACCAAAATTGTTCCTACCAACAAAATTCACATCCATAGATTCATTATTATTCTCAATCAAAGTAGACAAGGGAATATCATTAGGATCAGAAGAAACACTCTTATTAGCAAATAATTTCATAAGTTCATCCATCTTTCCACTCAAAACATTAATTTCTTCTATCGCATGCACCTTTTTATTAGTAGATCTTTCAGTATGCCATTAAGAATAATTAACCATAATATTATCTAGGAGTTTAGTACCTTCTCCTAAGGTGATTTCCATAAAAGTGCCTCCCGCGACCGAATCTAAAAGATTTCTAGAAGCAAAATTTAATCCGGCATAAAATTTTTGTATAATCGTCCACAAATTTAAACCATGAGTAGGGCAATTACATATCATTAATTTCATTCTCTCCCAAGCTTGTGCAACATGTTCATGATCAAGTTGCTTAAAGTTCATAATATCGTTTCTAAGAGAGATAATCTTAGCGGGAGGAAAATACTTAGAGATAAAAGCATCTTTCCACTTGTTCCATGAATCAATACTATTTTTTAGGCAAAGACGAAAACCAAGCTTTAGCACGATATCTAAGCGAAAAAGGAAATAGCTTCAATTTAACAATATCATTATCCACATCTTTCTTCTTTTGCATGTCACACAAATCAACGAAGTTATTTAGATGGGTAGCGGCATCTTCACCAGGAAGGCCGGAGAACGGATCTTTCATGACAAGATTCAGCAAAGCAGTATTAATTTCACAAGATTCAGCATCGGTAAGAGGAGCAATCGGAGTGCTAATAAAATCATTGTTGTTGGTATTGGTGAAGTCACACAATTTAGTATTATCTTGAGCCATTGTGACAAGCAAGCAAACTAACACACAAGCAAACAAAAAGCAAGCGGACAAAAAAGGCAAATAGAGAGGGAGGATAGAGAGAGAGGGCGAATAAAATGGCAAGGCTAAATTGGGGGGAGAGGAAAACGAGAGGCAAATGGCAAATAATGTAATGCGGGAGATAAGGGTATGTTATGGGTACTTGGTATGTTGACTTTTGCGCAGACCTCCCCGGCAACGGCGCCAGAAATCCTTCTTGCTACCTCTTTTAGCACTGCGTTGGTTTTCCCGAAGAGGAAGGGATGATGCAGCAAAGTAGCGTAAGTATTTCCCTCATTTTTTGAGAACCAAGGTATCAATCCAGTAGGAGGCTACGCGCGAGTCCCTCGTACCTGCACAAAACAAATAATCCTCGCAACCAACACAAATAGGGGTTGTCAATCCCTATAGGGCCACTTACGAGAGTGAGATCTGATAGATATGATAAGATAAGATTTTTTGTATTTTTATGATAAAGATGCAAAGTAAAATAAAGGCAAAGTAAATAACTAAGTAGTAGGAGATTGATATGATAAAGATAGACCCGGGGGCCATAGGTTTCACTAGTGGCTTCTCTCGAGAACATAAGTATTCTATGGTGGGCGAACAAATTACTGTTGAGCAATTGACAGAATCGAGCATAGTTATGAGAATATCTAGGTATGATCATGTATATAGGCATCACGTCCGAGACAAGTAGACCGACTCCTGCCTGCATCTACTACTATTACTCCACTCATCGACCGCTATCCAGCATGCATCTAGAGTATTAAGTTAAAACAGAGTAATGCCTTAAGCAAGATGATATGATGTAGAGGGATAGACTCATGCAATATGAAGAAAACCCCATCTTGTTATCCTCGATGGCAACAATACAATACGTGCCTTGCTGCCCTTACTGTCATCGGGAAAGGACACCGAAAGATTGAACCCAAAGATAAGCACTTCTCCCATTGCAAGAAAGATCAATCTAGTAGGCCAAACCAAACTGATAATTCGAAGAGACTTGCAAAGATAACCAATCATACATAAAAGAATTCAGAGAAGATTCAAATATTATTCATAGATAGACTTGATCATAAACCCACAATTCATCGGTCTCAACAAACACACCGCAAAAAGAAGATTACATCAAATAGATCTCCACAAGAGAGGGGGAGAACATTGTATTGAGATCCAAAAAGAGAGAAGAAGCCATCTAGCTACTAACTATGGACCCGTAGGTCTGAAGTAAACTACTCACACTTCATCGGAGAGGCTATGGTGTTGATGTAGAAGCCCTCCGTGATCGATGCCCCCTCCAGCGGAGCTCCGGAACAGGCCCCAAGATGGGATCTCGTGGATACAGAAAGTTACGATGGTGGAATTAGGGTTTTGGCTCCGTATCTGATCGTTTGGGGTACGTGGGTATATATTGGAGGAAGAAGTACGTCGGTGGAGCAACAGGGGGCCCACGAGGGTGGAGGGCGCACCTGGGGGGTAGGCGCGCCCCCCTACCTCGTGGGCTCCTGTTACGTGGCTTGACGTAGGGTCCAAGTCTCCTGAGTTGTATTCGATGAGAAAATCATGTTCCCGAAGGTTTCATTCCGTTTGGACTCCGTTTGATATTCCTTTTCTTCGAAACCCTAAAACAGGCAAAAAAACAGCAATTGTGGGCTGGGCCTCCGGTTAATAGGTTAGTCCCAAAAATAATATAAAAGTGGATAATAAAGCCCAATAATGTCCAAAATAGTAGATAATATAGCATGGAGCAATCAAAAATTATAGATACGTTGGAGACGTATCACCCACCAGCTATATCTTCGCACGCAAAGAAGTGTGTCTGGGCAAAAAAAAACGATTCACCCCCCTGACTGCTAGGACCCACCAGCTACATCTTCGCAGGCAAGGAAGTGCCTGACAGTCGGGACCCACCTGGTCGAAGCGTACGTAGCGTTGTCATTCTGGTCGCGAACGTGTACGTACATATATATTGGTGGATGTAGAAGCGCGTACGTGTCGTAGTAGAGGCGTGCACGTAGCATGTGCACGTATGTATAGCGGCTAGGGTGCAAGAAAGAAAATACGACCACATATGTGTTCATACGGGCGGGGCTACTCGCACATACGTACGGCCAGGGCTCCTGTACATGGCTGGGTCAGAATGGAGAAATAGCGTCATCGTCGTGTTCATGGGCAGGCAACGGAATGCGTCGTGTTCATGGGGAGGCAACAGAATGCGTCGTGTTCATCGGGAGGCAATGGAACGCGTGGGAGCCAACCAGCTTGGTCGGAACGGAATGCGTGGTCGTGTTCATCGGGAGGGCTTGGACGGAACATGCGATGGAAACGAGGCTTGGCGTACCGCACAACGGAGGAAACAGACCTCCTACATTTGGAACGGGTCCTGTTGATCGGGAGGGATCTGGCGTACCGCAAACGGAGGAAACGGACCTCCTACGGTCGAAATGGGGGTCCTGCTGATCGGGAGGGGTGTGGCGTACCGCAAAACGGACGAAACGGACCTCCTACGGTCGAAACGGGGGTCTGTTGATCGGGAGGGGTGTGGCGTACCGCAAAACGGACAAAATGGACTTGTGTTGGAGCGGTACGGTCGAAACAGGGGTCCTGTTCGTCGGGAGGGGTGTGGCGTACCGCAAAACGGGACTCCATGGGATACTGTTCATCTCCACCGTCAACCTCCTCCAGCCTCCACGGGCTACCGTCGACCTTCTCCAACCTCCACGAGCTCCTGTTCATCCAGCCTCCACCGCGCGCTACTCCACCGGCTACTGTTCAACCACCCCTCCACCGTCTACTGTTCATACAGCCCTTCACACCATGGGGTCCTGTTCAACCACCCCTCCACGGGCACCCCTCCACCGTCTACTGTTCATCCAGCCCTCCACCACACCACGAGGTCCTGTTCATCCAGAGGCAACGCCACCGCTCACTGTTCATCCAACCCCTCCCCCCTGCAACGCTCACTGTTCATCCAATCGATCGGCTTCAGTGAGCAGCAGTAGCGAAGGAATCGCTCAATCGGGTTCAGTTAACAGCCATCGATCGATCGCTCGGGTTTAGTAACGCGTAGCCTGCAGTGCAATCACTCGGGTTCAGTTAGAGCCCAACGCCTCGCTCGGGTTTAGTTAGAGCCAACGCCCCGCACACACGCGCGTACGTGTACGAGAGAAACGCGCATTGCTCGGCCCCCGACTGTTGGGTTTCGTAGTAATTTCAAAAAAATTCCTACGCACACACAAGATCATGGTGATGCATAGCAACGAGAGGGGGAGAGTGTGATCTACGTACCCTTGTAGATCGACAACGGAAGCGTTAACTTGGTTGATGTAGTCGTACGTCTCCATGGCCCGACCGATCAAGCACCGAAATTACGGCACCTCCGAGTTCTAGCACACGTTCAGCTCGATGACGATCCCCGGACTCCGATCCAGCAAAGTGTCGGGGAAGAGTTCCGTCAGCACGACGGCGTGGTGACGATCTTGATGTACTACCATCGCAGGGCTTCGCCTAAGCACCGCTACAATATTATCGAGGACTATGGTGGAAGGGGGCACTGCACACGGCTAAGAATATGATCACGTGGATCAACTTGTGTGTCTAGGGGTGCCCCTTGCCTCCGTATATAAAGGATCCAAGGGGGGGTGCGGCCGGCCCTAGTAGGAGGTGCGCAGGAGGAGTCCTACTCCTACCGGGAGTAGGACTCCCCTCCCTTTCCTTGTCCAAGTAGGAGAGGGGGAAGGAGAGAAGGAAAAGGGGGGGCGCCGCCCCTCCCTCCTTGTCCAATTCGGACTAGGGGGAGAGGGGGCGGGCGGCCTGCCCTGGCAGCCCCTTCCTCTTCTCCACTTTAGGCCCATGAGGCCCATTAACACCCCGGGGGGTTCCGGTAACCCCCCCGGTGCTCCGGTTTTATCTGAAACTTCCCCGGAACACTTCCGGTGTCTGAATATAGCCGTCCAATATATCAATCTTTATGTCTCGACTATTTCGAGACTCCTCGTTATGTCCGTGATCATATCCGGGACTCCGAACTAACTTCAGTACATCAAAATGCATAAACTCATAATACAACTGTCATCGTAACCTTAAGCGTGCGGACCCTACGGGTTCGAGAACAATGTAGACATGACCGAGACATGTCTCCGGTCAATAACCAATAGCGGAACCTGGATGCTCATATTGGCTCCTACATATTCTATGAAGATCTTTTATCGGTCAGACCGCATAACAACATACGTTGTTCCCTTTGTCATCGGTATGTCACTTGCCCGAGATTCGATCGTCGGTATCCCATACCTAGTTCAATCTCGTTACCGGCAAGTCTCTTTACTCGTTCCGTAATACATCATCTCACAACTAACTCATTAGTTGCAATGCTTGCAAGGCTTATGTGATGTGTATTACCGAGAGGGCCCAGAGATACCTCTTCGACAATCGGAGTGACAAATCCTAATCTCGAAATACGCCAACCCAACATGTACCTTTGGAGACACCTGTAGAGCACCTTTATAATCACCCATTTACGTTGTGACGTTTGGTAGCACACAAAGTGTTCCTCCGGCAAACGGGAGTTGCATAATCTCATAGTCATAGGAACATGTATAAGTCATGAAGAAAGCAATAGCAACATACTAAACGATCGGGTGCTAAGCTAATGGAATGGGTCATGTCAATCAGATCATTCACCTAATGATGTGATCCCGTTAATCAAATAACAACTCTTTGTTCATGGTTAGGAAACATAACCATCTTCGATTAACGAGCTAGTCAAGTAGAGGCATACTAGTGACACTCTGTTTGTCTATGTATTCACACATGTATTATGTTTCCGGTTAATACAATTCTAGCATGAATAATAAACATTTATCATGATATAAGGAAATAAATAATAACTTTATTATTGCCTCTAGGGCATATTTCCTTGAGTCTCCCACTTGCACTAGAGTCAATAATCTAGTTCACATCGCCATGTGATTCAACACTAAGAGTTCACATCACCATGTGATTAACACCCATAGTTCACATCGTCATGTGACCTATACCCAAAGGGTTTACTAGAGTCAATAATTTAGTTCACATCATTTATGTGATTAACACTCAAAGAGTACTAAGGTGTGATCATGTTTTGCTTGTGAGATAATTTTAGTCAACGGGTCTGTCACATACAGATCCGTAAGTATTTTGCGAATTCTGTGTCTACAATGCTCTGCACGGAGCTACTCTAGCTAATTGCTCCCACTTTCAATAGGTATCTAGATCGAGACTTAGAGTCATCCAGATTTGTGTCAAAACTTGCATCGACGTAACTTTTTACGACGAACCTTTTGTCACCTCCATAATCGAGAAATATTTCCTTATTCCACTAAGGATAATTTTGACCAATGTCCAGTGATCTACTCTTAGATCACTATTGTACTCCCTTGCTTAACACAGTGTAGGGTATACAATAGATCTGGTACACATCATGGCATACTTTATAGAACCTATGGCTGAGGCATAGGGAATGACTTTCATTATCTTTCTATCTTCTGCCGTGGTCGGGCTTTGAGTCTTACTCAATTTCATACCTTGTAACACAGCCAAGAACTCTTTCTTTGACTGTTCCATTTTGAACTACTTCAAAAACTTGTCAAGGTATGTACTTATTGAAAAAACTTATCAAGCGTCTTGATCTATCTCTATAGATCTTGATGCTCAATATGTAAGCAGCTTCACCGAGGTCTTTCTTTGAAAAACTCCTTTCAAGCACTCCTTTATGCTTTTCAGAATAATTCTCAATTATTTCCGATCAACAATATGTCATTCACATATACTTATCAGAAATGCTGTAGTGCTCCCACTCACTTTCTTGTAAAGACAGGCTTCACCGTAAGTCTGTATAAAACTATATGCTTTGATCAACTTATCAAAGCGTATATTCCAACTCCGAGATGCTTGCACCAGTCCATAGATGGATCGCTGGAGCTTGCTTATTTTGTTAGCACCTTTAGGATTGACAAAACCTTCTGGTTGCATCATATACAACTCTTTCTTTAAGAAATCCATTAAGGATTGCAGTTTTGTTATCCATTTGCCAGATTTCATAAAATGCGGCAATTGCTAACATGATTTGGACAGACTTTTAAGCATCGATACGAGTGAGAAAATCTCATTGTAGTCATCACCTTGAACTTTGTTGAAAACCTTTTGCGACAATTCTAGCTTTGTAGATAGTAACACTACTATCAGTGTCCGTCTTCCTCTTGAAGATCCATTTATTTTCTATGGCTTGCCGATCATCGGACAAGTCAACCGAAGTCCATACTTTGTTCTCATACATGGATCCCATCTCAGATTTCATGGCCTCAAGCCATTTTGCAGAATCTGGGCTCACCATCGCTTCTTTATAGTTCGCAAGTTCGTCATGGTCTAGTAACATGACTTCCAGAACAGGATTACCGTACCACTCTGGTGCGGATCTCACTCTGGTTTACCTACGAGATTCGGTAGTAACTTGATCTGAAGTTACATGATCATCATCATTAGCTTCCTCACTAATTGGTGTAGTATTAACAAGAACAGATTTCTGTGATGAACTACTTTCCAATAAGGGAGATGGTACAATTACCTTATCAAGTTTTCTACTTTCTTCCCACTCACTTCTTTCGAGAGAAACTCCTTCTCTAGAAAGGATCCATTCTTAGCAACGAATGTCTTGCCTTTGGATCTGTGATAGAAGATGTACCCAATAGTCTCCTTTGGGTATCCTATGAAGACATATTTCTCCGATTTGGGTTTGAGCTTATCAGGATGAAACTTTTTCATATAAGCATCACAATCCCAAACTTTAAGAAACGACAACTTTGGTTTCTTACCAAACCACAGTTCAGATTGTGTCGTCTCAACGGACTTAGATGGTGCCCTTTTAAACGTGAATGCAGCTTTCTTTAATGCATAACCCCAAAACGATAGTGGTAGATCGGGAAGAGACATCATAGATTGCACTATATCCAATAAAGTACGGTTATGACGATCGGACACACCAGCTGTGGTGTTCCAGATGGCATGAGTTTGTGAAACTATTCCATAATGTTTTAATTGAAGGCCAAACTCGTAACTCAAATATTTTACTTCTGCGATCATATCGTAGAAACTTTTTATTTTTGTTACGATGATTCTCTACTTCACTCTGAAATTCTTTGAACTTTTCAAATGTTTCAGACTTGTGTTTCATCAAGTAGATATACCCATATCTGCTCAAATCATATGTGAAGGTCAGAAAATAACGATACCTGCCGCGAGCCTCAACACTCATTGGATCACATACATCAGTATGTATTATTTCCAATAAGGCAGTTGCTCGCTCCGTTGTTCCGGAGAACGGAGTCTTAGTCATCTTGCCCATAAGGCATGGTTCGCAAGCATCAAGTGATTCATAATCAAGTGATTCCAAAATCCCATCAGCATGGAGTTTCTTCATGCGCTTTACACCAATATGACCTAAACGGCAGTGCCACAAATAAGTTGCACTATCATTATTAACTTTGCATCTTTTGTCTTCAATATTATGAATATGTGTATCACTACGATCGAGATCCAATGAACCATTTTCATTGGGTGTGTAACCATATAAGGTTTTATTCATGTAAACAGAACAACAATTATTCTCTAACTTAAATGAATAACCGTATTGCAATAAACATGATCAAATCATATTCATGCTCAACGCAAACACCAAATAACACTTATTTAGGTTCAACACTAATCCCGAAAGTATAGGGAGTGTGCCATGATGATCATATCAATCTTGGAACTATTTCCAACACACATCGTCACTTCACCCTTAACTAGTTTCTGTTCATTCTGTAACTCCCGATTCGAGTTACTACTCTTAGCAACTGAACCAGTATCAAATACCGAGGGGTTGCTACGAACACTAGTAAAATACACATTAATAATCTATATATCAAATATACCTTTGTTCACTTTGCCATCCTTCTTATCCGCCAAATACTTGGGGCAGTTCCGCTTCCAGTGACCAGTCCCTTTGCAGTAGAAGCACTTAGTCTCAGGCTTAGGACCAGACTTGGGCTTCTTCACTTGAGCAGCAACTTGCTTGCCGTTCTTCTTGAAGTTCCCCTTCTTCCCTTTGCCCTTTTATTGAAACTAGTGGTCTTGTCTACCATCAACTTGATGCTCTTTCTTGATTTCTACCTTCATCGATTTCAGCATCATGAAAAGCTCGGGAGTCATTTTCGTCATCCCTTGCATACTATAGTTCATCACGAAGTTATACTAACTTGGTGATGGTGACTAGAGAATTCTGTCAATCACTATCTTATCTGGAAGATTAACTCCCACTTGATTCAAGCGATTGTAGTACCCAGACAATCTGAGCACATGCTCACTAGTTGAGCGATTCTCCTCCATCTTTTGGCTATAGAACTTGTTGGAGACTTCATATCTCTCAACTCGGGTATTTGCTTGAAATATTAACTTTAACTCCTGGAACATCTCATATGCTCCATGACATTCAAAACGTCTTTGAAGTCCCAATTCTAAGCCATTAAGCATGGTGCACTAAACTATCAAGTAGTCATCATATTGAGCTAGCCAAACGTTCATAACGTCTGCATCTGCTCCTGCAATAGGTCCGCCACCTAGCGGTGCATCAAGGACATAATTCTTCTGTGCAGCAATGAGGATAAACCTCAGATCACGGATCCAATCCACATCATTGCTACTAACATCTTTCAACACAATTTTCTCTAGGAACATATCAAAATAAACACAGGGAAGCAATAACGCGAGCTATTGATCTACAACATGATTTGCAAAATACTACCAGGACTAAGTTCATGATAAATTTAAGTTCAATTAATCATATTACTTAAGAACTCCCACTTAGATAGACATCCATCTAATCCTCTAAGTGATCACGTGATCCAAATCAACTAAACCATGTCCGATCATCACGTGAGATGGAGTAGTTTCATTGGTGAACATCACTATGTTGATCATATCTACTATATGATTCACGCTCGACCTTTCGGTCTCCGTGTTCCGAGGCCATATCTGTATATGCTTGGCTCGTCAAGTATAACCTGAGTATTCTGCGTGTGCAACTGTTTTGCACCCGTTGTATTTCAACATAGAGCCTATCACACCCGATCATCACGTGGTGTCTCAGCACGAAGAACTTTCGCAACGGTGCATACTCAGGGAGAACACTTCTTGATAATTAGTGAGAGATCATCTTATAATGCTACCGTCAATCAAAGCAAGATAAGATGTATAAAAGATAAACATCACATGCAATCAATATAAGTGATATGATATGGCCACCATCATCTTGTGCTTGTGATCTCCATCTTTGAAGCACCGTCATGATCACCATCGTCACCGGCGCGACACCTTGATCTCCATCGCAGCTGTGATGCCCCTGATTTAATCGTACACTAATCATACATGCAAACATGTACGATCAAGATCAGGGACTCACGGGAAGATATCACAACACAACTCTACAAATAAAATAAGTCATACAAGCATCATATTACAAGCCAGGGACCTCGAGGACTCGAATACAAGAGCTCGATCATAGACGAGTTAGCGGAAGCAACAATATCTGAGTACAGACATAAGTTAAACAAGTTTGCCTTAAGAAGGCTAGCACAAACTGGGATACAGATCGAAAGAGGCGCAGGCCTCCTGCCTGGGATCCTCCTAAACTACTCCTGGTCGCCGTCAGCGGGCTGCACGTAGTAGAAGGCACCTCTCAAGTAGTAGTAGTCGTCGTCGAAGGTGGCGTCTGGCTCCTGGGATCCAACATCTGGTTGCGACAACTAGGTAGAAGGGATAGGAGGAAAAGAGGGAGAAAGCAACCGTGAGTACTCATCCAAAGTACTCGCAAGCAAGGAGCTACACTACATATGTATGCATTGGTATCAACTGGAATAAGGCTATTATATTGTCAGGACCCCGACTCGATGTCACATCGATCTAGCCGGTAACACCTCATATCACTTTGCGGCCTCACGCACGGTATCCCCATGGGTGTCGCCTTACCTTTGCCCGGGACCGTTTGCGCCTTTTGGCTCACGTATATGATAGTGTTGCTAGCATCCATATGATAAAGAGCCCGGGCTGACATGACTAGTCGTAAACCCAAAGTGGCACAGACTTACAGGGACAGGCATCCATGACCCAGCTTCGAACGTGTCGGTCATCAGCAAGTGGGTCCGGGCTGTAGCACTGGGCTAGCAGGACTCCGGTACTCAAAGCGTGACATTTCCCAGAAGGGACAGACACAGGAACGAAGAAGGACACATGCCGGCCAGCCTAAGTGTTCCAGAGCAGTAGCAAGCTACCATGGCTCAGCGGTAACACTAGGAGACATTTCCCGGTAAGAGAGGCTACTAAAGATAAACAACTAGATAGTCAGATCCCACACATACCAAGCATTTCAATCATACACACAATATGCTCGATATGTGCAAATACAACGAAGCATCACAACATGACTCTACGACACAAGTACTTTATTTAAGGCTCAGGGAGCCATACATAACATACACAAAGGTACGGGTCTCACGACCCAACATACAAGTCATACAGTCATACAAACCAGCAGCGGAAGTAACTTGTCTGAGTACAGACAACTAGTAAAATAAAGGAGGCTTGGAAAGCCTAGCTATACTACGTGGTCCTTCACAAGCTCAGGGTCACCACCTGGGTCTTTAGCCTACTTGTTGATGTCAACGTCTACATAGAACCCATCAGAAGGGGTTGCAGCGTCTTCTGTAAAAATGTAGATTATAGCAACATGAGTACAAGGGTACTCAGCAAGTCTTACATCAGATCCTACATACATGCATGTTATCAAGAAGGGTTGGTGGAGTTATTGCAGCAAGCCAGCTTTGACTCTTGGCTAGGCTATCCTACGATACTCCAACTTGAAATGGTTTTGCGCACACGAGTCCACCACTCACCACTTCAATACACCACCGAGGATCCACCTCCGTCTTCCTACGGAAGAGCCATCCTCGGCACTCACTCTTATCTTGAGGCTTTTAGTAGTTTCCATTTACTTGTCTATGAACTGTATAGGCAACCAAGTAGTCCTTTACCGCGGACACGGCTATTCGAATAGATCATGTTAACCCTGCAGGGGTGTACTTCTTCATACACGCTCTCACCACTTATCGTCGTTTACACGACATGTACTCGGCAACCTTCAAGCGGAAGCCCAACGTGGGTGTCGGCCACGACCTACCTAATCACCTAAGCCTCCAGTCCAGGTTTATCGCCTATTCAGGTTCCATCCGCAGGGAGTCCGGCCGAGGTTTCCCATACGGCCCCGAACGATGTGAACAGGGTTCCCGAGATACCTAACGGGTATTCGGTACACCCGGCCACGTACCTACCGCATCACAGCCCACCCCTACGGTCAGCGCTGTCCACGGCCTCCAGTAGGCTACAAACACCAGAAACTACTTGCAACTCCTGGACGGAGAACTAGGGTGAATAAGAAGTCGAGAGGGTCCATTGGTTTCGGGCCCAATGCATGGTAGTAGCTGATTCTTAAATCACACATACAGATCTCAGTGCTTAAGGTCGGCTGCAATGAAACAACCCACCATGTACTGCTACATGGCCTCTCATCGATACCTTTACCAAATCGTGTTCACCACACCACTCTCATTACCGACATAATCATTTCACTCTAGCCCATCACCCAGATGAACCAGACCTGACACGACTCTAAGCATAGCAGGCATAGCAAGGTAGGAACAACACATACATATGGCTCAATCAACTCCTACACATGCTAGTGGGTTTCATCTAGTTACTGTGGCAATGACAGGTCATGCAGAGGAAATGGGTTCAACTACCGTAGCACACAGCAGTTTGAATCGCGTTGTCTTAATGCAGTAAAAGAGAGCAGGAGCGAGAACATGGGATTGTATCGATATGATCAAATGGTTGGTTGCTTGCCTGATGGTTCGATGCACGGATACGGTTCTTCGTTAGGGTAGTCACGGTACTCCTCGGGGACAGATCCTGTCGTAAAGGATAACGATACACAGGCATCACCAAACAATGTGCAACAATATGATGCATGCATGAAACATGGCAATATGAGTGTGTTGGGCTAATGCAACTAAAGCTACCAACGCTGTCAGGACCCCGACTCGATGTCACATCGATCTAGCTGGTAACACCTCATATCACTTTGCGGCCTCACGCACGGTATCCCCACGGGTGTCGTCTTACCTTTTCCCGGGACCGTTTGCGCTTTTTGGCTCGCGTATATGAAAGTGTCGCTAGCATCCATATGATAAAGAGCCCGGGCTGACATGACTAGTCGTAAACCCAAAGTGGCACAGACTTACAGGGACAGGCATCCATGACCCAGCTTCGAACGTGTCGGTCATCAGCAAGTGGGTCCGGGCTGTAGCACTGGGCTAGCAGGACTCCAGTAAACCGGGCTGTAGCGGGCTAACAGGACTCCGGTACTCAAAGCGTGACATTTCCCCGAAGGGACAGACACAGGAACGAAGAAGGACACATGCCGGCCAGCCTAAGTGTTCCAGAGCAGTAGCAAGCTACCATGGCTCAGCGGTAACACTAGGAGACATTTCCCGGTAAGAGAGGCTACTAAAGATAAACAACTAGATAGTCAGATCCCACACATACCAAGCATTTCAATCATACACACAATATGCTCGATATGTGCAAATACAACGAAGCATCACAACATGACTCTACGACACAAGTACTTTATTTAAGGCTCAGGGAGCCATACATAACATACATGAAGGTACGGGTCTCACGACCCAACATACAAGTCATACAGTCATACAAACCAGCAGCGGAAGTAACTTGTCTGAGTACAGACAACTAGTAAAATAAAAGAGGCTTGGGAAGCCTAGCTATACTACAAGGTCCTTCACAAGCTCAGGGTCACCACCTGGGTCTTTAGCCTACTCGTTGATGTCAACGTCTACATAGAACCCATCAGAAGGGGTTGCAGCGTCTTCTGTAAAAATGTAAATTATAGCAACATGAGTACAAAGGTACTCAGCAAGACTTACATCAGATCCTACATACATGCTTAGTATCAAGAAGGGTTGGTGGGGTTATTGCAGCAAGCCAGCTTTGACTCTTGGCTAGGCTATCCTACGATACTCCAACTTGAAATGGTTTTGCGCACACGAGTCCACTACTCACCACTTCAATACACTACCGAGGATCCACCTCCGTCTTCCTACGGATGAGCCATCCTCGGCACTCACACTTATCTTGAGGCTTTTAACAGTTTCCATTTACTTGTCTATGAACTGTATAGGCAACCAAGTAGTCCTTTACCGCGGACGCGGCTATTCGAATAGATTATGATAACCCTGCAGGGGTGTACTTCTTCATACATGTTTCCACCACTTAGCGTCTGCACACGACATGTGCTCGGCAGACTTCAAGCGAAAGCCGACGTGGGTGTAGACCACGACCTACCTAAACACTTAAGCCTCTAGTCCAGGTTTATCGCCTATTCAGGTTCCATCCGCAGGGAGTCCGGCCGGGGTTTCCCATACGGCCCCGAACGATGTGAACAGGGTTCCCGAGATACCTAACGGGTATTCGGTACACCCGGCCACGTACCTACCGCATCACAGCCCACCCCTACAGTCAGCGCTGTCCACGGCCTCCAGTAGGCTACAAACACCAGAAACTACTTGCAACTCCTGGACAGAGAGCTAGGGTGAATAAGAAGTCGAGCGGGGTCATATTTCAGGGCCCAATGCATGGTAGTAGCTGTATCTTAAATCACGCATACAGATCTCAGTGCTTAAGGTCGGCTTCAATGAAACAACCCACCATGTACTCCTACATGGCCTCTCATCGATACCTTTACCAAATCGTGTTCACCACACCACTCTCATTACCGACATAATCATTTCACTCTAGCCCATCACCCCGATGAACCAGACCTGACACGACTCTAAGCATAGCAGGCATAGCAAGGTAGGAACAACACATACGTATGGCTCAATCAACTCCTACACATGCTAGTGGGTTTCATCTAGTTACTGTGGCAATGACAGGTCATGCAGAGGAAATGGGTTCAACTACCGTAGCACACAGCAGTTTGAATCGCGTTGTCTTAATGCAGTAAAAGAGAGCAGGAGCGAGAACATGGGATTGTATCGATATGATCAAATGGTTGGTTGCTTGCCTGATGGTTCGATGCACTGATACGGTTCTTCGTTAGGGTAATCACGGTATTCCTCGGAGACAGAACCTGCCGCAGAGAGCACCGATACACAAACATTACCAAACAGTATGCAACAATATGATGCATGCATGATACATGGCAAAATGAGTGTATTGGGCTAATGCAACTAAAACTAGAAGGGTTTGAACAAATTTGAATCAAGGATTCAAATTTCAAATTCAAATATGGCCTTTTAAAGTGCTTTTCCTTGTTCTGCTTAAAACATCAATTTAACTTGTTTGATCATGCATGAAAATAGTACAGATGGATAGATTGGATTTTTCTGATCATTTTTCATATATAATTTGTCCAATTTGGAGTTACAGAATAAAAGTTATGAATTTTTGAAGTTTAAATAATATTCTGGAATTTCCTGATTTAAATTAAATCCAGAAATTATAGTTATTGCGCCAGCATGACGTCATCATGACGTCAGTGGTCAACTGCGGCTGGCCGAGGTCAAACCTGACGTGTGGGGCCCACACGTCAGTGACAGGGGGTTAAACAGGGTTAAATTAATTCTAATTACTAATTAGTGGCGCTGGGGCCCACTGGTCAGTGTCAGGGGTTAACTAACAGTGGTTAGCGCTAATCCTAATTAGCTACAGGGCTGGGCCCACCTGTCAGGGACTCAGGGGGGGTCCTGCCGTGGTCAAGGTGGGTCAAACCCACCGGCGACGTGACGCCGGCGAGGTCCGAGACGGCGGCGCGTCGCGGGATCGCGCTACAAGGCACGGGCGAGGCCGTGCTTGGGCTCGTTGGAAAGCCCTTGCTCCCGCGCGTCGAACGGTGGCCGTGGCTGGGCCTGGGGTGGCCGGAGTCGACGGCGGCGAGCTCGGCTGCGGCCGCCGGAGTTCGGGTGCGGTCGGGATCGATGTTGCAGGGGGTTTGGGGAGGCGTTAGTGTGTGCTGCGTGATCCTAGTGAGGTGTGGAGCATGATAGTGTGCTCGGTTGGGTGCTACGGTGACCGTGGCCACGACGGCGACATCGTCGGCGGCGTGGAGCTCTCGGCCAAAGTGGGGCTAGGGCCTAGAGGTCGGGAGAGACCAGGGGAGAAGGGGGAAACGATCCGGGGCTCACCGCGGAGCTGCAGAGGTGGTTAGCGGGCTCGGGGACGCGCTGGAGACGACGAATTCGACGGCGACGATGATCGGAGCCCGAAGAGGGGAACGGCGACGTGGCGGCGATGCAGGGCTTCCGGAGGCCCGTGGAGCGGTGGGGAGGAAGAGGAGGTTGTGGCGGAGCTCCTGAGCTAGTCGGGGGAGCGAGGGGTGGCCGGAGATGGCTGCTATGGCGAACGGCGGCGACGGTGGTGTTCGGCCGTGTGAGAGAGAGAGCGAGGGAGAGGAGGGGGGAGCCGGGGGAGAGTGAGAGAGAGCAGGGGGGAGAGGCGGGGCGTCGTCCGGGGCATCGAGCGAGGAGGGGAGGGCAGGCAAGCAGGGAGAGAGGTGGCGTGGCGCGGTGGCGCGCGCGCGCGCCGGCCACACTCCCCTCCCTCTGTCGGGACGAAGACGACAGAGGAGGGAGGCGGGCTGGGCCGCCTGCTGGCTGGGCCGGCCAGCTGGCTGGGCTGCACAGGGAGGAGCCCAGGTAAGCTTCTCCCTTTTATTTTTTTCTGTTTTCTAATTTCTGACATTTGTTTTGATTTAAATAATATATTAAATCATTTATTTAACTTATGCCAATTTTTGCAGGGGCTAGATATATTATTCCAGAGCTCCTTTATAATTGGCATAATATTTGGACATATATTAATATATATAGAAATATATTTCCAAAGCAAATATTTATACATTAATTCCAAATGCCCAAAATAAATGTCCATGAGCCACTAAAAATATTGGTTTGATTTTTATCTCTGTCCAATATTTTCAGAGAGCAACATGAGCATTTTCTTGGACCCTTTTGGAGAAATTTTTATTTGGATCATTTTCAAAATGATTCTGAGGGTTTCACAGATCCCCATTTCAAGTTTCTGATGAAAGAGTAAACATGATGCAACACTCTAATGCATGACTGGCTAGGGTGTGACAACTCACCCCCACTCAAAAGAATCTCGTCCCGAGATTTGGGTTCCTCCGGAAAGAAGGCGGGGTACTCAAGTCGAAGACGATCCTCCCTTTCCCAAGTTGCTTCATCCTCAGAATGGTGCGACCATTGTACTTTGAGGAACTTGATGTTCTGGCGTCGAGTGGTACGCTCGGCCTGATCGAGGATACGAATGGGGTACTCTCGATATGTAAGATTATCCTGGAGATCAAGCGTTTCGTGGTCCACTCCACGGATAGGATCCAAGAAGCAACGCCTGAGTTGAGAAACGTGGAAGACATCGTGGACCCTGGAGAGGTGCGGAGGTAGTTCCAACTGGTAGGCAACTTCTCCTTGTTTGGCGAGAATGCGAAAAGGTCCAATGTAACGAGGAGCCAATTTGCCTTTGATACCGAAACGATGGGTTCCCTTCAGAGGGGTGACCCGAAGATAAGCCTTCTCGTCAACCTCGAAAGTCATAGCCTTATGTTTTCGGTCATATTGACTCTTTTGACGAGATTAGCTGTTTTCAACTTTTCACGAACGATGCGAACTTGTTCTTCTGCTTCCTGAATCATATCTGGGCCAAAGAATTGTCTTTCCCCGGTCTCTGACCAGTTAAGGGGTGTTCGACACCGTCGTCCATAGAGAACTTCAAAAGGGGCTTTACCCAAGCTAGATTGATAGCTGTTGTTATAAGCGAATTCGGCAAATGGAAGGCACTTCTCCCAATCCATTCCGAATGAGATAACAGAGGCTCGAAGCATGTCTTCTAGAATCTGGTTGACGCGTTCCACTTGACCGCTCGACTGAGGGTGGAAGGCGGTGCTAAAGGAGAGACGGGTTCCCATAGCATTTTGGAAACTTTCCCAAAATCGAGAGGTGAAAAGACTTCCTCGATCCGAGTTAATTTCCAAAGGAACACCATGGAGAGACACTATTCGGGAGATGTATAAGTCTGCCAGCTGACTAGCGGTTATACTCTCACGAACAGGTAAGAAATGGGCTACTTTGGAAAGACGATCGACCACGACGAAGATAGCATTATTCCCTCTCTTAGTCCTGGGAAAACCGGTAATGAAATCCATACCAATTTTATCCCATTTCCATTCAGGAATAGCTAGGGGTTGAAGGGTGCCAGCAGGCCGTTGATGCTCTGCTTTTACAGGACGACAGACGTCGCAATTAGCAATATACTGAGCAATTTCTCTCTTCATCCTAGTCCACCAGAACCTCTGGCGTAGGTCCTGATACATCTTAGTACTACCGGGATGAATGGTGAGAGGAGATTCATGAGCCTCCTTAAGGATCAACTGCCGTAGATGCTGGTTCTTGGGAACCACTAGACGGTTCTCAAAGTACACAACACCATGATCATTTGTGGAGAAACAACTAGCACCTCCGCTAGCAATGTTCTCCTTGATCTTAGCTATTCCCTTATCTCGCTTCTGGGCAGCAATGATTTGATCCGTAAGAGTAGGTTTCGCCACCAAGGTGGAAAGAAATCCTTGAGGAGCAATGTGAAGGTTAAGCTTCCGAAATTCCTCATGGAGAAGCGGTTGACTTTGTTGTAACATCAGATTGTTACAATAGGATTTACGACTTAGCGCATCAGCCATGACGTTGGCTTTCCCTGGGGTGTAGGTTATTCCTAAGTCGAAATCTGTGATCAACTCGACCCAACGTCTTTGCTTGAGGTTCAGATCCGGTTGGGTGAAGATGTACTTCAAACTTTGGTGATCAGTGAATATTTCGCAACGATTACCGAGGAGGTAATGTCGCCAGGTCTTAAGTGCATAGACTACGGCTGCAAGCTCTAGATCATGGGTAGGATAATTCTCCTCATGTGGGTGCAATTGTCGTGAAGCGTAGGCAATTACGTGTCGATCTTGCATGAGAATGCAACCTAGTCCTTGTCGCGAGGCGTCGCAGTAGATAACAAAGTCCTTGGAGAAGTCTGGCGGTACCAGTACGGGAGCAGAAGTCAGGCGTCTTTTCAGTTCCTGAAAGCTGTGCTCACATTGTGGAGTCCATTCGAACTTCTTATCTTTCTTGAGGAGTTCGGTTAGAGGTTTAGCAACCTTGGAGAAGTTCTCGACAAAGCGACGACAATAGCTCGCTAAGCCCAGAAAGCTCCGAACTTGCTTGACCGATTCAGGTGGAGTCCAATTAAGGACGGCTTGAACTCGCTCAGGGTTAACAGCAATACCTTTACCAGATATTACATGACCCAGATAGGTCACTTCTGACAACCAGAATTCACATTTAGAAAATTTGGCATAAAGGCGATGCTCTCGAAGTTTCTGCAACACTAGCCTTAGATGTTCGGCATGTTCTTCCTCGTTCTTGGAGTAGATGAGTATATCATCGAGGTAAACCACGACGAATTTATCCAAATACTCCATGAAGATTGAGTTCATTAACCGAGAAAAGGTGGCTGGAGCGTTGGTTAAACCGAAGGACATGACGGTGTACTCGTATTGGCCATAACGAGTAACAAAGGCCGTTTTAGGAATGTCCCCGTTTCTGATTTTGATTTCATGGTAGCCCAACCTCAAATCCATTTTGGAGAAGACTGAGGATCCAGCGAGCTGATCGTACAGGTCGTTGATCCTGGGAAGTGGATATTTGTTCTTGATTGTGACCAAATTAACAGGTCGGTAATCTACAACCATCCGGTCCGTACCATCCTTCTTCTTGACGAATAGGACGGGGCAAGCCCACGGAGAAGAGCTAGGTCGGATGAAACCCTTTTTCAAGGACTCATCGAGTTGTTTCTTAAGCTCGGCTAGTTCTAGGGGTGCCATCTTATAAGGTCTTCTAGCAATCGGAACGGTTCCTGGAATGAGGTCTATTACAAACTCAACATCCCTGTCAGGTGGAACACCTGGCAATTCCTCTAGAAAGACATCCGGGAAGTCACGGACTACCGGAACGTCCTCAAGGTCTGGCAAAGGGCTGGCGTTAAGAGAATATAATTGTCGCTTGGCTATTCGGGTCAAGACATTGACTATCTTTCCCGAAGGATGGGTGAGTTGAACAGTCCTAGAGAAGCAATCAATTTGGGGCATGATGAGCCGACATCCAGTCCATACCCAGAATGATATTAATATCTGAAGATTTAAGGGCTATCAAAGACGCGAGGAAAACAAGTCTGTCGACTTGGATTTCATTTCCATAACTTACCCTAGAGGTCTGCCATCTAGAACCAGGGGTAGAAATTTCCATAGTGGATGGCATGTCACAGAATGCAACGTTATGCAAACGAGCATAACTTTCGGATATAAAAGAATGAGAGGCTCCTATATCGAAAAGAACAGATGCCGGGTGGCAATTAACAAGAAGCGTACCGAGAACGACGTTCGGATCCTCTTGAGCTTCTTCGGCAGAGATACAGTTGACATGGCCACGTGAAGCGGTGACCGGCTTGGCGTGGAATATTTTTCCTGTCGGCTTGCCACGGCCAACAGCTTTAGCAGACTGGTTGGGGTTGGTCTGGGGGCACTCACGCATATAGTGACCAGATTCCCCACACTTGAAACAAGTCACGGAACTGGTACGTGGAGGAGCATTGTTAGTTGGACCCCCATAGGGCTTGGCTGGAGCAGACTGTTGAACGGGGCGAGGCGCCTGGAAGGATGGCCTCGGTGTAAACCTGGGTGGCAGGGCGGTGTTGGGTACCCACACGCGGCGCTTCTGAGGACCAGCACCGGATGAGGAACCCATGTCACGGCCATGCTTGCGTGTTGCGTCATAGTCAGTCTGACCAGTTTCGGCACTGATGGCTTTGTTGACAAGTTTCGAAAAAGATGTGCACTCATGCAGACGGAGGTCACGGCGAAGCTCAGGACTAAGGCCCTTACGGAACCTTGCTTGCTTCTTGGCGTCAGTAGACACTTCCTCAGTTGCATATCGGGCGAGATTACCAAACTCCCTGCTATAGGCATCCACAGAAAGTCGGCCTTGGGTGAAACTGCAAAATTCTTCACGTTTACGGTCCATGAGACCCTCCGGAATGTGATGTTCACGGAAAGCCTCGCTGAACTCAGCCCAAGTAGTGACATGGCCCGCTGGGCGCATAGCTCCATAATTCTCCCACCATAGACTGGCGGGGCCTTCAAGATGATATGCAGCAAAGGTGACCTTGTCAGCCTCCGCTACCAGTGCGGAACGCAGTTTATGAGAAATACTGCGAAGCCAGTCATCAGCGTCGAGAGGCTCGACGGAGTGGTGGAACGTGGGTGGATGCAATTTGATAAAATCACTAAGTGACACCACGTTAGCCCTCTGATGGTGTGCTGTATTCTGTTCAATACGCTCCAACAAACGGTTTGTCTCCCGCTTGTTTCTCTCAGCTTCCATCATCACCTCGGCTAGTGAAGGAGGATGAGGCAGATTTGCATCCCTGGCTTCACTGCCTTCGGCCTGCTCTTGAGAAGCAGGGTTAGCGCGCGTGTTGACCATCCTAGGTAAACAAGACAATGATTTAGTCAGGATGGTAAAATTCCGACATAGGATTCATAATGTAAGAAATAACTCGGAATGCAAGATGATCATCCGTATGACATGGTAGATACAGAAACTGCTTCTTTTATTCCATCGTCATACACACCATACAGGGTTTAGTACAAGACCAAACAAAGTACTATTACGGTGAAAAGAGGATTACATCTCATCGGAGGCATTCCAAGCTCCTATACATTATTTTTCTACACCTCCGGAAGGAGTACAAACTAGGTCATATCCCACGAGTCATGCGGGACGATAGACGACACAGCTAGTGCGAACTAGTGATACTACCACTAACTCAGACCGACCCGTAGTAGTCCTCGTAGAAGTCACCTCCATAGCCTGGGAGCTCAACATGATCATCTGGAAACAGACGGTCTCGCGGAGCTTGTGGACCATAGGGGCTAGGATGAGGCCTTGGACCAACAAACGGTGGCCTGCGGGGACCGCGAGGTGGGGTGATGCCTCCTACATCACGCCAAACCATCACGTCTGGCAGAGCAGATCTCACAGGATAGAGATCGCGTATATCTGAATATCCAGCTTGCACCGCCGGTGCGAACCGAGTCAAAGTGGCCCAGTGGTCAGCACGGGTGTTGAAGAGCTCTAGCCTTAAGGCCCGATTTTCACGGTCCTTATCCTCGAGCATCTCAGCAGTGGTGCGAGTCCGTGAATCCTCCTGAGTGGGGTCAACACTGTCAGGACCCCGACTCGATGTCACATCGATCTAGCTGGTAACACCTCATATCACTTTGCGGCCTCACGCACGGTATCCCCACGGGTGTCGTCTTACCTTTTCCCGGGACCGTTTGCGCCTTTTGGCTCACGTATATGATAGTGTCGCTAGCATCCATATGATAAAGAGCCCGGGCTGACATGACTAGTCGTAAACCCAAAGTGGCACATACTTACAGGGACAGGCATCCATGACCCAGCTTCGAACGTGTCGGTCATCAGCAAGTGGGTCCGGGCTGTAGCACTGGGCTAACAGGACTCCGGTAAACCGGGCTGTAGCGGGCTAACAGGACTCCGGTACTCAAAGCGTGACATTTCCCCGAAGGGACAGACACAGGAACGAAGAAGGACACATGCCGGCCAGCCTAAGTGTTCCAGAGCAGTAGCAAGCTACCATGGCTCAGCGGTAACACTAGGAGACATTTCCCGGTAAGAGAGGCTACTAAAGATAAACAACTAGATAGTCAGATCCCACACATACCAAGCATTTCAATCATACACACAATATGCTCGATATGTGCAAATACAACGAAGCATCACAACATGACTCTACGACACAAGTACTTTATTTAAGGCTCAGGGAGCCATACATAACATACATGAAGGTACGGGTCTCACGACCCAACATACAAGTCATACAGTCATACAAACCAGCAGCGGAAGTAACTTGTCTGAGTACAGACAACTAGTAAAATAAAAGAGGCTTGGGAAGCCTAGCTATACTACAAGGTCCTTCACAAGCTCAGGGTCACCACCTGGGTCTTTAGCCTACTCGTTGATGTCAACGTCTACATAGAACCCATCAGAAGGGGTTGCAGCGTCTTCTGTAAAAATGTAAATTATAGCAACATGAGTACAAAGGTACTCAGCAAGACTTACATCAGATCCTACATACATGCTTAGTATCAAGAAGGGTTGGTGGGGTTATTGCAGCAAGCCAGCTTTGACTCTTGGCTAGGCTATCCTACGATACTCCAACTTGAAATGGTTTTGCGCACACGAGTCCACTACTCACCACTTCAATACACTACCGAGGATCCACCTCCGTCTTCCTACGGATGAGCCATCCTCGGCACTCACACTTATCTTGAGGCTTTTAACAGTTTCCATTTACTTGTCTATGAACTGTATAGGCAACCAAGTAGTCCTTTACCGCGGACGCGGCTATTCGAATAGATTATGATAACCCTGCAGGGGTGTACTTCTTCATACATGTTTCCACCACTTAGCGTCTGCACACGACATGTGCTCGGCAGACTTCAAGCGAAAGCCGACGTGGGTGTAGACCACGACCTACCTAAAC
>NC_041380.1:477635382-477648285 GCF_002162155.2 Triticum dicoccoides
ACGGTGGTGTTCGGCCGTGTGAGAGAGAGAGCGAGGGAGAGGAGGGGGGAGCCGGGGGAGAGTGAGAGAGAGCAGGGGGGGAGGCGTGGCGTCGTCCGGGGCATCGAGCGAGGAGGGAAGGGCAGGCAAGCAGGGAGAGAGGTGGCGTGGCGCGGTGGCGCGCGCGCGCGCCGGCCACACTCCCCTCCCTCTGTCGGGACGAAGACGACAGAGGAGGGAGGTGGGCTGGGCTGCCTGCTGGCTGGGCCGGCCAGCTGGCTGGGCTGCACAGGGAGGAGCCCAGGTAAGCTTCTCCCTTTTATTTTTTTTTCTGTTTTCTAATTTCTGACATTTGTTTTGATTTAAATAATATATTAAATCATTTATTTAACTTATGCCAATTTTTTGCAGGGGCTAGATATATTATTCCAGAGCTCCTTTATAATTGGCATAATATTTGGACATATATTAATATATATAGAAATATATTTCCAAAGCAAATATTTATACATTAATTCCAAATGCCCAAAATAAATGTCCATGAGCCACTAAAAATATTGGTTTGATTTTTATCTCTGTCCAATATTTTCAGAGAGCAACATGAGCATTTTCTTGGACCCTTTTGGAGAAATTTTTATTTGGATCATTTTCAAAATGATTCTGAGGGTTTCACAGATCCCCATTTCAAGTTTCTGATGAAAGAGTAAACATGATGCAACACTCTAATGCATGACTAGCTAGGGTGTGACAACTCACCCCCACTCAAAAGAATCTCGTCCCGAGATTTGGGTTCCTCCGGAAAGAAGGCGGGGTACTCGAGTCGAAGACGATCCTCCCTTTCCCAAGTTGCTTCATCCTCAGAATGGTGCGACCATTGTACTTTGAGGAACTTGATGTTCTGCGTCGAGTGGTACGCTCGGCTTGATCGAGGATACGAATGGGGTACTCTCGATATGTAAGATTATCCTGGAGATCAAGCGTTTCGTGGTCCACTTCACGGATAGGATCCGAGAAGCAACGCCTGAGTTGGGAAACGTGGAAGACATCGTGGACTCTGGAGAGATGCGGAGGTAGTTCCAACTGGTAGGCAACTTCTCCTCGTTTGGCGAGAATGCGAAAAGGTCCAATGTAACGAGGAGCCAATTTGCCTTTGATACCGAAACGATGGGTTCCCTTCAGAGGGGTGACCCGAAGATAAGCCTTCTCGTCAACCTCGAAAGTCATAGCCTTATGTTTTCGGTCATATTGACTCTTTTGACGAGATTGGGCTGTTTTCAACTTTTCACGAACGATGCGAACTTGTTCTTCTGCTTCCTGAATCATATCCGGGCCAAAGAATTGTCTTTCCCCGGTCTCTGACCAGTTAAGGGGTGTTCGACACCATCGTCCATAGAGAACTTCAAAAGGGGCTTTACCCAAGCTAGATTGATAGCTGTTGTTATAAGCGAATTCGGCAAATGGAAGGCACTTCTCCCAATTCATTCCGAATGAGATAACCGAGGCTCGAAGCATGTCTTCTAGAATCTGGTTGACGCGTTCCACTTGACCGCTCGACTGAGGGTGGAAGGCGGTGCTAAAGGAGAGACGGGTTCCCATAGCATTTTGGAAACTTTCCCAAAATCGAGAGGTGAAAAGACTTCCTCGATCCGAGTTAATTTCCAAAGGAACACCATGGAGAGACACTATTCGGGAGATGTATAAGTCTGCCAGCTGACTAGCGGTTATACTCTCACGAACAGGTAAGAAATGGGCTACTTTGGAAAGACGATCGACCACAACGAAGATAGCATTATTCCCTCTCTTAGTCCTGGGAAAACCGGTAATGAAATCCATACCAATTTTATCCCATTTCCATTCAGGAATAGCTAGGGGTTGAAGGGTGCCAGCAGGCCGTTGATGATCTGCTTTTACACGACGATAGACGTCGCAATTAGCAATATACTGAGCAATTTCTCTCTTCATCCTAGTCCACCAGAACCTCTGGCGTAGGTCCTGATACATCTTAGTACCACCGGGATGAATAGTGAGAGGAGATTCATGAGCCTCCTTAAGGATCAACTGCCGTAGATGCTGGTTCTTGGGAACCACTAGACGGTTCTCAAAGTACACAACACCATGATCATTTGTGGAGAAACAACTAGCACCTCCGCTAGCAATGTTCTCCTTGATCTTAGCTATTCCCTTATCTCGCTTCTGGGCAGCAATGATTTGATCCGTAAGAGTAGGTTTCGCCACCAAGGTGGAAAGAAATCCTTGAGGAACAATGTGGAGGTTAAGCTTCCGAAATTCCTCATGGAGAAGCGGTTGACTTTGTTGTAACATCAGATTGTTACAATAAGATTTACGACTTAGCGCATCAGCCATGACGTTGGCTTTCCCTGGGGTGTAGGTTATTCCTAAGTCGAAATCTGTGATCAACTCGACCCAACGTCTTTGCCTGAGATTCAAATCCGGTTGGGTGAAGATGTACTTCAGACTTTGGTGATCAGTGAATATTTCGCAACGATTACCGAGGAGGTAATGTCGCCAGGTTTTAAGTGCATAGACTACGGCTGCAAGCTCTAGATCATGAGTGGGATAATTCTCCTCATGTGGGTGCAATTGCCGTGAAGCGTAAGCAATTACGTGTCGATCTTGCATGAGAATGCAACCTAGCCCTTGTTGCGAGGCGTCGCAGTAGATAACAAAGTCCTTGGAGAAGTCTGGCGGTACCAGTACGGGAGCAGAGGTCAGGCGTATTTTTAGTTCCTGAAAGCTGTGCTCACATTGTGGAGTCCATTCGAACTTCTTATCTTTCTTGAGGAGTTCGGTTAGAGGTTTAGCAACCTTGGAGAAGTTCTCGACAAAGCGACGACAATAGCTCGCTAAGCCCAGAAAGCTCCGAACTTGCTTGACCGATTCAGGTGGAGTCCAATTAAGGACGGCTTGAACTCGCTCAGGGTTAACAGCAATACCTTTACCAGATATTACATGACCCAGATAGGTCACTTCTGGCAACCAGAATTCACATTTAGAAAATTTGGCATAAAGGCGATGCTCTCGAAGTTTCTGCAACACTAGCCTTAGATGTTCGGCATGTTCTTCCTCGTTCTTGGAGTAGATGAGTATATCATCGAGGTAAACCACGACGAATTTATCCAAATACTCCATGAAGATTGAGTTCATTAACCGAGAAAAAGTGGCTGGAGCGTTGGTTAAACCGAAGGACATGACGGTGTACTCGTATTGGCCATAACGAGTAACAAAGGCCGTTTTAGGAATGTCCCCGTTTCTGATTTTGATTTGATGGTAGCCCAACCTCAAATCCATCTTGGAGAAGACTGAGGATCCAGCGAGCTGATTGTACAGGTCGTTGATCCTGGGAAGCGGATATTTGTTCTTGATTGTGACCAAATTGACAGGTCGGTAATCTACAACCATCCGGTCCGTACCATCCTTCTTCTTGACGAATAGGACGGGGCAAGCCCACGGAGAAGAGCTAGGTCGGATGAAACCCCTTTTCAAGGACTCATCGAGTTGTTTCTTAAGCTCGGCTAGTTCTAGGGGTGCCATCTTATAAGGTCTTCTAGCAATCGGAACGGTTCCTGGAATGAGGTCTATTACAAACTCAACATCCCTGTCAGGTGGAACACCTGGCAATTCCTCTGGAAAGACATCCGGGAAGTCACGGACTACCGGAACGTCCTCAAGGTCTAGCAAAGGGCTGGCGTTAAGAAAATATAATTGTCGCTTGGCTATTCGGGTCAAGACATTGACTATCTTTCCCGAAGGATGGGTGAGTTGAACAGTCCTAGAGAAGCAATTGATTTGGGCATGATGAGCCGACATCCAGTCCATACCCAGAATGATATTAATATCTGAAGATTTAAGGGCTATCAAAGACGCGAGGAAAACAAGTCTGTCGACTTGGATTTCATTTCCATAACTTACCCTAGAGGTCTGCCATCTAGAACCAGGGGTAGAAATTTCCATAGTGGATGGCATGTCACAGAATGCAACGTTATGCAAACGAGCATAACTTTCGGATATAAAAGAATGAGAGGCTCCTGTATCGAAAAGAACAGATGCCGGGTGGCAGTTAACAAGAAGCGTACCGAGAACGACGTTGGGATCCTCTTGAGCTTCTTCGGCAGAGATACAGTTGACATGGCCACGTGAAGCGGTGACCGGCTTGGCGTGGAATATTTTTCCTGTCGGCTTGCCACGGCCAACAGCTTTAGCAGACTGGTTGGGGTTGGTCTGGGGGCACTCACGCATATAGTGACCAGATTCCCCACACTTGAAACAAGTCACGGAACTGGTACGTGGAGGAACATTGTTAGTTGGACCCCCATAGGGCTTGGCTGGAGCAGACTGTTGAACGGGGCGAGGCGCCTGGAAGGATGGCCTCGGTGTAAACCTGGGTGGCAGGGCGGTGTTGGGTACCCACACGCGGCGCTTCTGAGGACCAGCACCGGATGAGGAACCCATGTCACGGCCATGCTTGCGTGTTGCGTCATAGTCAGTCTGACCAGTTTCGGCACTGATGGCTTTGTTGACAAGTTTCTGAAAAGTTGTGCACTCATGCAGACGGAGGTCACGGCGAAGCTCAGGACTAAGGCCCTTACGGAACCTTGCTTGCTTCTTGGCATCGGTAGACACTTCCTCGGTTGCATATCGTGCGAGATTACCAAACTCCCTGCTGTAAGCATCCACAGAAAGTCGGCCTTGGGTGAAACTGCAAAATTCTTCACGTTTACGGTCCATGAGACCCTCCGGAATGTGATGTTCACGGAAAGCCTCGCTGAATTCAGCCCAAGTAGTGACATGGCCCGCTGGGTGCATAGCTCCATAATTCTCCCACCATAGACTGGCGGGGCCTTCAAGATGATATGCAGCAAAGGTGACCTTGTCAGCCTCCGCTACCAGCGCGGAACGCAGTTTGTGAGCGATACTGCGAAGCCAGTCATCAGCGTCGAGAGGCTCGACGGAGTGGTGGAACGTGGGTGGATGCAATTTGATAAAATCACTGAGTGACACCACGTTAGTCCTCTGATGGTGTGCTGTGTTCTGTTCAATACGCTCCAACAAACGGTTGGTCTCCCGCTTGTTTCTCTCAGCTTCCATCATAACCTCAGCTAGGGAAGGAGGATGAGGCAGATTTTCATTCCTGGCTTCACTGCCTTCGGCCTGCTCTTGAGAAGCAGGGTTAGCGCGCGTGTTGACCATCCTAGGTAAACAAGACAACGATTTAGTCAGGATGATAAAATTTCCGACATAGGATAAAATGTAAGGAATAACTCGAAATGCAAGATGATCATCCGTATGACATGGTAGATACAGAAACTGCTTCTTTATTCCATCGTCATACACACCATACCGGGTTTAGTACAAGACCAAACAAAGTACTATTACGGTGAAAAGAGGATTACATCTCATCGGAGGCATTCCAAGCTCCTATACATTATTTTTCTACACCTCCGGAAGGAGTACAAACTAGGTCATATCCCACGAGTCACGCGGGACGATAGACGACACAGCTAGTGCGAACTAGTGATACTACCACTAACTCAGACCGATCCGTAGTAGTCCTCGTAGAAGTCACCTCCATAGCCTGGGAGCTCAACATGATCATCCGGAAACAGAAGATCTCGCGGAGCTTGTGGACCATAGGGGCTAGGATGAGGCCTTGGACCAACAAACGGTGGCCTGCGGGGACCGCGAGGTGGGGTGATGCCTCCTACATCACGCCAAACCATCACGTCTGGCAGAGCAGATCTCACAGGATAGAGATCGCGCATATCTGAATATCCAGCTTGCACCGCCGGTGCGAACCGAGTCAAAGTGGCCCAGTGGTCAGCACGGGTATTGAAGAGCTCTAACCTTAAGGCCCGATTTTCACGGTCCTTATCCTCGAGCATCTCAGCAGCGGTGCGAGTCCGTGAATCCTCCTGAGTGGGGTCAGCATAGATAGCCTGGAGATACCCTTGTGCTCCCGGAAGTGATCCTGGCATATACCGGAAATCAGAGTCCCGAAATAGACCAGATCTGACTCGCATAATGGTCATCATAGAGTAGGCGGCGTCCTGCACAGCCATCTCAATAGTAACCCCGAGTCCATAGGAGCAGTGAAGAGGCTCGGTGGATCCAGGATAAGATGGAAATATCCTGACAGTGCAGAGATACTGGCTTTGATTAAAATCTCGGAATTGCTCTTCGACCGTGTACTCGGGATACCAGCGGTATCCAGCCTCAGTCATTACCCTGACCAACTTGGCAGTATGGCCGGGTACATCTAGGCATCGAGTCAGGCGAACCACTTGATTGAGGTCGCGAGTGGCCATCTGAAAGCACAATCATAATGCAAGGGCATTAGAATTTCTAGCAAAATTTCGGCAGCATAACAGCTGTAAATGCTCAAGAAGGATTTTGAGACATTTGACAAAGGATTACATACACACTCATCATCATCATAACAAGGTTCTGAATCCATTCTAACAACATAATGTGGTAGTAGAACTGAACTAGGCTTGTATCCATCAAACTTATAAGGTACTACTGATTAGTAACACGTGATCCTGATAGAGAGAATAGGTCCTAATTCCTTAACCCCCGGTGGAAGAATGGACTGACTCAGATCAGAATGTCATAGGATAAAGGAGTAAAAAGAGCCTTACGTTCCATCCCACAAACAATTCCCCTACATATAACTAAAGAATTTCTAGACTCAACATCGACCAGTTTGGCTTGGAGAACCTACAGGCAGTCCGGCTCTGATGCCAACGCTGTCAGGACCCCGACTCGATGTCACATCGATCTAGCCGGTAACACCTCATATCACTTTGCGGCCTCACGCACGGTATCCTCACGGGTGTCGCCTTACCTTTGCCCGGGACCGTTTGCGCCTTTTGGCTCACGTATATGATAGTGTCGCTAGCATCCATATGATAAAGAGCCCGGGCTGACATGACTAGTCGTAAACCCAAAGTGGCACAGACTTACAGGGACAGGCATCCATGACCCAGCTTCGAACGTGTCGGTCATCAGCAAGTGGGTCCGGGCTGTAGCACTGGGCTAGCAGGACTCCGGTACTCAAAGCGTGACATTTCCCAGAAGGGACAGACACAGGAACGAAGAAGGACACATGCCGGCCAGCCTAAGTGTTCCAGAGCAGTAGCAAGCTACCATGGCTCAGCGGTAACACTAGGAGACATTTCCCGGTAAGAGAGGCTACTAAAGATAAACAACTAGATAGTCAGATCCCACACATACCAAGCATTTCAATCATACACACAATATGCTCGATATGTGCAAATACAACGAAGCATCACAACATGACTCTACGACACAAGTACTTTATTTAAGGCTCAGGGAGCCATACATAACATACACAAAGGTACGGGTCTCACGACCCCACATACAAGTCATACAGTCATACAAACCAGCAGCGGAAGTAACTTGTCTGAGTACAGACAACTAGTAAAACAAAAGAGGCTTGGAAAGCCTAGCTATACTACGTGGTCCTTCACAAGCTCAGGGTCACCACCTGGGTCCTTAGCCTACTCGTTGATGTCAACGTCTACATAGAACCCATCAGAAGGGGTTGCAGCGTCTTCTGTAAAAATGTAGATTATAGCAACATGAGTACAAAGGTACTCAGCAAGACTTACATCAGATCCTACATACATGCATAGTATCAAGAAGGGTTGGTGGAGTTATTGCAGCAAGCCAGCTTTGACTCTTGGCTAGACTATCCTACGAGACTCCAACTTGAAATAGTTTTGCGCACACGAGTCCACTACTCACCAATTCAATACACTACCGAGGATCCACCTCCGTCTTCCTACGGAAGAGCCATCCTCGGCACTCACACTTATCTTGAGGCTTTTAACAGTTTCCATTTACTTGTCTATGAACTGTATAGGCAACCAAGTAGTCCTTTACCGCGGACGCGGCTATTCGAATAGATTATGATAACCCTGCAGGGGTGTACTTCTTCATACATGTTTCCACCACTTAGCGTCTGCACACGACATGTGGTCGGCAGACTTCAAGCGAAAGCCGACGTGGGTGTAGACCACGACCTACCTAAACACTTAAGCCTCTAGTCCAGGTTTATCGCCTATTCAGGTTCCATCCGCAGGGAGTCCGGCCGGGGTTTCCCATACGGCCCCGAACGATGTGAACAGGGTTCCCGAGATACCTAACGGGTATTCGGTACACCCGGCCACGTACCTACCGCATCACAGCCCACCCCTACGGTCAGCGCTGTCCACGGCCTCCAGTAGGCTACAAACACCAGAAACTACTTGCAACTCCTGGACAGAGAGCTAGGGTGAATAAGAAGTCGAGCGGGGTCATATTTCAGGGCCCAATGCATGGTAGTAGCTGTATCTTAAATCACGCATACAGATCTCAGTGCTTAAGGTCGGCTTCAATGAAACAACCCACCATGTACTCCTACATGGCCTCTCATCGGTACCTTTACCAAATCGTGTTCACCACACCACTCTCATTACCGACATAATCATTTCACTCTAGCCCATCACCCAGATGAACCAGACCTGACACGACTCTAAGCATAGCAGGCATAGCAAGGTAGGAACAACACATACATATGGCTCAATCAACTCCTACACATGCTAGTGGGTTTCATCTAGTTACTGTGGCAATGACAGGTCATGCAGAGGAAATGGGTTCAACTACCGTAGCACACAGCAGTTTGAATCTCGTTGTCTTAATGCAGTAAAAGAGAGCAGGGGCGAGAACATGGGATTGTATCGATATGATCAAATGGTTGGTTTCTTGCCTGATGGTTCGATGCACTGATACGGTTCTTCGTTAGGGTAATCACGGTATTCCTCGGAGACAGAACCTGCCACAGAGAGCACCGATACACAAACATTACCAAACAGTATGCAACAATATGATGCATGCATGAGACATGGCAAAATGAGTGTATTGGGCTAATGCAACTAAAACCAGAAGGGTTTGAACAAATTTGAATCAAGGATTCAAATTTCAAATTCAAATATGGCCTTTTAAAGTGCTTTTCCTTGTTCTGCTTAAAACATCAATTTAACTTGTTTGATCATGCATGAAAATAGTACAGATGGGTAGATTGGATTTTTCTGATCATTTTTCATATATAATTTGTCCAATTTGGAGTTACAGAATAAAAGTTATGAATTTTTGAAGTTTAAATAATATTCTGGAATTTCCTGATTTAAATTAAATCCAGAAATTATAGTTATTGCGCCAGCATGACGTCATCATGACGTCAGTGGTCAACTGCGGCTGGCTGAGGTCAAACCTGACGTGTGGGACCCACACGTCAGTGACAGGGGGTTAAACAGGGTTAAATTAATTCTAATTACTAATTAGTGGCGCTGGGGCCCACTGGTCAGTCTCAGGGGTTAACTAACAGTGGTTAGCGCTAATCCTAATTAGCTACAGGGCTGGGCCCACCTGTCAGGGACTCAGGGGGGGTCCTGCCGTGGTCAAGGTGGGTCAAACCCACCGGCGACGTGACGCCGGCGAGGTCCGAGACGGCGGCGCGTCGCGGGATCGCGCTACAAGGCACGGGCGAGGCCGTGCTTGGGCTCGTTGGAAAGCCCTTGCTCCCGCGCGTCGAACGGTGGCCGTGGCTGGGCCTGGGGTGGCCGGAGTCGACGGCGGCGAGCTCGGCTGCGGCCGCCGGAGTTCGGGTGCGGTCGGGATCGATGTTGCAGGGGGTTTGGGGAGGCGTTAGTGTGTGCTGCATGATCCTAGTGAGGTGTGGAGCACGATAGTGTGCTCGGTTGGGTGCTACGGTGACCGTGGCCACGATGGCGACATCGTCGGCAGCGTGGAGCTCTCGGCCAAAGTGGGGCTAGGGCCTAGAGGTCGGGAGAGACCAGGGGAGAAGGGGGAAACGATCCGGGGCTCACCGCGGAGCTGCAGAGGTGGTTAGCGGGCTCGGGGACGCGCTGGAGACGACGAATTCGACGGCGACGATGATCGGAGCCCGAAGAGGGGAACGGCGACGTGGCGGCGATGCAGGGCTTCCGGAGGCCCGTGGAGCGGTGGGGAGGAAGAGGAGGTTGTGGCGGAGCTCCTGAGCTAGTCGGGGGAGCGAGGGGTGGCCGGAGATGGCTGCTATGGCGAACGGCGGCGACGGTGGTGTTCGGCCGTGTGAGAGAGAGAGCGAGGGAGAGGAGGGGGGAGCCGGGGGAGAGTGAGAGAGAGCAGGGGGGGAGGCGTGGCGTCGTCCGGGGCATCGAGCGAGGAGGGGAGGGCAGGCAAGCAGGGAGAGAGGTGGCGTGGCGCGGTGGCGCGCGCGCGCCGGCCACACTCCCCTCCCTCTGTCGGGACGAAGACGACAGAGGAGGGAGGTGGGCTGGGCCGCCTGCTGGCTGGGCCGGCCAGCTGGCTGGGCTGCACAGGGAGGAGCCCAGGTAAGCTTCTCCCTTTTTTTTCTGTTTTCTAATTTCTGACATTTGTTTTGATTTAAATAATATATTAAATCATTTATTTAACTTATGCCAATTTTTTGCAGGGGCTAGATATATTATTCCAGAGCTCCTTTATAATTGGCATAATATTTGGACATATATTAATATATATATAGAAATATATTTCCAAAGCAAATATTTATACATTAATTCCAAATGCCCAAAATAAATGTCCATGAGCCACTAAAAATATTGGTTTGATTTTTATCTCTGTCCAATATTTTCAGAGAGCAACATGAGCATTTTCTTGGACCCTTTTGGAGAAATTTTTATTTGGATCATTTTCAAAATGATTCTGAGGGTTTCACAGATCCCCATTTCAAGTTTCTGATGAAAGAGTAAACATGATGCAACACTCTAATGCATGACTGGCTAGGGTGTGACATATATGTGGACTGAACTGCAGAAAGCCGGGATAAGGGGGGATAGCTAGTCCTTTCGAAGACTACGCTTCTGGCAGCCTCCGTCTTGCAGCATGTAGAAGAGAGTAGACTGAAGACCTCCAAGTAGCATCGTATAGCATAATCCTAACCGATGATCCTTCCCTCGTTGCCCTGTGAGAGAGCGATCACCGGTTGTATCTGGCACTTGGAAGGGTGTGTTTTATTAAGTATCCGGTTCTAGTTGTCATTAGGTCAAGGTACAACTCCAAGTCGTCCTGTTACCGAAGATCACGGCTATTCGAATAGATTAACTTCCCTGCAGGGGTGCACCACATAACCCAACACGCTCAATCCCATTTGGCCGGACACACTTTCCTGGGTCATGCCCGGCCTCGTAAGATCAACACGTCGCAGCCCTACCTAGGCACAACAGAGAGGTCAGCACGCCGGTCTAAATCCTATGGCGTAGGGGTCTGGGCCCATCGCCCTTTGCACACCTGCACGTTGCGAACGCGGCCGGAAGCAGAACTAGCCCCCTTAATACAAGAGCAGGCTTACGGTCCAATCCGGCGCGCGCCACTCAGTCGCTGACGTCACGAAGGCTTCGGCTGATACCACGACGTCGAGTGCCCATAACTGTCCCCGCGTAGATGGTTAGTGCGTATAGGCCAGTAGCCAGACTCAGATCAAATAGCAAGATCTCGTTAAACGTGTTAAGTATCTACGAACGCCGACCAGGGCCAGGCCCACCTCTCTCCTAGGTGGTCTCAACCTGCCCTGTCGCTCCACCACAAAGTAACAGTCGGGGGCCATCGGGAACCCAGGCCCACCTCTACCGGGATGGAGCCACCTGCCCCTTCAGCCCCCATCTCCGAACAGTATCATAAGTAATGTAACTGTGTAAAGTATATAGTATATGCCCGTGATCACCTCCTGAAGTGATCACGGCCCAGTAGTATAGCATGGCAGACGGACAAGAGTGTAGGGCCACTGATGGAACACTAGCATCCTATACTAAGCAGTAGGATAGCAGGTAATGGTAACAACAGTAGTAGCAAGGACATGCTATGCATCAGGATAGGAATAACGGAAAGCGGTAACATGCTACACTACTCTAGTGCAAGCAGTATAGAGAAGAGTAGGCAATATCTGGTGATCAAAGGAGGGGCTTGCCTGGTTGCTCTTGCAAGAGAGAGGGGTCGTCAACACCATAGTCGTACTGGGTAGCAGCGGCGTCGGTCTCGGTGTCTAGCGAGAGAAGAGGGGGAAGAAACAATAAATATAATGCAAACAAATGCATGACGATGCATGACATGACAAAGCGTGGTGCTAGGTGTGCCCTAACGCGGTACGAGGTGGTACCGGTGAAGGGGGGAAACATCTGGGAAAGTATTCCCGGTGTTTCGCGTTTTTGGACAGATGAACTGGAGGGGGAAAGTTGCGTGTTTGCTATGCTAGGGATGCGTGGCGGACGAACGGGCTGCGTATCCGGATACGTCTCGTCGTTCTGAGCAACTTTCATGTACAAAGTTTTTCCATCCGAGTTACGTTTTATTTTATATTAATTTTAGAAGATTTAAATCAATTTTAGGATTTATTTAATTATTTAAATCAACATTATCCAGAACAGTGTTTGCTGACGTCAGCATGACGATAGCATGAGGTCAGCAGTTGACCTAGTCAACCTGACAGGTGGGTCCCGTTCGTCATTGACACATTTAATTAACATGTTAATTAAACAGGGTCAATTAGTTTAATTAGTGGTTAGGTTAATCTAATTTGGATTAAATAGTTTAATTAATTCTTTAATTAATTAATTAAGTTTAATTAAGTCAATTAATTAATTATTTAATTATTAATTTTATTTACTTACTTTTTTAATTGAATAATTTTTGTTAAAACATTCTGGGCACGGGGCCCATCTGTCATAGGCCCCAGGGGCCAATCGGGCAAACGGGCATGCGGGCGCACAAGTGTGGTGCCCGTGCCCGAGTCCAACCACGGGCGCGGCCGCGGAGTGGCCGGCCGGCCGGTGCTGCGCCCTGCAGCGGCGAGCCGAGGCGGTGGCC
>NC_041380.1:477649259-477656499 GCF_002162155.2 Triticum dicoccoides
GTGTGGGTGGTTGGGTTAGGGTTTGACCAGGGGTGGGGGGTTATGGGGGGAGTGGGGTGGCCGGCTGGGCCTTTGTCCAGTTGGGCCGGTGGTCGAACGGGCCGGCCAGTTGGGTCGGCTGGCCCGGGGGGGGTTCTTTTCCTTTTCCTTTTTTTTGTTTGTTTGTTTTCTGTTTTCTTTTATTATTTCTTTCTTTTCTGTTTAAATCATTTTAAATCATTTAGCCATTTTATAAAAAGGTGTTTGTTGCCCCATAATTACCTTTGTAATATTTGGCGTCCACCGAACATTTTTGTTTCAATTTTGAAAACTTTTATTGTTTTGTCTTTAATTCAAATTTATTTGGTTTGGTTTCGAGCTAACACGAGATTATCAACAATAAATCGAGGTGACGTGGCACCATTACCAGAGGGTTACTGTAGCTTGATTACCCGGGCGTCACAATTCTCCTCCACTACAAGAAATCTCGTCCCAAGATTTAGGAGGGACTAAGGGGGAGGGATTGGGTTACGAAAAATCTAACGGATCTTCTCGGTCTTGGTTGTTCTTCTCGAACAGGTCGATCCATAGCGTCGATGTCTTCATTCCTATGCATCAATGCATCATGATGAAGTTGTCGTCCTTTCTTCGGGAACTCAATCGTACTTACAAAAGGGTAAGAAGGGAAAACTCTATATGGATGGATTCTAACAAGATCGAGCATCAGACGGTTAACTCAGGGAAGAAGCATAAGTATCTCTCGAATTGAAACTTAAGAAGATATCGAGAGCAAAGTAAGAAGGTACCATGAGAAGTTTCAAACGGATAGGCAATCGTTCGATGCCTAATCAGAAGGTGAAAGGGTTTCAGGGCAACGAGAATAGGTATTGCGCCACATACCAGAATAGATCACTAGACAGGTGGTCCGTGAATTACATACGAAGTCAAGTGCGAGGAACAACCTTGGGAACAGGTGGTGTACAGGAGTGTCAGGTTTCGATCCTGTGAAACTGTGGGTTATGGGCCCACCATGTGGTTCTTTTTTTCAATAGGAGCAGTGACATCTTGCACGGTCATGATAGCAAGGCATGTCAAGGAGTACCATGTCAGCTATGTCGGCAACAACGTTGGTACCAAGGGCGAGGGACGAAGAGAACCATTTTCCTGCTCGTTGAACGAGGAGGGCCAATAGGCAAGGTTCCCGTCCATCGGTGGCTACCGAAATGTCATCAACAACAGTAACAGGGTCTTGCTGACAGAATTGTACACTGAGGTATATACATAAGCAGGAGAATATTACTGCTTAGATCATATAGATCACAAGAAAGGTTAAACCAAATAATGGAAAGGAAAATGTGTTTAAATACATATATCAGGGGTATATCCTCCGCAAGGACAAGCAGAGCATGATATCCTTGGCAGGATATAATAAAAACTCTTTAGGAAAGGGGAAAGAAATTTCATGGCATTACCCATGCAACGGTGTTTGGATAATTGAGCAGGTAACATTTAGCATTATGCTTCAAATGTTTTTATTGAAAATCGAAGTACCACAGACATGCTTCGAGATAGCATCGACATGGTCTTCAAGCAAAGATCGGACTTTGGATATGCAAAGGATCCATCAGGAACAACTTATAGAATAAGTCTTACAATTTCCTCGTGGAAGAATGGCTAACCTTGCTGAAAAGGAATCTATAACAATAGGGCCTCCGGCCAGGTGTGCTAGGCACGACCTCACCTTACCGGGTCACATAAAGACCAATGTTATAACTCTTGAAAATATGTTCCAACCATCATATGTGACTGAGATTCAGATCTGATTGGGGACAGGATACCTCAGACTCAGGATGCCTGAGAAGAAAAGGTGCAACACAATTGACGAGGTGACATCGTAAAATCCTTAGGAAATGAACTATGGAAGCAAGTTCTGAATCATGAGTTCATCATTTAACCAAGGATAGGATGAGGAGATGGCGGATGGACTCAGCGACAATTCTTCAAGAATTTCCCAAAAGATGGATTTCCACAATTATGTGAACAAGGAGATAACATTAGTCAGATCAAATGGTATAATGATGTATGCTTGAGGAAAACATACACAATTAAACATTGGTTGAAAGGTGCACCCGAATATGGGCTGGGTTGCACGACCGACGTCGGAAATGGTGATTCAATAATCAATAGTCTAAGAATGAATGGCCAACCATTAACTTCAAAGCAAGAGGGTTCCTAGAAGGGCAGAATCCAAACAGCACCGCCCACTTGTTGGTACCCCGGTTGGAATCAACACGAGGACCCAAGAAAGAATGGTGATGGTGAGAAGTATCACCATACCAAGAATTCTTAAGAGGTGGTGTAATTCCCACGACATTCTTGACATAAAAGGTGGTAATATCCAAGGTAAAGAAGAACAATGCTGGGTAGCAAGGAACTCAAGGTACAACGCAAAACAAGAACAAGTCTGTGTTGGAGGAAAGGTAGTAGAGTGGTCGATGATAACACTAATCATCAAGGACAAGGATGGTATTTCTCATCATGAACTCAATTGACATCCTAGAAGAGCTCAGAATGCCGATGATGATCATGACACAATTGTTGAGAGATTTCATGAAGATGTAATCGGTCGGCGATGGCATCAAGCCAAAGGAATGATGAAGTGAAAGGTTACTGAAACCAAGGGTATGACACAAACTCAAAACAAGCTCGTAGTTCAAGGCGAAGTGTTAAGACGAGGAAGATCGACGTAAGCTTAGCTCATCATCGAAAATTTTGCTCCGGGAAGAAGGACCATGTAGCACAGTTAAATTTTTGCACGATAATGATATGGCCAATCAGGCTAGGAATGACTTGAAGGGTTATTAAACTCGTAAGCAATGAAAATTGTTTAGGGTTATTGAATCGGAGTGCGGACTCGATTCACTATTCGGTGTTCTCGGTTGACGACAACCCAGAACCTAGGAACAATTGGATCCGGTGAGTGATAATAGTTGATGAAGAACCCCTAAGAAGTTATGATGTCCCATGATATTCCCGAGATACCAGGGTGTAATACTCGACGGTAGATCAAAGTAAAGGTTGGACTGGTGTATTGGTCCTCACAAGACAAGTGCTTAAACTTGCCCGAGAAATGGGATCAAAGAGAAAATATGGTCGAAACCACAATTGCATAGGATCAGTTCACAGATACCAGATGATATTATATCAACGAAATAGTTATTATTACAAGAAGCTTCTATGGTAGGATCTACGTCGTGTCCATGGGCATGAACACAAAGTTCAAGGTCGACTCTCACTTCTTCAATGTATAACCTTCCATGCACCTCTCACTTTCGAAGAAGTTGTAGTGTTGAGATTTTATCTAGCAAAACACCAGAAGAGTATGACTCATGAAAACTTTCGAGTTCACACATATTAAGGAAGGCATAGGTTCAACCCGTCAGGGTATCATGGAAACATATACCACAAGCTTCAATAGTAAATACCACAAGCTCGAAAGCAGAGCATGGTTGGTCAATCAGAGGATAGGATTTACCAATGGAGAAAGAACTTCCAAAGGGATTGAATATGAAGGACGCTATCGGATAAAATCCAACAAAGGATCCGGTGGTCCTCAAAGGATCTGATGTGAGCATCGGTACTCAACCAGAGGAAGAAACAATGCAAGGAGATCAGACTATAGAAACAACTGACTAATTCAAAGCTCAAATGCAAAAGAATTATGATTTCCGACCAAGGGATCAGAAGCAAACACTTTGATTAAGGATGGATAAGTTACGTATGCTTAGGGTACAATCGATGGCAATCCGATTGGTCAAGAACCAGCTCATGTTTAAAATGATGTCTGAGCCAGAAGGATAAATCCTGAGGATTGCAAGCATTCACAACCATATTGGATCAAAGACCCAAAATGATAATGACAAGGGATGCCAATAATGATTACGAGACTTATGGGATTAACCATAATGCAAGCAAGCAAGAATTTCAAGGGCACTAAGCTGCTAAGGATTTTTGGAAGATCGAATATTATTTCGAAGACCTTAGTGAAACACATAAGCAACTGGGGATGAGCGGATACTCGGTAGGTGCGAGAATTTATCCATAGGGACATTCAGGCGGCAAAGAACTGCAAGCCGGTAGGCACAAAGTATTCTCGGAACAATAGAGAGAATTTCGGGGTATCTTGCAATAACAAGATCAGCTAGGAATAAAGGTAAGGACGACTGGTGTATCTATTTATCCATAGGGATAATTCGGTGGTAGGGAATTGCAAAGGCGGCGGGCACAAAGTCTCAAGAGAACATTGGAGAGTATCTTCGGAATCTTCTGGTGCAGCATGCGATCATCTGTGATAAGGGGCTCTCCGGGAGAAAGTAGTTACGAGAACCTAGAGTCAGGTTTAGTAAAATCATTTAACCCGGGTAGGAGAGAGTCAGAATCCCAGAGTAAGGATCGAGGAGTAAAAGATTCTAATGCCACCCAATGGCGACATGGGCCCATGGGCTGCACAGCCATGTTAGTAAAAGTTTTGTAAAGTCTAGAGTCGACTTCGGCCAAGGAGTGTGGAAGGGGGATTCCTACAGGCAGCTGGCTCTGATACCAACTTGTGACGCCCCCGATTTAATCATACACTAATCATACACGCAAACGTGTACGATCAAGATCACGGACTCACGGGAAGATATCACAACACAACTCTACAAATAAAATAAGTCATACAAGCATCATATTACAAGCCAGGGACCTCGAGGGCTCGAATACAAGAGCTCGATCATAGACGAGTCAGCGGAAGCAACAATATCTGAGTACAGACATAAGTTAAACAAGTTTGCCTTAAGAAGGCTAGCACAAACTGGGATACAGATCGAAAGAGGCGCAGGCCTCCTGCCTGGGATCCTCCTAAACTACTCCTGGTCACCGTCAGCGGGCTGCACGTAGTAGTAGGCACTTCTCGAGTAGTAGTAGTCGTCGTCGAAGGTGGCGTCTGGCTCCTGGGATCCAACATCTGGTTGCGACAACCAGGTAGAAGGGATAGGAGGAAAAGAGGGAGAAAGCAACCGTGAGTACTCATCCAAAGTACTCGCAAGCAAGGAGCTACACTACATGTGTATGCATTGGTATCAACTGGAATAAGGCTATTATATGTGGACTGAACTGCAGAAAGGCGGGATAAGGGGGGATAGCTAGTCCTTTCGAAGACTACGCTTCTGGCAGCCTCCGTCTTGCAGCATGTAGAAGAGAGTAGACTGAAGACCTCCAAGTAGCATCGTATAGCATAATCCTAACCGATGATCCTCCCCTCATCGCCCTGTGAGAGAGCGATCACCGGTTGTATCTGGCACTTCGAAGGGTGTGTTTTATTAAGTATCCGGTTCTAGTTGTCATAAGGTCAAGGTACAACTCCAAGTCATCCTGTTATCGAAGATCACGGCTATTCGAATAGATTAACTTCCCTGCAGGGGTGCACCATATAACCCAACACGCTCGATCCCATTTGGCCGGACACACTTTCCTAGGTCATGCCCGGCCTCGTAAGATCAACACGTCGCATCCCTACCTAGGCACAATAGAGAGGTCAGCATGCCGGTCTAAATCCTATGGCGCAGGGGTCTGGGCCCATCGCCCTTTGCACACCTGCACGTTGCGAACGCGGCCGGAAGCAGAACTAGCCCCCTTAATACAAGAGCAGGCTTACGGTCCAATCCGGCGCGCGCCACTCAGTCGCTGACGTCACGAAGGCTTCGGCTGATACCACGACGTCGAGTGCCCATAACTGTCCCCGCGTAGATGGTTAGTGCGTATAGGCCAGTAGCCAGACTCAGATCAAATACCAAGATCTCATTAAACGTGTTAAGTATCTGCGAACAACGACCAGGGCCAGGCCCACCTCTCTCCTAGGTGGTCTCAACCTGCCCTGTCGCTCCGCCACAAAGTAACAGTCGGGGGCCGTCGGGAACCCAGGCCCACCTCTACCGGGATGGAGCCACCTGCCCCTTTAGCCCCCATCTCCGAACAGTATCATAAGTAATGTAACTGTGTAAAGTATATAGTATATGCCCGTGATCACCTCCCGAAGTGATCACGGCCCAGTAGTATAGCATGGCAGACGGACGAGAGTGTAGGGCCACTGATGGAACACTAGCATCCTATACTAAGCAGTAGGATAGCAGGTAATGGTAACAACAGTAGTAGCAAGGACATGCTATGCATCAGGATAGGAATAACGGAGAGCAGTAACATGCTACACTACTCTAATGCAAGCAGTATAGAGAAGAGTAGGTGATATATGGTGATCAAAGGGGGGGCTTGCCTGGTTGCTCTTGAAGAGAGAGGGGTCGTCAACACCATAGTCGTACTGGGAAGCAGCGGCGTCGGTCTCGATGTCTAGCGAGAGAAGAGGGGGAAGAAACAATAAATATAATGCAAACAAATGCATGACGATGCATGACATGACAAAGCATGGTGCTAGGTGTGCCCTAACGCGGTACGAGGTGGTACCAGTGAAGGGGGGAAACATCCGGGAAAGTATTCCCGGTGTTTCGCGTTTTCGGACAGATGAACCGGAGGGGGAAATTTGCGTGTTTGCTATGCTAGGGATGCGTGGCGAACGAACGGGCTGCGTATCCGGATTTGTCTTGTCGTTCTGAGCAACTTTCATGTACAAAGTTTTTCCATCTTAGTTACGGTTTATTTTATATTAATTTTAGAAGATTTAAATCAATTTTAGGATTTATTTAATTATTTAAATCAACATTATCCAGAACAGTGTTTGCTGACGTCAGCATGACGACAGCATGAGGTCAGCAGTTGACCTAGTCAACCTGACAGGTGGGTCCCGTTCGTCATTGACACATTTAATTAACAGGTTAATTAAACAGGGTCAATTAGTTTAATTAGTGGTTAGGTTAATCTAATCAGGATTAAATAGTTTAATTAATTCTTTAATTAATTAATTAAGTTTAATTAAGTCAATTAATTAATTAATTAATTATTAATTTTATTTATTTATTTATTTAATTAATTAATTTTTGTTAAAATGTTCTGGGCACGGGGCCCATCTGTCATAGGCCCCAGGGGCCAATCGGGCAAACGGGCGTGCGGGCGCACAAGTGTGGTGCCCGTGCCCGAGTCCAACCACGGGCGCGGCCGTGGAGTGGCCGGCCGGCCGGTGCTGCGCCCTGCAGCGGCGAGCCGAGGCGGTGGCCGGACGTGGGAGGACAGCGCGTGTGCCCGGCGAACGGCGGGGAGAGCGGCCGCGGGG
>NC_041380.1:477657479-477708225 GCF_002162155.2 Triticum dicoccoides
TCTTTTCCTTTTCCTTTTTTTTGTTTGTTTGTTTTCTGTTTTCTTTTATTATTTCTTTCTTTTCTGTTTAAATCATTTTAAATCATTTAGCCATTTTATAAAAAGGTGTTTGTTGCCCCATAATTACCTTTGTAATATTTGGCGTCCACCGAACATTTTTGTTTCAATTTTGAAAACTTTTATTGTTTTGACTTTAATTCAAATTTGAATTTGGTTTGGTTTCGAGCTAACACGAGATTATCAACAATAAATCGAGGTGACGTGGCACCATTACCAGAGGGTTACTGTAGCTTGATTACCCGGGCGTCACAGTAGCATCGTTGTCGTCTCGCCAATTTTATGCTTCCATGACTATCGCTACCGCTTAGTGATAAAGTAAAGCATTACAGCGCGATTGCATTGCATACAATAAAGTGACAACCATATGGCTCCTGCCAGTTGCCGATAACTCTGTTACAAAACATGATCATCTCATACAATAAAATTTAGCATCATGTCTTGACCATATCACATCACAACATGCCCTGCAAAAACAAGTTAGACGTCCTCTACTTGGTTGTTGCAAGTTTTACGTGGCTGCTACAGGCTTAAGCAAGAACCAATCTTACCTACGCATCAAAACCACAACGATAGTTTGTCAAGGTTGTACTGTTTTAACCTTCGCAAGGACCGGGCGTAGCCACACTCGGTTCAACTAAAGTTGGAGAAACTGTCACCCGCTAGCCACCTTTGTGCAAAGCACGTCGGGAGAACCGGTCTCGCGTAAGCGTACGCGTAATGTCGGTCCGGGCCGCTTCGTCCAACAATACTGCCGAACCAAAGTATGACATGCTGGTAAGCAGTATGACTTATATCGCCCACAACTCACTTGTGTTCTACTCGTGCATATAACATCAACATATAAAACCTAGGCTCGGATGCCACTGTTGGGGAATGTAGTAATTTCAAAAATTTCCTACGCACACGCAAGATCATGGTGATGCATAGCAACGAGAGGGGGAAAGTGTGATCTATGTACCCTTGTAGATCGACAACGGAAGCGTTAACTTGGTTGATGTAGTCGTACGTCTCCACGGCCCGACCGATCAAGCACCGAAATTACGGCACCTCTGAGTTCTAGCACATGTTCAGCTCGATGACGATCCCCGAACTCCGATCCAGCAAAGTGTCGGGGAAGAGTTCCGTCAGCACGACGGCGTGGTGACGATCTTGATGTACTACCGTCGCAGGGCTTCGCCTAAGCACCGCTACAATATTATCGAGGACTATGGTGGAAGGGGGCACCGCACACGGCTAAGAATATGATCACGTGGATCAACTTGTGTGTCTAGGGGTGCCCCTTGCCTCCGTATATAAAGGATCCAAGGGGGGGTGCGGCCGGCCCTAGTAGGAGGCGCGCAGGAGGAGTCCTACTCCTACCGGGAGTAGGACTCCCATCCCTTTCCTTGTCCAAGTAGGAGAGGGAGAAGGAGAGAAGGAAAAGGGGGGGCGCCACCCCTCCCTCCCTGTCCAATTCGGACTAGGGGGAGAGGGGGCGCGCGGCCTGCCCTGGCAGCCCCTTCCTCTTCTCCACTTTAGGCCCATGAGGCCCATTAACCCCCCGGGGGGTTCTGGTAACCCCCCGGTGCTCCGGTTTTATCCGAGACTTCCCCGGAACACTTCCGGTGTCCGAATATAGCCGTCCAATATATCAATATTTATGTCTCGACTATTTCGAGACTCCTCGTTATGTCCGTGATCATATCCGAGACTCCGAACTAACTTCGGTACATCAAAATGCATAAACTCATAATACAACTGTCATCGTAACCTTAAGCGTGCGGACCCTACGGGTTCGAGAACAATGTAGACATGACCGAGACATGTCTCCGGTCAATAACCAATAGCGGAACCTGGATGCTCATATTGGCTCCTACATATTCTACGAAGATCTTTTATCGGTCAGACCGCATAACAACATACGTTGTTCCCTTTGTCATCGGTATGTTACTTGCCCGAGATTCGATCGTCGGTATCCCATACCTAGTTCAATATCGTTACCGGCAAGTCTCTTTACTCATTCCGTAATACATCATCTCACAACTAACTCATTAGTTGCAATGCTTGCAAGGCTTATGTGATGTGTATTACCGAGAGGGCCCAGAGATACCTCTCCGACAATCGGAGTGACAAATCCTAATCTCGAAATACGCCAACCCAACATGTACCTTTGGAGACACCTGTAGAGCACCTTTATAATCACCCATTTACGTTGTGACGTTTGGTAGCACACAAAGTGTTCCTCCGGCAAACGGGAGTTGCATAATCTCATAGTCATAGGAACATGTATAAGTCATGAAGAAAGCAATAGCAACATACTAAACGATCGGGTGCTAAGCTAATGGAATGGGTCATGTCAATCAGATCATTCACCTAATGATGTGATCCCATTAATCAAATAACAACTCTTTGTTCATGGTTAGGAAACATAACCATCTTCGATTAACGAGCTAGTCAAGTAGAGGCATACTAGTGACACTCTATTTGTCTATATATTCACACATGTATTATGTTTCCGGTTAATACAATTCTAGCATGAATAATAAACATTTATCATGATATAAGGAAATAAATAATAACTTTATTATTGCCTCTAGGGCATATTTCCTTCACCGAGCTCCCACCGTAACTGGGAACTCCCCGAAATTTTCCTCACCCTTGCTTCTACCACGGTTTTTCCCGTCATGGACGGCCCAAAGAATGTCATGCAGCTGCGTCTCCGGCCCGCCCAGGACGAAAAGCCCATTTTCTGTCATGATTTTTTGTCATAGAAGTAGGAGCCCACCACATCTATGATGATACCGGGTTTTGTCACAATTATCGTCATAGAAGTGTCATATGTATGACAGGAAAAAATTCGTTCGGCCCAAAATGTCACGGATGTGTCTTTTTTTGTAGTGTCGGCATGTGCAATGACTCACGAGTGACATGTATGAAAGAATTATGAACGGTGGCTTTGCCACAATTATAATGTCAACTACATGATAATGCAAAGCAATATGACAATGATTGAGCGTGTCATAGTAAACGGAACGGTGGAAAGTTGCATGGCAATATATCTCGGAATGGCTACGGAAATGCCATAATAGGTAGGTATGGTGGCTGTTTTGAGGAAGGTATATGGTGGTTTATGGTACGGATGAAAGTTGCGCGATACTAGAGAGGCTAGCAATGGTGGAAGGGTGAGAGTGCGTATAATCCATGGACTCAACATTAGTCATAAAGAACTCACATACTTATTGCAAAAATCTATTAGTTATCAAAACAAAGTACTATGCGCATGCTCCTAGGGGGATAGATTGGTACGAAAAGACCATCGCTCATTGTCGGAGTAATGGGCCATGGGTAGGCTAACCCAGGCCCAGAACCTTTCAAGACATCGGGGCAGGCTGCGCCCCTCGAGACCCCAGGACGAAGAGCCGCCTTCTGAGAGTCGGCGGCGAGGCGGCCGACTGCCCACTCACAGTCGAGTCCCGGGGACGACTTCAGGATGAGCCGACTCCTGACTGGCGACTTCCAGAGAAGCCGGCCATGGGGAGTCGGCCTGTGATGCCAACAACCCCCATGCCCTCATAAAGAGGGACGAGACGGGGAGTGGCCACAGTAAGGTCCACTCCCACCCTTTTCCAAGGGCAGGCGTGGCCACAGTACGCCGTACCCGCGGAGATCTCCGCCCGGTGCAACACTGTTGCCATGCCGGCCCTGACGTCAGCCTCAGTGGACGGAGTCCTGTGCCCACGACGGTCTGCCGGTACGGCCCAGGGACGACGGGTCCCACCAGTCGACGAGCGTATGGAAGACGGCGAGAGCGCCACCAGTCGGCCCAGTTGGGAGTCGGCCCCCAGGAGTCGACCGGCCCCTCCCACGGGCCCCGTGCGCCATTAACCAGACACGATAGGGAGTGGCAACAGTAATCGCCCGCCAGACGTCGGAGCTGTTGCCACGGCCCCATGACCGAGCTTGCGTCATTAGAAGCACGGCTACAGTAATCCGCCGCCGGTAAGGCCCGCCCGCGACGGAAGCGGCCTGTCGGCTCCGTACCAAGCCAGTCGGCGGGTCCCGCCAGTCGGCAGGCCCCAGGAGTCGGCGGATAAGACAGCGGCCAGAGAGACTGACGTCTGGGCCCGCGCCCAGCCGGATTACCATTGTACCCCTAGGCGGTAGGCCTATATAAACCCCCCAGGGCACCCATGCAAAAGGTTGGAATCCATTAGCACTAGACCAAATCATAGAGGAAGGAGAGAGCTAGCCTAGCCTTCTCCTACCTCCAGGAAACAGCTCAAGGAGCAACCGTGTACACACTTTTGCCATAGTGATCATGCGGAGACCCCGCAGAGCAGCAGTAGGGGTGTTATCTCCACGGAGAGCTCCGAAGCTGGGTAAGATTCGCCGGCGTGCATGCCTTTGCCTTATCCTGTTTCCAGGCACCGGCGACATTCTACTCGCCCCCACCATGATAAGCCATCCTTTGGCATATGTCGCGCCCAACCCCCGACATTTGGCGCCCACCGTGGGGCCTGGTGCACCATCGTCCGGAGACCTGCTCTGGATGGGAACCCTTTTCCTCCCTGGCGAGCGCAGCCAGCCCGGCACGCCAGACGGAGTTTGTGCCGACGCGCTGCACGGCGCTGAGATCGCCTGCGCAGCCAGCTGCCTCGCCGATCTTGTCGGTGAGGTTCGCCTCTCCGACAAGCCTGCATCCGACGCAGGCACGGGCGGCCCCGAGAGCCTCCTCGTGGGCCTCCTTGACCAACTCCACGTCGCCGGCGAGCCTGTCATGGACTTGGAGTCTGTAGGCTCCACCGACCCGATGCTGGTCGACTCCGACACTGCGTTGCTCGACGCGTTCCCCACCAACGTGGTGGTCTACGATGAGCCACTCCCTCGTGCGGAGAGCGACAGAAGCACCGTCATAGAGGTGCTCGTCATCGGTCATGACAAGCATCCCGGCGGAGGAGCGCATGACCCACTTGGCGCGGTGCTGCAAGACCTGATCGCGCCCATTCCGGAAGACGCTGATGCAGAAACGCTGGAGGCGCGCCGCCTCCAGCTCGTCGAAGGCGCGAAGAAGCTTGCTAGCATGAGACGCTTGTCAGAAGCCTACCAGCGTGAGATGGATCGCGCTGTGGGTGGCTCGCTAGCCCCAGCTGGGCCCAGCCGCCTAGGCACGGTCCAGCAGCGCGGCGTGGCCATCGCCAACCTATTCAGGGCAAATCGCCCTGTATACGCCACGCCTGCGGAGAACATTCGAGCCGCCCAGGCGGTGGCGGACGAGCTGGACAACTTCGAGGGTGAAGAGCACCGCCTGATGACGGAGCGAGTCCAGCGGCTCCTCGATGGGGCTACCGCGCAGAACGAGGCCGGTTGCCGCACAAAGGCGCCGCAGCGACAAAACGACGACCCGCCTCCACGCCGAGACCAAGGCGCGACGTCTCGGACGCCAACTGGCGGCGCCCGCGGAAGGAAAGATAAGGATCTGGCTGTCAACCACAGTCGAACTCGCATTACCATAGAGCGCGACCAAGACGGCCGCCCAAGAGCAGTGGAACGACGGGGCGACTGTCCGCCTCCTCCTCCTCACAAGGAAAGGCGAGTCTCCCCGCCGCCTGTTGACCATCAGACTCTCGGCGACCGCCTTGGCCGCCGAGAGGGAGTCGGAGAAAACGACACCCGCCACCGGATCGACTGACTTCACCGATCCCTGGCGCTGGAAGAAGAAGACGAGTTGGGTCTGCCTTGTTTTGGGCCACGCATTCGAGATGAGCCCTTTCCCAAAGGGTTCACGCTCCCAAGAGACACGCCCAAGTACACCGGCTCCATGAAGCCGGAGGACTGGCTGGTTGACTACTCCACGGCCGTCGACATAGCGAACGGCAAGAAGCGTGTTGCCGTAAAATACGTTCCGCTCATGCTCCAGGGCACGGCCCGGACATGGCTGAACAGCCTGAAGCCCCGCAACATCAAAAGCTGGGTCGACTTCACTGATGCATTCGTCCACAACTTCACAAGCACGTACAAGCGTCCTCCCAAACCTCGCCAGCTTTCCTTGTGCGTGCAAGGCCCCAACGAGTCGACTCGCGACTACCTCACGCGTTGGGCCGAGCTTCGGAACTCCTGCAAGGGCGTGCACGAGGTGCAGGCTATCGAGTACTTCACCGCCGGGTGCAGAGAAGGCACCCTCCTCAAGCACAAGCTCCTCTGCGATGAGCCAGAAACCCTCGACAAGCCAGAAACCCTCGACAAGCTGCTGATCATAGCAGACAAGTATGCCACGGCCGACTCCTCCATGAAGGCGGAGATTCAAGTTAGTGCGACTGGCAAAGTGGCCCCTCAGGCTCCTAGAACTCCGGCTGGAGATGCCAGTCGGCGATAGCAGCCAAGCGACCACAAGCGCAAGGCCCCGCAGCCGGCTTCCAGCAGCCGGCAGGTGGCGATAGTCGAAGACCAGCAGCCGGATGGGCAGCCTCCACTCAAGCGACAGAAAGGCGGCAAGCCCAACTGGTTGCCGGCTTTCTCATACGAGCAGACTCTGGATGGTCCTTGCAAGTTCCACAGCGGCGCGAAGCCGTCGAATCACACCACCCGGAAGTGCCACTGGCTCACCAGGATCGCCAAAGGAGACGGCCTCCTGCCTCCCCCGCCTGCTGGGCAGCTGCCTCCACCCCAGCAGCCGGCTGTCAGGCCAGTCGGTGCAGTACAAGACGATTACCCCGAAGAGCACGGAGCCTATGTGGTTTTTACCAACATGGCTGATGATTGACGCATCAGGCGGCTGCAGCAGCAAGAGGTGAACGCAGTAGCATCCGAGACACCAGAATTCATGCACTAGTCCGAGAAGCCTATTAGCTAGAGCAGAGCTGATCACCCAGAGGTGATGCCGAGTTCGGGCTCCTATGCCTTGGTCTTGGATGCCACCTTTGCCACGGATAGACGAGCTGCTCGTTTTTCGCGAGTTCTGATAGACGGAGGCAGCAGCATCAACATCCTGTACAAGGACACCATGGAGAAGTTGGGAATCAAGCAAATACAGCTTCAGAACAGCCAAACTGTATTCCACGGCATTGTTCTTGACCTTTCTTGCTCACCAATCGGCAAGATCCTGATTGACGTCCTCTTTGGAGACAAAGATCACTTCCGCCGAGAGTCAGTTTGGTTTGAGGTGGTGGATCTCGAGAGACCATATCATGCATTACTTGGCCGACACGCCCTGGCCAAGTTCATGGCGGTCCCCCACTACGCCTACCTCAAGATGAAAATGCCTAGTTCCAAGGGGATTCTGACCGTAGCCGGCGACTACCGAAAGTCGTCTGCTTGTGCAGCTGAAAATAGTCGGTTGGCCGAGTCCCTGGTGATCGCGGCCGAGAAGCGGCTCCTTGACCGAGTTGTGGCGATGGCCAGCAAGTGGCCAGAGATGTCGCCTAACCCCAAGGAGTCAGAGGCTGAGGGTTCGTTCAAGCCGGCCAAAGAGACGAAGAAGATACCCTTGGACCCGGAGCACCCAGAGAGGTACGCTGTCATAGGCGCAAATCTTGACAGCAAATAGGAAGGCGAGCTCGTCGATTTCCTTCGTGAGAATCGGGACATCTTCGCATGGTCCCCCAAAGACATGCCAGGTGTACCGACGGAATTTGCCGAGCACAAGTTACATGTCCGATCTGATGCAAAGCCAGTCAGGCAGCCCTTGCGCCGCCTATCAGAAGAAAAGAGAAGAGTTGTCGGAGAAGAGATAGCCCGACTCCTAGCCGACGGCTTCATTATGGAAGTATTCTTTCCAGAGTGGCTAGCCAACCCGGTCCTGGTACTGAAGAAGAACAAGCAGTGGCGAGTGTGTATTAACTACACAAGCCTCAACAAGGCTTGCCCCAAGGACCCGTTTGCTTTGCCGAGAATTGATCAGGTGATAGACTCCACAGCCGGATGCGAGCTGTTGAGCTTCTTAGATGCATATTCAGGATATCACCAGATCAAGCTGAACCCGGCTGACAGACTGAAGACCGCCTTCATCACACCGTTTGGAGCCTTCTGCTACCTGACCATGATGTTTGGCTTGAGGAATGTCGGCGCCACCTTTTAGCGTTGCATGTAGAAGTGCCTCCTCAAGCAACTCGGCAGAAACGCCCACGTTTACGTGGACGATGTGGTGGTGAAGACGGAGAAGCATGGAACACTGCTGGAAGACCTCAAGGAGACCTTTGAGAACCTGCACCGATTCTAGATCAAGCTCAACCCTGAGAAGTGCGTCTTCGGAGTACCAGCCGGCCAACTCCTTGGTTTCCTGGTCTCTGAACGCGGCATAGAGTGCAACCCTGTAAAGATCAAGGCCATTGAGAGGATGGAGGTACCCAGCCGACTGCTGGACGTGCAAAAATTCACTGGCTGCTTGGCGTCCATCAGCCGATTCATCAGTCGGCTGGGCGAGAAAGCTCTCCCCTTATACCAGCTCATGAAGAAGACCACTTTTTCGAGTGGAACCACAAGGCGAACGAAGCTTTTCTCCAGTTGAAGAAGATGTTGACTACTCCACCCGTTCTAGCGGCTCCGACTCCTAAGGAGCCAATGCTCCTATACATCGCCGCCACCAGCCGGGTAGTCAGCATAGTCATTGTAGTGGAACTCAAGGAGGAAGGCAAGGCACTACCTGTCCAGAGACCGGTATATTACCTGAGCGAAGTGTTGTCGACCTCCAAGCAGAACTACCCCCACTACCAGAAGATGTGCTATGGTGTGCACTTTGCCGCCAAGAAATTGAAGCCTTACTTTCAAGAGCATCCAATCACTGTGGTCTGCACGGCCCCACTTGCCGAGATCATCGGAAGCCGAGATGCTTCTGGCCGAGTGGCCAAATGGGCCATAGAGTTGGCTCCCTGCACCATCTACTACCAGCTCCGCACCGCCATCAAGTCACAAGCACTGGCCGACTTCCTCTTCGACTGGGCCGAGACCCAGTACCTACCACCAGCGCCCGACTCCACCCATTGGCGGATGCATTTCGACGGCTCCAAGATGCGCACCGGCTTGGGAGCCGGCATTGTCCTCACTTCACCTAAGGGCGACAAGCTCAAATACGCACTGCAAATCCACTTTGCCGCCTCCAACAACGTCGCCGAATACGAGGCACTCATTCACGGGCTCCGGCTTGCCAAAGAACTTGGCATTCGCCGGATCCTGTGTTATGGCGACTCCGACTTAGTGGTCCAATAGTCGTCTGGCGACTGGGACGCCAAAGATGCAAACATGGCGATTTACCGTTTCCTCGTGCAGCAACTCAGTGGATATTACGAGGGGTGCGAGTTCCTCCATGTGCCAAGAAACGACAACGATGAAGCAGACACCCTCGCACGAATCGGCTCCACCCGCCAAGCAATACCATCCGGCGTCGCCCTTCAGTGCCTCCTCAAGCCGTCTGTCAAGCCTTCACCAGAATCAGACTCCATCTTTGTGCCGGCTCCTCCCGAAGAAGTCGGATCTGACTCCAGAGCTCCGGCAGACGGTACGAGGATTTTGGCAGATGGCTCCAAAGCCGCCACAGTCGAAGCCGGCCCAGGGACTGCAGAACCCGGCCCGGGGACTGCGGCGGCCAGCCCGAAGACTCCAGAACTCGGCCCGAGGGCTGCACCAGTCGGCCCCGGGGACTTCATTAATCCAGCAAGCGGTTGCTGACTCCAGCCCGCCGCCTCCCAGCCTAGCCGCCCTCGTCCAAGTTGCAGTTTTGGCAGTCGAAGAAATAGCAGCACCCTCATGGGCCCAGCCCATCCTCAAATTCCTAGTGAGAAAAGAGCTGCCGACTGATGAGACCTTAGCTCGGCAAGTACAACGCTGAGCGGCAGCCTACACCATAGTCAACAGAGAGCTGGTCAGGCGCAGCGTCACTGGTGTCTACCAGCGCTGCGTAGAGCCAGAGCAAGGCCAGGCAATTCTCAAAGACATCCATCAAGGCGAGTGCGGCCACCATGCGGCTTCAAGAGCACTCGTTGCCAAAGCCTTCCGACACGGTTTCTTCTAGCCAACGTCCTTAGAAGAGGCCAAGGAATTGGTCCAAAAATGCAAAGGGTGCCAGAAGTTCCGCTCCAAGCCGCATCAGCCGGCTTCTGCACTCAAGACCATCCTCATTGCCTGGCCCTTCGCAGCTTGGTGCCTAGACATGGTGGGACCATTCAAGACGGCCCGAGGTGGCCTAACTCACTTACTTGTTGCGGTGGACAAGTTCACCAAGTGGATAGAAGCGAAGCCAATCTAGAAGCTGAATGGTCCGACTGCCGTGACTTTCATCTCCGACATCACAATTCGATATGGCGTACCACACAGCATCATCACCGACAATGGCGCAAATTTTGCCAAAGGCGCCTTGGCCCGTTTCTGCGCGACACAGGGCATCCGACTGGACCTAGCGTCCGTCGCCCATCCACAGTCAAACGGCCAGGTGGAGCGAGCAAACGGCCTCATCCTGTCCGGCATCAAGCCCCAACTGGTCGAGCCTCTGGAGCGCTCGGCTGGTTGCTGGCTTGATGAGTTGCCAGCCGTCCTTTGGAGTCTGCGCACGACTCCAAACAAGTCAACTGGCTTCACGCCTTTCTTCCTCGTCTACGGTGCTGAAGCCGTCATCCCAACGGACATAGAGTTCGACTCCCCGCGAGTCACCATGTACATCGAGGAAGAAGCAGAAGAAGCATGTCAAGACAGCGTCGATCTGCTGGAAGAGGGCCGGCTGTTGGCACTAAGCCGGTCCAGCATCTACCAGCAGAGCCTGCGCAGATACTACAACAGGAAGGTCAGGCCGAGATCTTTTCAAGAGGGCGACCTTGTGCTTCGACTGATCTAGCGAACAGCCGGCCAGCACAAGTTGTCGGCGCCTTGGGAAGGCCCCTTCATCATCAGAAAGTGCTGGGCAACGACTCCTACTACCTAATCGACGCTCAGAAGCCACGAGCACGCAAGAGGGATGACTCCGGCAAAGAGACAGAGTGGCCATGGAATGCAAATCTCCTCCGAAAATTTTACAATTAAACGCAGTATGTACCACGCTACCTTTTGTATTAAAAGTACCAAGACTTCCCCCCCCCCCCGAGAAGAGCTCGGGGACTACCCTCTTTATCTATATGATAAGAATATGCCTACGAGTATGTTACTTTTAGTTATGCCGCTTGGCACCGGGTTCAACTAGCCGGCCCGGGGACTTGCCACCTTGCGCTATGAAATGCTTCCTGCAGCCGGACAAGTAGTGTGTGGCACCTAAGTCGTCTCCTATCAGAAGCCGCAGCTTGCAGAGCGACTGTCTGGTGGGCAGGAGTAAGGAAGAATGGGCGTCCACATGAAAAATGGCTAAGGACTCAAAGCATAAACATAGTTTAAAGCCGGCTTCCGGCCTTTTTTCGCAAACCGACTCTTGAGTAGTCGGCTTGCCGCCTTCTATCTGACTTGCTAAACAACTCTAAAAACGGCTAAGTACTTGCCTTCCCAAAGTGACCAAGAATTTGATCCAGCAGCAGTCCGCAGAGCGGCTGTCCGACTAACAAAGACAGCAACTGAGGGAAGGCGACAAAGGAAAAAGCCAAAGGAGCAATAAGCAAGAAAAGATAGAAGTCGGATGAATATTTACATAACAAAGGCCCTTGGCTGAATCTTCGAGCAGAATTTCAAAATACACCCCGCGGGTGGAATTGTGCGAATTAATGAGTTCTTCAAAGACTATTAAAGCAGATAAAACAAAGATAAGGTGGCAGCCTAGGAGGCGGCAGACGGGTTCGGAGGATCGGAGGTGATGGCGGTGTCAGATGTTGGGGCGGCCGGCTGGGCGGAATTGGCTTGATCACCTTCGGCGGCAGTCAGCTCGGGCGGGCACGGCTCGTTGCTGGAGGCGCGGTCGAGCTGAGGCTGGCCGTCCGCTCCATCTTCCGGTGCCTCCGTATCGCTTCCATCCTCCGCCTCGTCTTCCTCCTCGACGCTGGAGCCGATCACCTCCGCCGAGTCCTCGCCGTAGTCTGGGTTCATCCCAAACCACTCCTGCGGTACCTCCCCGTCGTCTTCAGCCTGCTCGGGGACAAAGATGCTGGTGTCGGTGTACTCGGCAATCGCTGTCGCGCGCTTGACAAGGGCGTCTTCCACGGCTGCCAGCTCCGGCTGGGCCTCTGACCGGAGTGTGGCCAGCCGGTATAGGTCTAGCCCCAGATACCACGCCTTGACAAATTCCAAGGCTCGGCACGCTCCAGCCCGGGCCGAGGAACCCTTCCAGGCCTCAAGACAGCCAGCCGCGACCTCCAGCCAGTCGGCTGTCCGACTGGGGGTGCGCGGAGCCTGCACGTCTGGCCACAGGGCGGAGATCACTTGGGCGCCGACACGTTGAAGCCGGCGCAGCATCCGGTGGGCCGGCCGCAGAGGAGCCCCAATGCTCAGAATATGCTCGTCAAGGGTCCGGGGGGGCATCGGCGGTGATCTCCGCGCCATCTGCCCTCCGCTCCTTACGGTCAGCCTCGTTAGCTTGAATGGCGGCCTGCGAGTGGCCGGGGAAGAAGTCTGCCAAGACGAAAAGAATGAAGAACAAGTCAAAAAACCAGGAGTCGGCTCGACCTATAGTCGGCGGCTCGAAGAAGAAAAGCAAAGAAGCTCACCGTCGACGAGGTCCTCGATCTCGCGGAAGACGGAGGCCAGCATTGCCTCCTTGTCAGTCCAGGAGGAGCGCTCGCTCGCCAACTCGGCCAGGAGGGCGGCCTCCTCCTCTTTCGCCTCCTTCTGCGTCTTCTTAAGTAGCTCCTTCTGCTCTGCCAATTGTGCGGCCAGCAGATCGCGCTCTGCGGCGAGCTTGCTGCACTCCTCCCCCTTGGCACGCAATGCGGTGTTGGCTTCGCTCAGCTGCTGTTGAAGAGTGGCGTTGGCCTCTGAAGAGAAAGAAGAAATAAGGCGTTAAATCATCAAGAAAGAAGGTTGCCGGGGAGATCCGGCCCGACTGCTCAGCAGTTGGCCCGAATCTCGGGGACTACAGCCCGCGGGTGCGCCAGCACGCCCCCGCAAAGAAGAAAAAGGACTCACTCCGGCTCTCCGACAAGTCGGCGATCCGCTTGCCCAGCTCTTCAATGTTGTGGTTGAAGGCGGTGACACGGAGGTTGTGATAGTCCTGTGACAAGTATTTCAGACAAAAGTTAGTACCTGGAACTCGCCAATTGGAGTTCCGGGCCGCCTGCTCAGCAGCCGGCCCGAAACTCGGGGACTACACCCAGTGGGTGCGCTGGCGCGCCCCCACAGAGAGGAACAAGAAAACAAAGACAAAGGAGAAAGCACACCCGGATGGCCGCCCGCGACGCCAGGAACGCCTTGGTGCAGTTTTGGATAGCGTCGCCCTCAGCTCACAGCTTTGTCTGGACGTCCAGAAGCGCCTGGTTCAGCGAGCCCATGTGCCTCCTCGCACCCACCCAATGGACGCGGTGCTCGTCGCTTCGGCGTCTGGGATCGTCGAGCTGGCGGTGCCCGTCTCCAAGGGGCGTGGCGCTGAAGTCGCCTTCTCAAGACGGCGGCGCATTGGCGAGCTGACTTGAAGGAGTAGCCTCACCACGGCCTCGTCTTCAGTCGGCGGCAAGGGCGGGTCTGCTGGCTGTTTGCCTTGCGCGCTCCTAGACGGTAGCGGGGGCGGCGGTGGCGGCATGACCGCGTCCGGCATGGAGGCGAGAGGAAGAAGAAGCAAGAAGGAGCTAAAGGGAGTAGGGAAGATGGGCACGCGTGCTTCGCCGCCCCCCTCCCCCCGCCTACTTATAGGCTCGTGGGCTGAGAAGCCGATGGGGCAGTCGTGGGATTAACTGTGCCCAGGAACCCATGACCCCCACGATTTACCACGCGAAGTTACTGCGTGCAGTAACTGTGCGGGAACCCCAACCGTCCGCACGGCCACAATGGATCCGTTCACACGCCGAGGCGCGGTAGTGGCAGGCCCCACCTATAGGCATGTCCCGTCGCGCGCGTGGGTAGGCAGACTGGCTCAGCCACGTGGTGCCTCGTGACGGGTCCACAACGGGCAGCAACCTGGAGGCTTATCAGGCACGCCGCTTGGACTCCGCCGCGACGTTCAAACTTTTTCAGGGGCAAGTCGGACTTAAGCAGGTCCGGCTCCAACTAGTCGGCTTGATAGAAGACGGCTAGCGAGGCCCAAATCCGACCGCCGGAAAGAAGAAACTGTTGAGGCTCCTCGACATATCACCCTCGGTGCCTCACCAGCTTTGGGGACTACTGTCGGAGTAATGAGCCACAGGTAGGCTAACCCAGGCCCAGAACCTTTCAAGACATCGGGGCAGGCTGCGCCCCTCGAGACCCTAGGACGAAGAGACGCCTTCTGAGAGTCGGCGGCGAGGCGGCCGACTACCCACTCGCGGCCGAGTCCCGGGGACGACTTCAGGATGAGACGACTCCTGACTGGCGACTTCCAGAGAAGCCGGCCATGGGGAGTCGGCCCGCGACGCCAACAACCCCCATGCCCTCATAAAGAGGGACGGGACGGGGAGTGGCCACAGTAAGGTCCACTCCCACCCTTTTCCAAGGGCAGGCGTGGCCACAGTATGCCGTACCCGCGGAGATCTCCGCCTGGCGCAACACTGTTGCCATGTCGGCCCTAACGTCAGCCCCAGTGGACGGAGTCCTGTGCCCACGACGGCCAGCCGGTACGGCCCAGGGACGACGGGTCCCACCAGTCGACGGGCGTATGGAAGATGGCGAGAGCGCCACCAGTCGGCCCAGTTGGGAGTCGGCCGGCCCCTCCCCCGGGCCCTACGCGCCATTAACCAGACACGACAGGGAGTGGCAACAGTGATCGCCCGCCAGACGTCGAAGCTGTTGCCACGGCCCCATGACCGAGCTCGCATCATTAGAAGCGCGGCTACAGTAATCCACCGCCGGCAAGACCCGCCCGTGGCGGACGCGGCTTGTCGGCTCCGTACCAATCCAGTCGGCGGGGCCCGCCAGTCGGCAGGCCCCAGGAGTCGGCGGATAAGATGGCGGCCAGAGAGACTGACGGCTGGGCCCGCGCCCAGCCGGATTACCATTGTACCCCTGGGGGTAGGCCTATATAAACCCCTCAGGGCACCCATGCAAAGAGTTGGAATCCATTAGCACTAGACCAAATCATAGAGGAAGGAGAGAGCTAGCCTAGCCTTCTCCTACCTCCAGGAAACAGCTCAAGGAGCAACCGTGTACACACTTTTTCCATAGTGATCATGCGGAGACCCCGCAGAGCAGCAATAGGGGTGTTATCTCCATGGAGAGCTCCGAAGCTGGGTAAGATTCGCCGGTGTGCATGCCTTCACCTTATCCCGTTTCCAGGCACCGGCGACGTTCTACTCGCCCCCACCATGATAAGCCATCCTTTGGCATATGTCGCACCCAACCCCCGACACTCGTCCCCGACCGCCACTCATAAGGAGGACAATCAATAAATACATCATGCTCTGACTTCTTAATATAACGGTTCACCATACGTGCATGCTACGGGAATCACAAACTTAAACACAAGCATTTCTCAAATTCACAACTACTCAACTAGCATGACTCTAATATCACCATCTCCATATCTCAAAACAATTGTCAAGTATCAAACTTCTCTTAGTATTCAATGCACTCTATATGAAAGTTTTTATTATATCCCTCTTGGATGCCCATCATATTTAGGACTAATTTCATAACCAAAGCAGACTACCATGCTGTTCTAAAGACTCTCAAATAATATATGAAGCATGAGAGTTCAACAATTTCTTAAAAATAAAACCACCACCGTGCTCTAAAAGGATATAAGTGAAGCACTAGAGCAAACGACAAACTACTCCGAAAGATATAAGTGAAGATCAATGAGTAGTCGAATAATCATGCAACTATATGAAGACTCCCTAACATTTAAGAATTTCAGATCTTGGTATTTTATTCAAATAGCAAGCAAAACAAAAGTAAATAAAATGACGCTCCAAGCAAAACACATATCATGTCGTGAATAAAAATATAGCTCCAAGTAAAGTTACCGATGAACGAAGACGAAAGAGGGGATGCCATCCGGGGCATCCCCAATCTTAGGCTCTTGGTTGTCCTTGAATATTACCTTGGGGTGCCCTGGGCATCCCCAAGCTTAGGCTCTTGCCACTCCTTATTCCATAGTCCATCGAATCTTTACCCAAAACTTGAAAAACTTCACAACACAAAACTTAACAGAAAACTCGTAAGCTCCATTAGTATAAGAAAACAAATCACCACTTCAAGGTACTGTAATGAACTAATTCTTTATTTATATTGGTGTTAAACCTAATGTATTCCAACTTCTATATGGTTTATAAACTCTTTTACTAGCCATAGATTCATCAAAATAAGTAAACAACACATGAAAAACAGAATCTGTCAAAAACAGAACAGTCTGTAGTAATCTGTAACTAACGCAAACTTCTGAAACCCCAAAAATTCTAAACTAAACTTCTGGACGTGAGGAATTTATCTATTAATCATCTGCAAAAAGAATTAACTAAATATCACTCTCCAAATAAAAATGGCAGCAATTCTCGTGAGCGCTAAAGTTTCTGTTTTTTTACAGCAAGATCAAAAAGACTTTCCCCAAGTCTTCCCAACGGTTCTACTTGGCACAAACACTAATTAAACACAAAAACACAACCAAAACAGAGGCTAGATAAATTATTTATTACTAAACAGTAGCAAAAAGCAAGGAATAAAAATAAAATTGGGTTGCCTCCCAACAAGCGCTATCGTTTAACGCCCCTAGCTAGGCATGATAATTTCAATGATGCTCACATAAAAGATAAGAATTGTAACATAAAGAGAGAATCTTGAAGAATATATGACTAGCACATTTAAGTATAACCCACTTCCTATGCATAGGTATTTTGTGAACAAACAACTTATGGGAAGAATAATCAACTAGCATAGGAAGGCACAATAAGCATAACTTCAAAACTTTAAGCACATAGAGAAGAAACTTGATATTATTGCAATTCCTACAAGCATATGTTCCTCCCTCATAATAATTTTCAGTAGCATCATGAATGAATTCAAAAATATAACCATCACATAAAGCATTCTTTTCATGATCTACAAACGTAGAAAATTTACTACTCTCCACACAAGCAAAATTCTTCTCATTCGGAATAGTAGTGGGAGCAAACTCAACAAAATAATTAACATGTGAGGCACAATCCAATTGAAAACTAAAATCATGATAACAAGTTTCATGGTTATCATTATTTTTAATAGCATACAAGTCATCACAATAATCATCATAGGTAGCAACTTTGTTCTCATAATCAATTGAAACCTCTTCCGAACTAGTGGAATCATTACTAAATAAAGTCATGACCTCTCCAAATTCACTTTGATCAATATAATCATCATAAATAGGAGGCATGCTTTCATAAAAATAAATTTGCTCATCAAAACTTGGGGGACAAAAAATATCATCTTCATCAAACATAGCTTCCCTAAGCTTGTGGTTTTGCATATCATTAGCATCATGGATATTCAAGGAATTCATACTAAAAACATTGCAATCATGCTCATTATTCAAAGATTTAGTGCCAAACATTTTAATGAATTCTTCTTCTAACACTTCGGCACAATTTTCCTTTCCATCATACTCATGAAAGATATTAAAAAGATGAAGCGTATGAGGCAAACTTAATTCCATTTTTTTGTAATTTTCTTTTATAAACTAAAGTAGTGATAAAACAAGAAACTAAAAGACTCGATTGCAAGATTTAAAGATATACCTTCAAGCACTCACCTCCCCAGCAATGGCGCCAGAAAATAGCTTGATGTCTACTACACAACCTTCTTCTTGTAGACGTTGTTGGGCCTCCAAGTGCAGAGGTTTGTAAGACAGTAGCAAATTTCCCTCAAGTGGATGACCTAAGGTTTATCAATCTGTAGGAGGCGTAGGATGAAGATGGTCTCTCTCAAGAAACCCTGCAACCAAATAACAAATAGTCTCTTGTGTCCCAACACACCCAATACAATGGTAAATTGTATAGGTGCACTAGTTCGGCGAAGAGATGGTGATACAAGTGGTATATGGATGGTAGATAATAGTTTTTGTAATCTGAAAATATAAAAACAGCAAGGTAACTAATGATAAAAGTGAGCGTAAACGGTATTGCAATGCATTGAAACAAGGCCTAGGGTTCATACTTTCGCTAGTGCAAGTTCCCTCGACAATAATAACATAATTGGATCACATAACTATCCCTCGACATGCAACAAAGAGTCACTCCAAAGTCACTAATAGCGGAGAACAAACGAAGAGATTATGGTAGGGTACGAAACCACCTCAAAGTTATTCTTTCCAATCAATCCGTTGGGCTATTCCTATATGTGTCACAAACAGCCCTAGAGTTCGTACTAGAATAACACCTTAAGACACAAATCAACCAAAACCCTAATGTCACCTAGATACTCCAATGTCACCTCAAGTATCCATGGGTATGATTATATGATATGCATCACACAATCTCAGATTCATCTATTCAACCAACACAAAAGTACTTCAAAGAGTGCCCCAAAGATTCTACTGGAGAGTCAAGACGAAAACGTGTGCCAACCCCTATGCATAGGTTCATGGGCGGAACCCGTGAGTTGATCACCAAAAAATACATCAAGTGGATCAATAGAATACCCCATTATCACCACGGGTATCCCACGCAAGACATACATCAAGTGTTCTCAAATCCTTAAAGACTCAATCCGATAAGATAACTTCAAAGGGAAAACTCAATCCATTATAAGAGAGTAGAGGGGGAGAAACATCATAAGATCCAACTATAATAGCAAAGCTCGCGATACATCAAGATCATACCACCTCAAGAACACGAGAGAGAGAGAGAGAGAGAGAGATCAAACACATAGCTACTGGTACATACCCTCAGCCCCTAGGGAGAACTACTCCCTCCTCGTCATGGAGAGCACCGGGATGATGAAGATGGCCACCGGAGAGGGGTTTCCCCCTCCGGCAGGGTGCCAGAATGGGTCTAGATTGGCTTTCGGTGGCTACAGAGGCTTCTGGCGGCGGAACTCCCGATCTATTGTGCTCCCCAATCGTTTTAGGGTATATGGATATATATATATAGGCGAAAGAAATACATCAGGGGAGCCACGAGGGGCCCACGAGGGGGGAGGGCGCACCCCACTGCCTCGTGGCTTCCTCGTTGATCCCCTGACGTGCACTCCAAGTCTCCGGTATTGCTTTCTTTCCAAAAATAAGTTTCGTGAAGTTTCAGGTCAATTGGACTCCGTTTGATTTTCCTTTTCTGCGATACTCTAAAACAAGGAAAAAACAGAAACTAGCACTGGGCTCTGGGTTAATAGGTTAGTCCCAAAAATCATATAAAATAGCATATAAATGCATATAAAACATCCAAGGTTGATAATATAATAGCATGGAAGAATTAAAAATTATAGATACGTTGGAGACGTATCAGAACTCGTAACCCTAAACAGATCTAAAGGCGTGGAAAGGTAGGAACTTACGAATGCAGAGCTTCTGCAAAGGGTCGCCGCAGTTCTCGGGACGAGCTCAGGGTGATGGAGCAGCCGATGTTGAGAAGCGACGGCGGGCACTGTGGCGATGGCAGAGCTCGAGAGGCAGAGAGGTAGCGACAAGATGGGAGGAAGAAGAAGAAAGGGGAAAGACTGGCCAATCCTATTTATAAGGGGATAGGTGAACAGGCAGGCGCGAAAATTGAGGAAGACCAAAACAATGATTATCCAGCTAAACAGACGCCTCGATTCTCGAAAGACATTAAAAGATAAAGATCCGTTGAAGATGATGTCATAGCAGGCTTTCGTGTTTTCAGAAGATGATGTCATGGCGGGTTACAGAGTTTTTACAGAGAGAGGAAGATGGATTTCGTCTAAGTGTTGAAGATTGACAAAGAACAAAGTTCAAGCCAACCTGGGGCCTAATGTTGGGGATATAGCTACCAGGTATGACCCTCCTAGGAGGGGCCGGGTCAACCCCAATGGCGGGTTACGAGAAGAATCCTAGTAAATGTTCAAGGTGATAGTTTATTAAGACTTATAGAAAGCCTAAGCCCAGAGGTGGCTTAAGGCCCAATATTGTGAACCGCCATATGTAGACAAAGACTTGTAAAGAAAGGCATATAAAAGAATTCACCGAGCCGGACATGTTTTATGAGCCGGCCAGGACTCTGTAGGCCGCCAGGCGTCAACCCATGTATATAAGGGGACGACCCGGCGGCGGCTTAATACAAGAAACAAGAGATCGATAGCGAAGCTAGCAGATTCGCTCCTTGATCATCGAAACATAGCAATACAACATCAACTGGACTAGGCCTTACCTTCACCGTAAGGGGCCGAACCAGTATAAAACTCTCGTGTCCTTTGTCCTGATTAACCCCTTTAAGCTTCCTAGTTGCGATGGCCCTACGACTAAGTCCTTTTGCTATGACATCTGTCGTCACAATTCCACGACACCAATGATTGTTCTTAGTTGAAGAATGGCAATGGAAGCTCTAGAAATAATCCCAATCCCTTCACCAGAGGTCAGGTGAACCACATCAACGTGGAGGAGGTTGAAGATCAGCCTGGCGCAGTGATTGGTAAGTTTTTGGTTAAGTCATTTACCGCTCTTGTTCTTTTCGATACTGGTGCATCGCATTCATACATATCAAGGGGATTTGTGGATAAGTTTAAATTGCAAACCCTAGCTCTTAGGTCACCTATGTTAGTAAGCTCGCCAGGAGCGGAGTATATGGCCAACCGATGGTGTGACCGGTTACCTTTAACCATTGGTAGCCATGTTTTCCCCTCAGACCTAATAATTTTGGAGTCACGAGGATTGGATATAATACTAGGCATGGATTGGCTATTGAAGTATGGAGGAAACATTGGTTGTGCTAGTAAATCGATACTTCTCACCACCCCTAAGGGGAAAAATATTAAGTATGTATCCAGGCATGCGCCAAGGAGAACCCAGGTGAATTCCCTCTCGGGAGTTGTTCAGGAGGAAGTGCATGTAGTGAAGGATTACCCGGATGTATTTCCATAGGCCGCCGGATCGAGACATTGAGTTTTTGACAGAGCTGTTGCCAGGCACCGGACCAATATCAAAGATGCCATACTAGATGCCCGCAAATGATTGGGAGGAAATTAAAAAGCAGATTAAGGAGTTATTGGAGAAAGGTTACATTCGACGAAGTTCGTCACCATGGGGAGCCCCAGTGCTCTTGGTTGAGAAGAAGGATGGATCTTTTAGAATGGTTGTTGATTATCGTGCATTGAATGAAGTAACAATCATGAACAAATACCCACTACCGATGATCAACGATTTGTTTGACCAGCTGCAAGGAGCTAAAGTATTTTCCAAGATTGATCTGCGATCAGGATACCACCAGCTGAAGATCCGAGAACAGGATATACCTAAGATAGCTTTTACCACAAGGTACGGGCTGTATGAGTACACAGTCATGTCATTTGGATTGACTAATGCCCCACCTATTTCATGAGTATGATGAATAAAGTGTTCATGGAGTTCTTGGAATAGTTTGTTGTGGTGTTCATTGACGATATTTTGGTATACTCGAAGAATGAAGAGGAGCACAAGGAGCATTTGCGTTTATTTCTCGAGAAGCTCAGGGAACATCATCTATATGCCAAGTTCAGCAAATGCGAGTTTTGGTTGAAGGAATTTGGATTCCTTGGACATGTTATATTGGGAGAAGGTATAGCAGTAGACCCTACCAAGGTTCAGTCAGTCACTGATTAGTTGGCACTGATACGTCTCCGTCGTATCTACTTTTCCAAACACTTTTGCCCTTGTTTTGGACTCTAACTTGTATGATTTGAATGGAAGCCTAGACTGACGCTGTTTTCAGCAGAATTGCCATGGTGTTGTTGTATGTGCAGAAAACAAATATTCTCGGAATGACCTGAAACTCCACGGAACATCTTAGAAAAAATAATAAAAAATCCTCGCCAAAGATGAAGACCAGGGGGGCCACACCCTTCTCACGAGGGTCGGGGCGCCCCCCTAGGGGGCGCCCCCTACCTCGTGGGCCTCCTGGATGCCCTCCGACGCCAACTCCAACTCTATATATTTGCTTTCGGAGAGAAAAAAATCAGAGAGAAGAAATCACCACATTTTACGATACGGAGCCGCCGCCAAGCCCTAAAACCTCTCGGGAGGGCTGACCTGGAGTCTGTTCGGGGCTCCAGAGAGGGGGATTCGTCGATGTCGTCATCATCAACCATCCTCCATCACCAATTTCATGATGCTCACTGTCGTGCGTGAGTAATTCCATCGTAGGCTTGCTGGACGGTGATGGGTTGGCTGAGATTTATCATGTAATCGAGTTAGTTTTGTTAGGGTTTGATCCCTAGTATCCATTATGTTCTGAGATTGATGTTGTTATGACTTTACTATGCTTAATGCTTGTCACTAGGGCCCGAGTGCCATGATTTCAGATCTGAACCTATTATGTTTTCATGAATATATGTGAGTTATTGATCCTATCTTGCAAGTCTATAGTCACCTACTATGTGTTATGATCCGGCAACCCCGAAGTGACAATAATGGGACCGCTCCCAGTGATGACCATAGTTTGAGGAGTTCATGTATTCACTATGTGCTAATGCTTTGTTCCGGTTGTCTATTAAAAGGAGGCCTTAATATCCCTTAGTTTCCAATAGGACCCCGCTGCCACGGGAGGGTAGGAAAAAAGGTGTCATGCAAGTTCTTTTCCATAAGCATGTATCACTATATACGGAATACATGCCTACATTACATTGATGAATTGGAGCTATTTCTGTGTCACCCTATGTTATGACTGTTACATGATGAACCGCATCCGGCATAATTATCCATCACTGATCCGGTGCCTACGAGTTTTCCATATACTGGTTCACGCTTATCTACTTTCCTGCTGCTACTGTTACAATCACTACAAAATACCAAAAACATTACTTTTGTTGTCTTTACTTTTGTTGCCGCTACCACCACTATCATATTACTTTGCTACTAATTGCTGCAGATACTAAGTTTCCAGGTGTGGTTGAATTGACAACTCAGCTGCTAATACTTGAGAATATTCTTTGGCTCCCCTTGTGTCGAATCAATAAATTTGGGTTGAATACTCTACCCTCGAAAGTTGTTGCGATCCCCTATACTTGTGGGTTATCAAGACTAATTTCTTGCGCTGTTGCCAGGGAGCATAGCTCTATTCTTTGAGTCACTTGGGATTTATATCTGCTTATCACTATGAAGAACTTGAGAGATCCAAAAACCAAGATCTATTCCTCAACTAAGAGGGGAGGTAAGGAACTTCCATCTAGCTCTGCACTTGATTCGCCTTCTGTTATGAGCAAGTTAGCGACACCTACACCTGCTTCTGTTATTCGTTCTGATATGTCGCATGTTATTGATGATGCCACTTCTGCTATGCATGATACTTATGATGAAACTGCTTCTATGCCTGATACTACTGTGCCCCTTAGTGAATTTCTTAATGAACAAATTGCTAGGGCTAGAGAAAAAGAAATTATTGAATCTGAATATGATGATGATAGTGATGATGAAAATATGCCTGTTATTCCTAAGGGCTATCTTTTTGATATGGAATCTTCTGCCGCTATTTTAGCTTGCAGAGATAGATATGAGCTTAAGAGGTTATTAATCAAATGGAACAAAGAATCACTTAGAGATAAAATGAAACCCGGCCCTGCTTTTGCTACTTCACCAATATGTGTTCCTGATAAGGATTATGAATTCTCTGTTGATCCTGATATAATTACTTTGGTTGAATCTGATCCGTTTTATGGCTATGAATCTGAAACTGTTGTGGCACATCTTACTAAGTTAAATGATATAGCTGCCATGTTTACTAATGATGAGAGATCGAGTTACTTTTATATACTCAAAATATTTCCGTTCTCATTAAAGGGTGATGCTAAGATATGGTTTAATTCTCTTGATCCTGGTTGTGTGCGTAGCCCCCAGGATATGATTTATTACTTCTCTGCTAAATATTTCCCTGCTCATAAAAAACAAGCTGCTTTGAGGGAAATATACAACTTCGTGCAAATTAAAGAAGAGAGTCTCCCATAAGCTTGGGGGAGGCTTCTCAAGTTACTTAATGCTTTGCCTGATCATCCTCTTAAGAAACCTGAAATACTTGATATCTTTTATAATGGACTAACCGATGCTTCCAGAGATTACCTGGATAGTTGGTGCTGGTTCTCTTTTCAGGGAAAGAACACCAGATGAAGCTGAAATCCTATTGAATAATATGTTGACAAATGAAAATAATTGGGCACCTCCTGAGCCAGCTCCTGCTCCAAATACTGAGCCTATTCTTAAACCAACTCCGAAGAAGAGAGGTGTTCTATTTCTCAGTCCCAAAGATATGCAAGAGGCAAAGAAATCTATGAAAGAAAAAGTTATTAAAGCTGAAGACATTAAGAATTTACTTCCTATTGAAGAAATACATGGTCTTAATTCACCACCTGTTGAAGAAACATATGATCTTAATTCTTTATTTATTGAAGAACCTCCTGATCCCGATATCTCGACACAGGTAGTAAAGGTAAATTCTCTCTATAGATATGATAAAGCTGAAGTCCCTCCTACTAAAATTGCTAGTCAATGCTTGGATGAGTTTGATAACTTTATGTTTAAGCAAGACGACTTCAATGCTTATTTTGGTAGACAATTAAAAGAAAATGGTTATATGATTAGACGCTTGGGTGATTATATGGCTAATATTAAAGGTGAACTTAAACTTGTTAGCAAACATGCTTCTATGGTTACCACTCAAGTAGAACAAGTACTTAAGGCTCAAAAAGAAGTGCTTGATGAAATGAATAGTAAGAAAATGATTATGATGTTAGAGTGGCTACTAGAACTGGTAGAATGACTCAGGAACCTTTGTATCCTGAAGGCCACCCTAAGAGAATCAAGCAAGATTCTCAGAGAAATAATATTGATGTTCCTAGTTCTTCTAAAAAGAAGAAGAAGAAGAAGAAAAATGATAGAACTGTGCAGACTTCCAGTGAACCTATTGCTGAACCACCTGATAATCCAAATGATATTTCTATGTTTGATGCTGAAACACAATCTTGTAATGAACATGAACCTAATGAAAATATTGATAATGATGTTCATGATGATGCTCAAACTAGTAATGACAATGATGTAGAAATTGAACCCGTTGTTGATCTTGATAACCCACAATCAAAGAATCAACGTTATGATAAAAGAGACTTTGTTGCTAGGAAACATGGTAAAGAAGGGGAACCTTGGGTTCAGAAACCCATGACTTTTCCTCTGAAACCATCCAAGAAAAAGGATGATGAGGATTTTGAGTGTTTTGCTGAAATGATTAGGCCTGTCTTTTTGCGTATGAGATTAACTGATGTGCTCAAAACAAATCCTTATGCTAAATATATGAAGGATATCATTACTAATAAAAGAAAGATACTGGAAGCTGAAATTTCCACCATACTTGCTAATTATACTTTTAAGGGTGGAATACCAAAGAAACTTGGAGACCCTGGAGTACCTACTATACCTTGCTCCGTTAAAAGAAATTATATTAAAACTGCTTTATGTGATCTTGGAGCCGGTGTTAGTGTTATGCCTCTCTATTTATATCGTAGACTTGACTTGAATAAGCTGACACCTACTGAAATATCTTTGCAAATGGCTGACAAATCAACTGCTATACCTGTCGGTATCTGTGAGGATGTGCCTGTTGTGGTTGCAAACGTTACTATTTTAATGGACTTTGTTATACTTGATATTCCCGAGGATGATAGTATGTCTATTATTCTTGGAAGACCTTTTCTTAATACTGCAGGGGCTGTTATTGATTGCAACAAAGGCAATGTCACTTTTCATGTTAATGGTAATGAGCATATGGTACACTTTCTGAGGAAACAACCTCAAGTTCATAGTATCAACTCTATTGGAAAAATTCCATCGATTATATTTGGAGGTTTTGAATTTCCTCTTCCTACTGTCAAGAAGAAATATGATATTCTTATTATTGGGGATGTGCATATCCCCGTTGAGGTAACTTAGTGTTATTCAAAATTTCTCCGGTTTCATGATTATCGGAATGAGTTTGTTAACAAGACTTGATCAACCTTGTTAGTGGATTCTTTTTGATGAGCATGAGATGGATGAAACTAGAAGCACAAACTTTTTTACCCCACCTTTACTTTCTGTTATTTATATTAAATAAAGTAAAAATAGTATTTTCAGTCTATTTCCTGACTTATCCGTGCAATATAAAAATATCCTGGAAATAAAAGTCCTCAGAATGCCATGCCAATTTAATATGATTTTTTCGGGAATATTTGAGGATTTACTGTGCAAAAATTACCGCGGGAGGAGCTGCCACCTGGCCACGAGGGTGGTGGGCGCGTCCCCCCCCCCCCTCCAGGGCGCGCCCCCTGCCTCGTGGGCCCATGCTGGCCCTCCTCCACTTATCCCAGCACCCATCTTCTTTCCCTGTCTCACACAAACCCGAAAAACCAACTCAAGCACGAGTTCCAGCCACTCTTGCTGTGATTTTCGATCTCCTTGCTCAAAGCACCTCTCGCAAAACTGCTTGGGGAGATTGTTCCTTGGTATGTGACTCCTCCATTGGTCCAATTAGTTTTTGTTCTAGTGCTTTATTCTTTGCAAATTTGTGCTGCATAGGTGACCATGTTCTTGAGCTTGCATGTCAAATTTATATGGTTCCAAGTAGTTCTAATGCTTGATATAGGCTCTACGCACTAGTAGGAGTAGTTGCTATCAGTTTTATTAAAGTTGGTTCATTTTTGTTTTAAGTTACTAAAAGTTTCAGATTATTTCAGAAAAATAATGAGGAGATTTTTGAGGGGCTCATCGAGCCAAAGCTCGAAGGAAAAAGCACCGAAGCCTAAGTATAATTTGCCGCGCACCGCGGAGATTCGGGCGTGTGAATGGCCTTCTGATGATTTCTTGAGAGCAGCCGGTATCTATGAAGATTTTCATGAATTGGCTCACAATGCAGGCCTCACCGCTTTCCTCCATGACCAATGCGATCAGTATCTCTTACTCACAAATACTTCTGTGCAAAACTTTCATTTTCATTCTAGGAACTCACCACCTACGGTGGAGTTTCATTTATATGATGAGCATAAGGAGATGTCACTTCATGATTTCTGACGGATTTGTTTAGTCCCTTTTGAGGTCAAGACAGAAGAACCACATCATGATGATGTGGCTGGGTTTATTGATACTATCACTGTAGGGGAAACTAGGAAGGTTTCCGATGCACGAATCACTAGCATACATTTTCCTGTTTTACGTTACTTTGCATTATTTGCTAGTCGTTGTTTAATTGGACGCGGAAACTGTGGAAACCTTAGCATCCCTGATATAATTATTCTGCACCACGGTTTATACAGTGATAACACTTTTAGTATGGGCGGTATTATTGCTAGACGGTTAAGTATGAACCGTACTAAGGGTCCCATCTTTGGAGGCGTCTATGCCACACGCCTAGCTGCACATTTTAACATACCTATTAGGCATGCTGAGAAGGAAGAAAAGGTGCTGCCCTGTGTTTATCTAGATCATAAAAGTATGGTGGCACATGATTTTATTGTTAAGAATAGGGCATGAGAGCTTAAGTATCAATTGTTCTTTAACAAACATCATCCTGAGACTATTATCCTGCCTGCTCCTTTGTTTAATTTTGTAGGACCCTACCTCGTTACGTGGGCTGTCGTCCAAGCTTACAAGAATCCTGCACCAGCCCCGGAACAAGAGCCACAAGATGAGCCTCCACGACAATCTGTTTATTCTTGGGATCCAGAGATGACTGTCAGCCAGTGGCAGTCAGAGTCCTCTTCTTCATCACAGTATGATCCCAACTATTCTTCCTCATCACAGTACGACCCCAACAACTATTATTATGGACATCCGCCAGGCCAGCCGTGGCCATAGACCAACTTAGTCCAAAAGCCTAAGCTTGGGGGAGTACGTATTTCTCAGCGACATTACATTTATGTTCACACACACTCATTGCTAGATGTCGGTGCTCATACTTTTTCACTGTAATATCCATGCTAGTTTATTTTCTTTTTCCTGCTTTCTTCTTGTGTGTTTGTTAAACCTTAAGAAAAACCAAAAAATTAGTAGTAGTTTATTTTTCTGCTGTAGTAGTAATAATTAAAAATAAAACCCAAAAATATTTCCCGTTCTTCTTTTGCTTGTTGGGAGCTTTCCTGTGTAAATAGTTTTATTTATTTTCTTTTCTTTGGGGGTCAGTAGGAGAAGACCATAATTGAATTGTTGAAATGGCTCTTATATGCATTATTGTTGATTTAACCCAGAGCCCATATTGCCTTGTCTTCTCCTGTTTATTGAATGCTCGCAGATTCCAGCTTAGCCCAATGCACGTGCACTCTTCTTATTATCCACACCGTTTGGTCGTGCAAGTGAAAGGCAATTATGATGATATATGATGGACTGACTGAGATGAGAAAAGCTGGTATGAACTCGACCTCTTTTGTTTTTGTAAATATGATGAGTCCCTCGTTCTTGATTCAGCTTATTATGAATGAACATGTTTGCAATGACAATTAGAGATCATAGTTGCTTGCGCCATGCTTGATTAGCTATGAGTTATAATGATTTACCTTGTGTGCCAACATGCTATTGAGATGGTTATGATGTCGTATGATGGGGTGGTATCCTCCTTTGAATGATTTAAGTGACTTGACTTGGCACATGTTCACGCATTTAGTTGAAACAAAATCAACATAGCCTTCACGATATTTATGTTCATGGTGGATTATATCCTACTCATGCTTGCACCCAATGTTTATTAATTTTAATGCATGTACATGGCTGTTGTCGCTCTCTAGTTGGTCGCTTCCCAGTCTTTTGCTAGCCTTCACTTGTACTAAGCGGGAATACTGCTTGTGCATCCAATTCCTTAAACCCCAAAGTTATTCCAGATGAGTCTACCATACCTTCCTATATGTGGTATCTACCTGCCGTTCCAAGTAAATTTGTATGTGCCAAACTCTAAACCTTCAAATAAACATTCTGTTTTGTATGCTCAAATAGCTCATGTATCAACCAAGGCTGTCCTTATCTTCCGTGTTAGGCGGGTTATTCTCAAGAGGAGCGGACTCCGCTCCTCACTCACAAGAAAATGCCTGGTCACCGGGATGCCCAGTCCCATGCTTTATGCAAACTAAATCAAAATTAATTGCAAACAAAACTCCCCCTCGGACCTGATGTATGTTGGAGGCACTTGTTGTTTTGACCAAGCCATGGATTGATGCTTGTTGGTGGAGCGGGAGTATAAACTTTACAATTCTGTTTGGGAACCGCCTATGATGTGTTTAGCATGGAAGATATCGCCATCTCTTAGTTGTTACGTTGACAATGAAAGTATACCGCTCAAAATACAATTTATCTCTATTTCAAAATCGAGCTCTGGCACCTCTACAAATCCCCGCTTCCCTCTGCGAAGGGCCTGTCCATTTACTTTTATGTTGAGTCATCACCCTCTTATTAAAAAGCACTGGCTGGAGAGCACAGCTGTCATTTGCATTCATCACTATTAATCTATGTTGGGTGTGACTATGATTGGATCTCTTTTACCATGAATTACAATGTCTAGTCAGTCCTTGATCTTTAAAGGTGCTCTGCATTTATGTTTTGCGGTCTCAGAAAGGGCTAGTGAGATACCATCTTGTTATATCATATTATGACTGTATTGAGAAAGTGTTGTCATCCGAGATTTATTATTATGAATTGCAAGTTGATTATGCTATTGATATGAGTAATTATGAGACCTGAGAATTATTGCAAATATGGTTAGTTATGATCTATGTTGAAAACTTGAATGCTGGCTTGACATAGTTACAACAACAAGAGCAAACAGAATTTGTAAAAGTTTTTCTTTCTTTCTTTCAGTTTGTTAACTGAATTGTTTGAGGACAAGCAAGGGTTTAAGCTTGGGGGAGTTGATACGTCTCTGTCGTATCTACTTTTCCAAACACTTTTGCCCTTGTTTTGGACTCTAACTTGTATGATTTGAATGGAACTAACCCGGACTGACGCTGTTTTCAGCAGAATTGCCATGGTGTTGTTGTATGTGCAGAAAACAAATATTCTCAGAATGACCTGAAACTCCACGGAACATCTTAGAAAAAATAATAAAAAATCCTCGCCAAAGATGAAGACCAGGGGGCCCACACCCTTCTCACGAGGGTGGGGGTGCCCCCCTAGGGCGCGCCCCCCTACCTCGTGGGCCCCCTGGATGCCCTCCGACGCCAACTCCAACTCTATATATTTGCTTTCGGAGAGAAAAAAATCAGAGAGAAGAAATCATCGCATTTTATGATATGGAGCCACCGCCAAGCCCTAAAACCTCTCGGGAGGGCTCATCTGGAGTCCGTTCGGGGCTCCAGAGAGGGGGATTCATCGCCGTCGTCATCATCAACCATCCTCCATCACCAATTCCATGATGCTCACCACCGTGTGTGAGTAATTCCATCGTAGGCTTGCTGGACGGTGATGGGTTGGATGAGATTTATCATGTAATTGAGTTAGTTTTGTTAGGATTTGATCCCTAGTATCCATTATGTTCTGAGATTGATGTTGCTATGACTTTGCTATGCTTAATGCTTGTCACTAGGGCCCGAGTGTCATGATTTCAGATCTGAACCTATTATGTTTTCATGAATATATGTGAGTTCTTGGTCCTATCTTGCAAGTCTATAGTCACCTACTATGTGTTATGATCCGGCAACCCTGAAGTGACAATAATCGGGACCACTCCCGGTGATGACCATAGTTTGAGGAGTTCATGTATTCACTATGTGCTAATGCTTTGTTCCGGTTCTCTATTAAAAGGGGCCTTAATATCCCTTAGTTTCCAATAGGACCCCGCTACCACGGGAGGGTAGGACAAAAGATGCCATGCAAGTTCTTTTCCATAAGCACGTATCACTATATACGGAATACATGCCTACATTACATTCATGAATTGGAGCTAGTTCTGTGTCACCCTATGTTATGACTGTTACATGATGAACCGCATCCGGCATAATTATCCATCATTGATCCGGTGCCTACAAGTTTCCATATACTGGTTTACGCTTATTTACTTTCCTGCTGCTACTGTTACAATCACTACAAAATACCAAAAACATTACTTTTGTTGTCTTTACTTTTGTTGCCGCTACCACCACTATCATATTACTTTGCTACTAAACACTTTGCTGCGGATACTAAGTTTCCAGGTGTGGTTGAATTGACAACTCAGCTCTAATACTTGAGAATATTCTTTGGCTCCCCTTGTGTCGAATCAATAAATTTGGGTTGAATACTCTACCCTCAAAAGCTGTTGCGATCCCCTATACTTGTGGGTTATCAGGCACCCACCTCAGTAGGAGAGATCCACAGTTTTCTTGGACTCACGGGATATTACCGGAGATTCATTGAGAATTTTTCCAAGATTGCGAAGCACATGATGGAGTTGTTGAAGAAGGACACCAAGTTTAAGTGGACCAAAGAATGTGAGGCCAGTTTTCAGGAGTTGAAGAAACGTTTGGTTACAACCCCAGTGCTGATTCTTCTGGATATACGCAAGGATTTCCAAGTGTATTGCAACGCTTCCCGCCAAGGACTTGGAGGAGTACTTATGCAAGACGGAAGAGTTGTTTCATATGCCTCACGTCAGCTTCGACCGCATGATTTGAATTATGCCACGCATGATTTGGAGTTAGCAGCCGTAGTACATGTGCTCAAGACCTGGAGACATTTTCTTATCGGGAACCGTTATGATGTGTACATGGATCACAAGAGTTTGAAGTACATTTTCACTCAAAAGGAGCTAAATCTCAGCCAGAGGAGATGGTTGGAGCTTATAAAGGATTATGATATTAAGTTGCATTATCATCCAGGAAAGGCCAATGCCGTAGCAGACGCTTTGAGCCGAAAGAGTTATGTCAATACCCTCGTAAGTGGAGGATTACCGCAGGAGTTAGTTGATGATCTCAAGGAACTTCCTTTGGAGATAGTTCCAAGAGGTTTTTTTGCAACAATGGAGGTTCAGTCTACATTATTGGGAATGATTCGAGAAGCTCAAAAGGATGATAAGGAAATTGCTGAGATAAAGGAGAAGATGAGCAAAGGAAAAGCTAAAGGTTTTCGTGAGGATGAGCACGAGACTTTATGGTTTGAGGATCATGTATATGTGCCCAATAATGCGGAGATCGGGAAGTTAATACTTCAGGAAGCTCATGACTCGCCATACTCGATTCACCCCGGAAACACCAAGATGTATTTGGATTTTAAGGAACATTTCTGGTCGACAGGTATGAAGAAGGATATTGCCGAGTATGTAGCAGTATATGATGTATGTCAGAGAGTGAAGGCAGAACATCAGAAGCCAGCTGGATTATTATAGCCTATGCCGATACCCGAATGGAAGTGGGACAAACTTGGCATGGATTTCATCACCGGATTACCCAGGACCCAAACAAGATATGATTCTATCTGGGTAGTAGTTGATCGCTCGACCAAAGTGGCTCACTTTATCCTAGTGAAAACCATGTATACAAGCGCGAAGTTGGCCAAGATATATATGACCAGGATCGTATGTCTGCATGGAGTTTTGAGGACCATCGTATCAGATAGAGGGACACAGTTTACCTCAAAGTTTTGGAATCAGTTGCACTAGACTTTGGGTACTAGGCTAGAGTTCAGTACAGCCTTTCATCTGCAGACATATGGACAGACCGAGAGAGTCAATCAGATTCTGGAGGACATGTTAAGAGCCTGTGCGCTAGATTATGGATCTAGTTGATAATTTGCCCTACACAGAGTTCTCATACAACAACAATTATCAAGCTAGTTTGAAGATGGCACCTTTCGAAGCTTTGTATGGAAGAAGGTGCAGGACACCGTTAATGTGGGATGAAGTTGGAGACCGTCAGTTGTTTGGACCAGATTTAATCAGGGAGTCCGAAGAGAAGGTCCAGTTGATTCGAGATAGACTGAAGGTAGCTCAGTCCAGGCAGAAGAGTTATGCGGATACAAAACACAAGGAGGTAGTCTATGAAATCGGAGACAAAGCATATCTTCATGTGTCACCACTGCGAGGAGTTAAACGATTTGGAGTTAAGGGAAAGTTAGCCCCGAGATTTGTAGGACCATACCGAGTTTTGGAGCATATGGTTGCCTACAAGTTGGAGTTACCCGAAGGACTGTCAGGAGTTCATGATGTGTTTCACGTTTCCCATTTGAAGAAGTGTCATGCAGAGATGGTCGATATTCCTCTAAGAGATACAGTGCCCCTGGAAGCAATTTAGTTGGAGAGTGATCTGGCCTACGAGGAGAAGCCCGTCAAGATTCTTGAGTTTGCCAGCCGAGTTACACGCAACAAGGTTATCAAGTTTTTCAAAGTTCAGTGGAGCCACCATACCGAGGATGAAGCCACCTCGGAACGAGAAGAAGATCTACGGAAAGACCACCCACACCTATTTTCTAGCCAACCTGAATCTCAAGGGCGAGATTCATCTTAAGGGGGTAGGTTTGTAACATCCCAATTTTCAATTTGGATGTTATACATAGGTCATCATATGCATATCATATTTTATTTGCATTTTGGTGGTGATCCTAGAAATCTTAAGCAACTCAAGGACCCAAGGAGAGAGTTGGAGATTTCATAAATTTTCATATTTGAATTTTCTCAAATTTGAAAAGAGGATCAATTTGGTTTTAATATTTTTTTCTCCAAATATTTCTAATATTAAAATAAAAGAGAGAAGATAATATGACTTCTTCAAAGAGAGAGAAATATTGGAGGAAAATTTTAAAGTCAAATAAATGTTTTATTTGGATTTTCATTGCTATTTTTTTGAATTAGAAAAATATGCATTTTTGAAAATTGCATCTTAGGCCAGAAAAATGTTCACTTTGTTCTAAATATTTTATTTAGACGGCAAAAATTGTTTTTGGCATTTTAAGTTTTTTTTATATTTTAGGATTTTTTTTTCTCCGGTGGAATTTTATTTAAAAAAAGTTTCTGCCCGACTAGGCTAAAGGCCCAGCCGAGCCGGGCCGAAGCCCACAGCGCCGCCGCCTTCCTTCCCAGCCGTCGTGCACCGCACGGACGCCGAGGGGGAGTCCGAGCCGGACTCCACCCCCGCACCGGCCCCTCGCGCAAACCGCCGCCCCCTCCGGCCTCTTTAAATAGGGTCGAGGCCCCGCCGCCTCTCCCCACCCCAAGCCGTGCCACCGCCGCCGCCGAGCCGCGCCGCTATTGTTGCTTGCCGCCGCCCGCGCTGCCACCACCACCGCGCCGCTGCCGGAGCCGCCCCGCGCCGACGTACCGTTCACCAGATCTCAATCCCGCCGTGCCGCTGAATTATTATGATGATCTCATCACTCTTAATTAATTTGTTGGGTTATTGATTATTAATTCTGGGATTGAGATGGGGTTTTCACTCTCGATGTTTTCAACAAACTTTCTAGTTAAATAAAATATATTCCTTTGCAGTAGGGAAAAATTGGCTTTACGCAGAAATGTTAACCATAGAGCCTCCACCAGCCATATATGCATGTAGATATAGCTGTTATCATGTTCATTGCTCTACAGTGTTATTTTGCCAGCATATTCCATGTGCTGACCCGTTTCGGGCTGCAACGTATTATGTTGCAGACTTTTCAGACGAAGAGTAAGGTGCGCTAGGTCGTTGTCGTGCACTCAGCTATGCCGTTGGAGTTGATGGACTCATTTACCTTCGATGCTTCCGCAGTTTATCTTATTTAGATGGCCTTAAGCCATATTATTGTAATCAGTTCTCCTTTTGAGACATTCGATGTAATAAGTGTGTGATTGGACTCTATTATAAATCCTTCAAGAACTGTGTGTGTCAGCATTACCGATCCAAGGATGACACTTATACACAGAGATTTGACCGTTTGAGGTCGAACCGCTACACCACACCTTGGTGCACCCCCTAGGGCTGGCTGCCTCTCCCTCTCCCTCCTTTATATACGGAGGCAGGGGCACCCCAAAGACACACAAGTTGATCTTTATCCGTGTGCGGTGCCCCCTCCACAGTTTTACACCTCAGTCATATTGTCGTAGTGCTTAGGCGAAGCCCTGCGTCGGTAACTTCATCATCACCGTCACCACACCGTCGTGCTGACGAAACTCCCCCTCGGCCTCAACTGGATCAAGAGTTCGAGGGACGTCACCGAGCTGAACGTGTGCAGATCACGGAGGTGCCGTGCGTTTGGATCGCGAAGATGTTCTATTACATCAACCACGTTACTAAACGCTTCCACTTTCGGTCTATGAGGGTACGTAGACACACTCTCCCCTCTCGTTGCTATGCATCTCCTAGATAGATCTTGCGTGATTATAGGTAAAATTTTGAAATACTGTGTTCCCAAATAGTGGCATCAGAGCCAGGTCTATGCGTAGATGTTATATGCACGAGTAGAACACAATGAGTTGTGGGCGATAATAGTCATACTACGTACCAGCATGTCTTACTTTGATTCGGCGGTATTGTTGGCTGAAGCAGCCCAGACTGACATTACATAACTTCATTCATGAGACTGGTTCTACCGCCGTGCTTCGCACACAGGTGGCTAGTGGGTGTCTGTTTCTCCAGCTTTAGTTGAATCGAGTTTGATTACGCCCGGTCCTTGTTGAAGGTTAAAACAGCACACTTGACGAAAAATCGTTGTGGTTTTGATATGTAGGTAAGAACGCTTCTTGCTAGAAGCCCATAGCAGCCACATAAAACTTGCAACAACAAAGTAGAGGACGTCTAACTTGTTTTTGCAGGGCATGTTGTGATGTGATATGGTCAAGACGTGACAATATATAAATTGTTGTATGAGATGATCATGTTTTGTTAAAGTTATCGGCAACTGGCAGGAGCCTTATGGTTGTCTCTTTATTGCATAAGATGCAAGTGCTATATAATTGCTTTACTTTATCGCTGTGTGATAGCAATAGTTGCAAAAGCAATAGTTGGCGAGACGACCATGTGACGACACATTGGTAGAGATCAAGATGATGGAGATCATGGTGTCATGCCGGTGACAATGGAGATCATGACGGTACTTTGGAGATGGAGATCAAAGGTACCAATGATGATGGCCATATCATGTCACATATTTTGATTGCATGTGATGTTTATCTTTTCTGCATCTTATTTTGCTTAGTATGGCGGTAGCATTATAAGATGACCCCTCATTAAATCTCAAGGTATAAGTGTTCTCCCTGAGTATGCACCGTTGCGACAGTTCGTCGCACCGAGACACCATGTGATGATCGGGTGTGATAAGCTCTATGTTCACATACAACGGGTGCAAGCCAGTTTTGCACACGCAAAATACTCGGGTTAAACTTGACGAGCCTAGCATATGCAGATATGGCCTCGGAACACTGAGACTGAAAGGTCGAACGTGAATCATATAGTAGATATAATCATTGAGGGAGTCCTAGATTAGGGGGTCTCCGGACAGCCGGATTATATCCTTTGGCCGGACTGTTGGACTATGAAGATACAAGATTGAAGACTTCGTCTCGTGTTCGGATAGGACTCTACTTGGCGTGGAAGGCAAGCTAGGCAATACGGATATGGATATCTCCTCCTTTGTAACCGACCTTGTGTAACTCTAACCCTCTCCGGTGTCTATATAAACCGGAGGGTTTTAGTCCGTAGGACACAACAGACAATCATACCATAGGCTAGCTTCTAGGGTTTAGCCTCTCCGATGGTAGATCTACTCTTGTACTACCCATATCATCAATATTAATCAAGCAGGACGTAGGGTTTTACCTCCATCAAGAGGGCCCGAACCTAGGTAAAACATTGTGTCCCCAGCCTCCTGTTACCATCCGCCTTAGACGCATAGTTCGGGACCCCCTACCCGAGATCCGCCGGTTTTGACACCGATATTGGTGCTTTCATTGAGAGTTCCTCTGTGTCGTCGTCGTTAGGCTTGATGGCTCCTACTATCATCGATAGTGATACAGTCCAGGGCGAGACTTTTCTCCTCGGACAAATCTTTGTCTTCGGCGGCTTTGCACTGCGGGCCAATTCGCTTGGCCATCTGGAGCAGATTGAAAGTTACGCCCCTGGCCCCTAGGTTAGGTTTGGAAGCTTAAACTACATGGCCAATATCCATGGAGACTTGATCTTCGACGGATTCAAGCCTCTGCCTTGTGCGTCACGCGGTCATGATGAGTACAATTTAGCTCTACCATCGGACAGTGTCCAGGAGATTGCACAGGCAGCCGCTCCGACCCTCAATTCGGAGCCATTCGCGCCGTCCGTGGACGGGTGGATGGACCCCGCCACGGAGGCCTTACCCTCAGCGGCGGTCGAGCCAAACATCGACCTTACCTTGCACGAGAGCCGTGTTGTTGAACTGTCGGATCCTTCTCCGGCCACGGACTCCGAGCCGCCTGCGCCCGTTCCTATCGAATCTGATTGGGCGCAAATCATGGAGTTTACCTCCGCGGATATTTTTCAGCACTCGCCCTTTGGCGACATACTGAACTCATTAAGGTCTCTCTCCTTGTCAGGAGGATCCTGGCCGAACTATGTCCGGCAGGATTGGGATGCGTACGACGAAGAAATTCGCAGCCCACCCACCACCCACTTAGTAGCCACTGTCGATGACTTAACCGACATGCTCGACTTCGACTCCGAAGACATCGACGGTATGAACGACGATGCGGGGGATGAAGAGGAACCACTGCCCACAGGGCACTGGACAGCCACCTCATCATACGATATATACATGGTGGATACACCCAAAGAAGGCAATGGCGATGAGATAGCGGAGGATGACCCCTCCAAGAAGCAACCCAAGCGTCGACGTCAGCGGCGCCGCTCTAAGTCCCGCCAAAGCAAAAGTGGTGATACCGGCACAGGAGATAATAACACTCCGGATAGTGCCGAAGACAACAACAATCCCCTCCAGCAAGATTTAGAGCAGGAGGATGGAGGAGCCAGCCCTCCTGAGAGCGCGGCAGATGGAGAGGCGGAGGATGATAATTACATGCCCCCCTCCAAAGATGAGGAAAGCCTCGGTGACGACGAATTCGCCGTGCCAGAGGATCCCGTTGAACAAGAGCGCTTCAAACGCCGGCTTATAGCCATGGCAAATAGCCTTAAGAAAAAGCAGCAGCAGCTTCAAGCTGATCAAGATCTGCTAGTTGATAGATGGACCGAAGTCCTCGCGGCCGAGGAATATAAACTCGAGCGCCCCTCCAAGAGTTACCCAAAATGCAGGTTGCTACCCCGACTAGAGGAAGAAGTGTATGACGTGGCTGATCAGCCACCTCGTGGCCGCGATAGAGAGGCATTCTAGCCAAAAACTCAGCCTGCACCCCGACGCCATTCAAATAAGAAGGCATGGGGAGATACGCCAGACATGTGAGACATATTGGAGGACAAAGCAAAGCTTGCAAGATCGATCTACGGATCACGGGGGTGTGCCACTATGCGAGACGATAAACGTCACACCGGATACAGTAAAAGTAAATCCGGTCGGGCCGAACACAGCGGGCAAGACCCATTCGAGTTGCGTCACGATATAGACCAATACAGAGGTGCCGCACACCCATTATGCTTCACAAACAAAGTAATGGATCATCAAATCCAGAAGGTTTCAAACCTGTAAATATTGAATCATACGACGGCACAACAGATCCCGCGGTATGGATCGAGGATTTCCTCCTCCACATCCACATGGCCCGCGGTGATGACTTACATGCCATCAAATACCTCCCACTAAAGCTCAAGGGACCAGCACGACATTGGCTTAACAGATTGCCAGCAGAGTCCATTAGCTGTTAGGAAGATCTGGAAGCCGCATTCCTCGACAACTTTTAGGGCACTTATGTGCGGCCACCAGATGCCAATGACTTGAGCCAAACAATTCAGCAGCCAGAAGAATCGGCCAGGCAATTCTAGACTCGGTTCCTAACAAAGAAAAATCAAATCGTCGACTGTCCGGATGCTGAGGCCCTAGCGGCTTTCAAACACAACATCCGAGATGAATGGCTAGCCCGGCACCTTGGTCAGGAAAAGCTGAAATCTATGGCATCCCTCACGACGCTCATGACCCGCTTTTGTGCGGGAGAAGACAGCTGGCTGGCTCGCAGTAATAACATATCAAAGAACCATGGTACTTCGGATACCAAGGACGACAATAGCAGGTCACGTCGCAACAAACATAAGCACCGCATTAACAGCGATAATAACGAGGATACGGCAGTCAATGCCGGATTCAAAGGCTCTAAACCCGGTCAGCGGAAAAAGCCATTCAAACAAAGTACGCTGGGTCCGTCCAGCTTGGACCGTATACTCGATCGCTCGTGTCAAATACACGGCACCCCAGAAAAGCCAGCCAATCACACCAACAGGGATTGTTGGGTGTTCAAGCAGGCTGGCAAGTTAATTGCCGAAAACAAGGACAAGGGGCCACATAGCGATGACAAGGAGGAGCCCCGGCAGCCACACACCGGAGGACAGAAGAGGTTTCCCCCACAAGTGCGGACGGTAAACATGATATACGCAACCCACATCCCCAAGAGGGAGCGGAAGCGTGCGCTCAGGGACGTATATGCGTTGGAGCCAGTCGCCCCAAAGTTCAACCCATGGTCCTCCTATCCGATCACTTTCGATCGCAGGGACCATCCCACTAGTATCCGTCATGGCGGATTCGCCGCACTGGTTCTGGACCCAATCATTAACGGATTTCACCTCACTCGAGTCCTTATGGATGGCGGCAGCAGCCTGAACCTGCTTTATCAGGACACAATGCGCAAAATGGGTATAGACCCCTCAAGGATCAAACCCACAAAAACGACCTTTAAAGGCGTCATTCCATGGGCAGAGGCCCATTGCACAGGCTCAATTACACTGGAAGTGGTCTTCGGATCCCCGGATAACTTCCGAAGCGAAGAGTTAATCTTCGATATAGTCCCGTTCCGCAGTGGTTATCATGCACTGCTCGGGCGAACCGCATTTGCGAGATTCAATGCGGTACCGCATTATGCATACCTCAAGCTCAAGATGCCAGAACCTCGCGGGGTTATTATAGTCAATGGAAACACAGAGCGCTCTCTCTGAACGGAGGAGCACACCGCGGCCCTCGCAGCAGAAGCGCAAAGTAGCCTCTTAAGGCAATCCACTGGTTCGGCGTTTAAAGACCTGGACACCTTCAAGCGTGCTCGGAGCAATCGACAACCAGACCGCCTGGCGTGATCTGAGCTCGCGTAGCAATGCGGCCCCCACCCTAGTCCCAGCCAAATGGCAAAACTCATGCCACGCGTACATAATTACGCATTAAAAATACCATGGGCACAGGTGGGGAGGGGGGCACAAATGCGGCACGCCCCAAGACGCGGCTTAAACCGCACTAGGGGCTTCCCATTTGGTTATCTTTCTCTTTTCAAGACCTTAATCTCTGGAAACCCTGTCCGGCAGCACTATTGCCGAACACATGATGCAGCAACCAAGGAGGCAGAAAGCTACCTCACACCACAAAATTCCCAGGTGGATTACAATAACGAGCGAAATATTTGATTTAATACTATTCCTCAGCTTTCCCTTGGAAGGGACATGGTCCCACTCTTTGCTTATCGCACTATCTGTATCATTCTGCTTTAACGCACCTTTTTGAATAAACAATGCATAACATCACGACTATTATTGCATTCTTGTAATATATATATATGTGTGTGTGTGTGTGTGTGTGTTCATTAACGACGCCTTGCAACCGTACACTTTGGTACGGCTAATACACCAGGGGCTTACGTACCCCACAATATGGTGTGAAAAGTCTGAACACTTTCACAAGTGCGGCACCCCGAACTTATAGCATTATAAGCATCAGCTCCGAATCATGTTTTTGGTCAAATGTTGGGTTTGCCTGGCTCCTATGTTTTGGTACCTTACGTTCTGCTCTATCGGCTAAGGTAGCGCTAGGAGAACTACTGCGATTGTGCCCCGGTTCTGCCGGGCTTAGCACCTCAGTAGAGAAAGCTAAAACTGACTGTCATGATAAGGCGAGAGACTGGTCACCGTTCGGCGAGGTTTTCGAGTCCCTAAAGACTTATGCCGCTTAGAGCGAGGGGTCGGCCCTGTCCGGCTTAAAGGCGTGTATCGTGCCCCGAATTCAGCCTTCCGAATACCAGGGGCTTCGCCGAAATTTAAAATTATAGAATTCTATGGCTAAGTGAGAGTGATAAAGCATTATTAGTCCGGTTGCCTTGTTCGTTGTGTTGAGCACCTCCCTCCAAGGAACCAAACATGGGAACAAGAGTGCTCAAGTTTATCCCGAACACCCCAGCACTCGTGGAATGGGGGCAGAAGCCGAGGACTAGCCATCTCTCAGATTGGATAAACAGCCAAATAGAAGGTAATATTTTAAATTCACACAAGCGTTGCATAGCGCATATGAAACAAGTTTTCATCATATAGGATCACACGAGCAAGTTTACTCAAATATTACACCCTTGGAACATTCGTCCGCTACAAGAGGGGCACCCTTCAGGACACCCTCATAATAAATTTCGGGGGTGCGATGCTCCTTGCCCTGCGGCGGCCCTTCCTTGATCAGCTTCACAGCGTCTAGCTTGGCCTACTGCACCTTCACACGGGCGAAAGCCCGGTGTGCAACTTCGATGCAGACGGACTGCTTGATGACCTCCAGCCGTGGGCAGGCATCCACAAGCCGCCTCACCAGGCCGAAGTAGCTGTTTGGAAGGGTGTCGTCAGGCCACAGCCGGACTATAAGGCCCTTCATGGCCTGTTTGGCCGCCTTGTGCAGCTCGACCAGCTGCTTTAGCTGGTCGCTTCAAGGCATCGGGTGTTCGGTCTCAGCATACTGAGACCAGAACAGCTTCTCCGTTGAGCTTCCCTCATCGGCCTGATAAAACTGTGCGGCATCCGACACGCCGCGGGGCAAATCTGCGAATGCTCCTGGAGAGCTCCGAATTTGGGTAAGTAATCGGTAATTTACTTTTACATGCTTGCTTTGCATATAGAATGCCTTACCCGCCGCTATTTTCTTCATCGCATCAATCTCCTGAAGGGCCTTTCGGGCTTCGGCCTTCGCGCTTTTTGCGCTCTCCAGGGCCGCGGCAAGCTCAGACTCTCGCGTCTTCGAGTCAAGCTCCAACGCCTCGTGCTTCATCACGAGAGACTAGAGCTCTTGCTGCACCTCGCCCACATGAGCCTCTTGTTTTTCCCGCTCGGTGTGCTCCTTGGCCGCTTTATCTTCAGCCTTGGTTAGTGCTTGCTTCAGGGTTGCCACCTCGGTCGTGGCCCCTGGCAAATATACGATGATCCTGTCATTTTGCAATCACGTCTTCTTTTATATATATCTATAGACAAGGTATTACTTACCCTTGTTCTCCTCGAGCTGCCTCTTGGCAAGGCCGAGCTCTTTCTTGGACCCCTCGAGGTCCTGCTTCAGTACGGCGACCTCCGCAATCAGTGCGGCTGACGCCAGCAGCGAGGCCTGCATACGCATATTGACATACTTATATTAGACTCCTGCGATATTATTTGATCCTTTGTTCGGCTTTTCTTTGTGAACACTGAATAAAGCATTAGGGGCTACTGTCTATGCGGTAATATTTTTCCTATATTTTAAAACACTTACCTCAAAGCCTGTTAGAAGACTGGCACAGGCTTCAGTCAATCCACTCTTGGCGGACTGCACCTTCTGGACCACCGCACTCATAATAGTACGGTGCTCCTCGTCAATGGAAGCGCTGCGAAGCGCTTCCAGCAGATTGTCCGGCGCCTCTAGATGGATAGAGGTCACCGGCATAGGCGTCTTGCCCCTCTTAGAAGGAGGCCGCCTGCCCGAGCCCGGAACCACTGGAGGTTCCGGCGCGGTGTTCGGCTGAGGGCCGAACTCGGAGCTCTCAGGGGCCTTGTCCCCTCGGCTCCCGGAGTCCGGGAGGCCGCCTTGAGGCGCCTCCGGGACTGTCTCCCCTCGACCCGGTGCCTTGTGAGACAGCACCTCGGCGTCGTCCGCAGGATGAGGGGAGGTGGCGGTTGGGACTGGATCGCTATCCATGTCCGACGAGCCCAGGGAGCCGTCCGATGATACATCGATACTGGCTCATGGCGGCCTGCATAATCATGTTCGGCGTTAGGGAAAGCAGTGCGACAAAGGAATGCTATGAGTTACTCTGGTATCTGAATACTTACGATCTCCCCATGGGCTTGGCCCTGGGCAACCACTCATCTTCGCCTTCATCAGCGGCGGTGGAACTGTCCGGAAGGAGAGTCCTTCCCTTCTTGGACCCTTCGGCCCCCCCAGTTGGGACGGCCTTCCTTTTCTTGTCTCCCCCGCCTGGAGAGGGAGCATCTTCTTCTTCCTCCTCGTCTTCGGGGGAGGAGTGTGCCATAGAGTCATCGGATGATGAGTCCGATAACACCTGGCGCCGGGAACTCTTTCGGGTTCCCTTGGCCTTCTTGGTCTTCTCCGACACCTTGTAAGGAGCCGGAGTCAGCATCTCCGTCAGGAGAGCGCCCACAGTGTCTTCGGGCAAAGGGGTCAGACAGTTAATCTGCCCCGACGTCTCCACCCAGTCCTATCAAAGGCATGGAGATTAGACCCCGCACATGATTAAGCTAGGGGAAATAAATGTCCTACGAGACGTATTGAACTCACCAAACGCGTTAGGCGCTTTGCGCTTAGTCCGCGGTCCTCGACGAGAGAAGGAGAGACCACAGCGCCCTTGAACAGCACCTTCCAGACGTCCTTGTGCGTCGTATCAAAGAGCTTGCTCAGAGTCTGGTGCCGGGCCGGGTCGAACTCCCACAAGTTAAAATCCCGTTGTTGACACGGGAGGATCCGGTGGATGAGCATAACCTGGACTATGTTGACAAGCTTGAGCTTCTTGCTTGCCATACTCCGGATACATTTCTAGAGTCCATCCAGCTCCACCGATGAACCCCCACGACAAGCCCTTCTCTTTCCAGGAAGTGAGCCGTGTAGGGAATCCGGATCGAAACTCGGGGGCTGCCGCCCATTTGGCGTCGCACGGCTCGGTGATGTAGAACCACGCCGATTGCCATCCCTTTATTGTCTCCACAAAGGAGCCTTCAAGCCATATAACGTTGGGCATCTTGCCCGCCATGGCTCCGTCGCATTCTGCTTGTTGGCCTCCTACCACCTTCGGCTTGATATTAAAGATCTTTAACCACAGGCCGAAGTGGGGCCGGATGCGGAGGAAAGCCTCACACACGATGATGAACGCCGAAATGTTGAGGACGAAGTTCGGGGCCAGATCATGAAAGTCCAGCCCGTAGTAGAACATGAGACCACGGACGAATGGATGGAGGGGAAACCCCAGTCTGCGGAGGAAGTGGTGGAGGAAAACTACCCTCTCGTGAGGTTCCGAGGTAGGGACGATCTGCCCCGCAGCGGGCAGCCGATGCGCGATATTTGTGGCTAAGTATCCGGCTCCGCGCAGCTTCTAGATATGTCCCTGCGTAATGGAGGAAGCCATCCATTTGCCTCCCGCCCCAGACATGTTTGGAGAAGGTTGAGGGAAGGGATGTGGACTTGGGTGTTGGAGCTCGAGTGTGCGAAAATGGATGAGCAAAGGAGGAAGAAGGCATGGATGAAAAGGTGAATCCTTATCCCTTTATATGGGCGGACGGAACTATGCATCCCCACTAGCCTGGTAAAACTCGCTTATCCCCCAAGCGCCGTAATCGATGGCACGGTTGGGTTACCCACGCCCATATTGATGAGAATCCCGTGATAAGGGGACACGATCTTTGCTTTGACAAGACGTGTCAAAAAACTGCCTCGCGTTATGTGCGGGGCCAGTTAAAGGAAACGGTTCGAATAATCACCGGGCCATGGCATAATGTCGTGTTGCCAAAACAAGTCAGCAAATTAGATTTGCGGAAATATTATTCTCTCTACGGTGGTATGTGGAACTTATTTTGCAGGGTCGGACACTATCCTTGTATTCAAATTCTTCTGTGAGGTATTCGAAGGAGGAACCTGCCTTGCAATGCCGAAGACAATACTGCGCGCCGGACTCATCGTCATTGAAGCCTGGTTCAGGGGCTACTGAGGGAGTCCTGGATTAGGGGGTCTCCGGACAGCCGGATTATATCCTTTGGCCGGACTGTTGGACTATGAAGATACAAGATTGAAGACTTCATCTCGTGTCCGGATAGGACTCTACTTGGCGTGGAAGGCAAGCTAGGCAATACGGATATGGATATCTCCTCCTTTGTAACCGACCTTGTGTAACCCTAACCCTCTCCGGTGTCTATATAAACCGGAGGGTTTTAGTCCGTAGGACACAACAGACAATCATACCATAGGCTAGCTTCTAGGGTTTAGCCTCTTCGATCTCGTGGTAGATCTACTCTTGTACTACCCATATCATCAATATTAATCAAGCAGGACGTAGGGTTTTACCTCCATCAAGAGGGCCCAAACCTGGGTAAAACATTGTGTCCCCAGCCTCCTGTTACCATCCGCCTTAGACGCACAGTTCGGGACCCCCTACCCGAGATCCGTCGGTTTTGACATCGACAATCATCATAGTGATGTTCACCATTGAAAACTACTCCATCTCACGTGATGATCGGACATGGTTTAGTTGATATGGATCACGTGATCATTTAGATGACTAGAGGGATGTCTATCTTAGTGGGAGTTCTTAAGTAATATGATTAATTGAACTTTAGTTTATCATGAACTTAGTCCTGATAGTTTTTGCATATCTATGTTGTAGATCAATAGCTCGCGTATAGCTCCCCTGTTTTATTTTTGATATGTTCCTAGAGAAAAATTAAGTTGAAAGATGATAGTAGAAATGATGCAGACTGGATCGGCAATCTGAGGATTGTCCTCATTGCTGCACAGAAGCATTATGTCCTTGATGCACCACTAGGTGACGGACCTTTTGCAGAATCAGATGCACACGTTATGAATGTTTTGGCAAGCTCGGTATGATGACTACTTGATAGTTTAGTGCACCATGCTTTACGGCTTAGAACCGGGACTTCAAAAACATTTTGAATGCCATAGAGCATATAAGATGTTCCAAGAGCTGAAATTGGTATTTCAGAGTCATGCCCGAGTCGAGAGGTATGAGACCTCTGACAAGTACTTTGCCTACAAGATGTAGGAGAATAGCTCAACCAGTGAGCATGTGCTCGGAATGTCTGAGTACTACAATCGCTTGAATCAAATGGGAGTTAATCTTCCAGATAAGATAGTGATTGATAGAGTTCTCTAGTCAATATCACCAATTTACTAGAACTTCATGATGAACTATAATATGCAAGGGATGATGAAAATGATTCCCAAGCTCTTCACAATGCTAAAATCGGTGAAGGTAGAAATCAAGAAAGAGCATCAAGTGTTGATGGTTAACAAGACCACTAGTTTCAAGAAAAGGGGCAAAGGAAATGAAATGGAACTTCGAGAAAGAATGGCAAGCAAGTTGCCACTCCCGTGAAGAAACCCAAAGCTAGACCTAAGCCTGAAACTGAGTGCTTTTACTGCAAATGGAATGGTCACTAGAAGCGGAACTACCCCAAATACTTGGCGGATAAGAAGGATGGCAAGGTGAAAGGTATATTTGATATACATGTTATTGATGTGTACTTTACTAGTGTTCATAGTAACCCCATGATATTTGATACTGGTTCAGTTGCTAAGATTAGTAACTCGAAACAGGAGTTGTAAAATGAACAGAGACTAGTTAAGGGTGAGGTGACGATTTGTGTTGGAAATGATTCCAAGGTTCATAAGATCACCATCGCACACTCTTTTTACCTTCGGGATTGGTGTTGAACCTAAAATAAATGTTATTTGGTGTTTTGCGTTGAGCATTAATATGATTGGATAATATTTATTGCAATACGGTTATTCATTTAAGTCCAAGAATAATTGTTGTTCTGTTTACATGAATAAAACCTTCTATGGTCATACACTTAATATAAATGGTTTATTGAATCTCGATCATAGTGATACACATATTCATAATATTGATGCCAAAAGATGCAAGGTTGATAATGATAGTGCAACATACTTGTGGAACTGCGGTTTAGGTCATATTAGTGTAAAGCGCATGAAGAAACTCCATACGGCTGGACTTTTGGAATCACTTGATTATGAATCACTTGATGCTTGCGAACCATGCCTCATGGGCAAGATGACTAAGTCCATTCTCTGGAACAATGGAGCGAGCAACAAACTTATTGGAAATAATACATAATGATGTATGCGGTCCGATGAGTGTTGATGCTCGCGGAAGGTATCGTTATTTTCTGACCTTCACAGATGATTTGAGCAGATATGGGTATATCTACTTAATGAAACACAAGTTTGAAACATTTGAAAAGTTCAACAATTTCATAGTGAAGTGGAAAATCATCGTAACAAGAAAATTAAGTTTCTACGATCTGATCGTGGAAGTGAATATTTGAGTTATGAGTTTGGTCTTCATTTGAAACAATGCGGAATAGTTTCGCAACTCACGCCACCTGGAACACCATAGCGTAATGGTGTGTCCGAATGTCGTAACCGCACTTCATTAGATATGGTGCGATCTATGATGTCTCCTACTGATTTACCGCTATCATTTTGGGGTTATGCATTAGAGACAACTGCATTCACGTTAAAAAGGCTACCATCGAAATCCGTTGAGATGACACCATATGAACTGTGGTTTGGCAAGAAACCCAAGTTGTCGTTTCTTAAAGTTTGGGGCCGCGATGCTTATGTGAAAAAACTTCAACCTGATAAGCTCGAACCCAAATCGGAGAAATGCGTCTTCATAGGATACCCAAAAGAGACTGTTGGGTACACCTTCTATCACAGATCCGAAGGCAGGATATTCGTGGCTATGAATGGCTCCTTTCTAGAGCAGGAGTTTCTCTCGAAAGAAGTGAGTGGGAGGAAAGTAGAACTTGATGAGGTAACTATACCTTCTCCCTTATTGGAAAGTAGTTCATCACAGAAATCAGTTCTAGTGATTCCTACACCAATTAGTGAGGAAGCTAATGATGATGATCATGAAACTTCAGATCAAGTTACTACCGAACCTCGTAGGTCAACCAGAGTATGATGCACACCAGAGTGGTACGATAATCATGTTCTGGAAGTCATGTTACTTGACCATGACGAACCTACGAACTATGAGGAAGCGATGATGAGCCCAGATTCCGCAAAATGGCGTGAGGCCATGAAATCTGCAATGGGATCCATGTATGAGAACAAAGTATGGACTTTGATTGACTTGCCCGATGATCGGTGAGCCATTGAGAGTAAATGGATCTTCAAGAGGAAGGAGGACACTGATAGTAGTGTTACTATCTACAAAGCTCGAATTGTCGCAAAAGGTTTTCGACAAGTTCAAAGTGTTGACTACGATGAGATTTACTCACTCGTATCGATGCTTAAAAGTCTATCTGAATCATGTTAGTAGTTGCCGCATTTTATGAAATCTAGCAAATGGATGTCAAAACTATATTCCTTAATGGATTTCTTAAAGAAGAGTTGTATATGATACAACCAGAAGGTTTTGTTGATCCAAAAGGTGCTGACAAAGCGAGCAAGCTCCAACGATCCATTTATGGATTGATACAAGCCTCTCGGAGTTGGAATATACGCTTTGATAGTATGATCAAAGCATATGGTTTATACATACTTTTGGAGAAGCCTGTATTTACAAGAAAGTGAGTGGGAGTAGTACAACATTTTTGATAAGTATATGTGAATGACATATTGTTGATCGGAAATGATGTAGAATTTTCTGGAAAGCATGAAGAAGTGTTTGAAAGGAGTTTTTCAATGAAAGACCTCGATGAAGTTGCTTACATATTAGGCATCAAGATCTATAAAGATAGATCAAGACGCTTGATAAGACTTTCAATGAGTACATACCTTGATAAGATTTTGAAGAAGTTCAAAATGGATCAGTCAAAGAAGGAGTTCTTTCCTGAGTTGTAAGGTGTGAAGTTGAGTAAAGACTCAAAACCCGACCACGGCATAAAATAGAAAGAGAATGAAAAGTCATTCCCTATACCTCAGTCATAGGTTCTATAAAGTATGCTATGCTGTGTACCAAACCTACTGTATACCTTAGCATGATTTTGGCAAGGGAGTACAATAGTGATCTAGGTGTAGATCATTGGACAACGGTCAAAATTATCCTTAGAGGACTAAGGAAATATTTCTCGGTTATGGAGGTGACAAAAAGTTCGTCGTAAAGGGTCATGTCGATGCAAGCTTTGACATTGATCCGGATGACTCGAAGTCTCAATCTGGATACATATTGAAAGTGGGAGCAATTAGCTAGAGTAGTTCCGTGTAGAGCATTGTAGACATAGAAAATTTGCAAAATACATGTGGCTCTGAATGTAGCAGACCCGTTGACTAAACTTCTCTCGCAAGAAAAACATGATCACACCTTAGTACTCTTTGGGTGTTAATCACATAGCGATGTGAACTAGATTATTGACTCTAGTAAACCCTTTGGGTGTTAGTCACATGGAGATGTGAACTAATCACATAAAGATGTGAACTATTGGTGTTAAATCACATGAAGATGTGAACTAGATTATTGACTCTAGTGCAAGTGGGAGACTGAAGGAAATATGCCCTAGAGGCAATAATAAAGTTGTTATTAATATTTCCTTATATCATGATAAATGTTTATTATTCATGCTAGAATTGTATTAACCGGAAACTTAGTACATGTGTGAATACATAGACAAAACAGAGTGTCCCTAGTATGCCTCTACTTGACTAGCTCGTTAATCAAAGATTGTTAAGTTTCCTGACCATAGACATGTGTTGTCATTTGATGAACGAGATCACATCATTAGGAGAATGATGTGATGGACAAGACCCATCCGTTAGCTTAGCATATTGATCGTTCAGTTTTATTGATATTGCTTTCTTCATGACTTATACATATTCCTTTGACTATGAGATTATGCAAACCCTGAATACCGGAGGAACACCTTGTGTGCTATCAAGCGTCACAACGTAACTGGGTGATTATAAAGATGCTCTATAGGTGTCTCCAAAGGTGTTTGTTGAGTTGGCATAGATCGAGATTAGGATTTGTCACTCCGTGTATCGGAGAGGTATCTCTGGGCCCTCTCGGTAATGCACATCACTATAAAGCCTTGCAAGCAATGTGACTAATGAGTTAGTTGCGGGATGATGCATTACGGAACGAGTAAAGAGACTTGTCGGTAACGAGATTGAACTAGGTATATGATAATACCGATGATTGAGTCTCGGGCAAGTAACATACGGATGACAAAGGGAATGGCGTATGTTGTTGTGCGGTTTGACCGATAAAGATCTTCATAGAATATGTAGGATCCAATATGAGCATCTAGGTTCCGCTATTGGTTATTAACCAGAGACGTGTCTCGGTCATGTCTACATAGTTCTCGAACCCGTAGGGTCCGCACGCTTGACGTTCGATGACGATTTATATTATGAGTTATGTGATTTGATGACTGAAGTTTGTTCGGAGTCCCGGATGAGATCACGGACATGATGAGGAGTCTCTAAATGGTCGAGAGGTAAAGATCAATATATTGGAAGGCTATATTCGGACATCGGAATGGTTCCAAGTGATTCGGGTATTTTTCGGAGTACCGGAGATATACGGGA